>NC_091172.1:13307163-13670217 GCF_040958095.1 Procambarus clarkii | reverse complement strand
CCCCCTCCCACCACCACTCTTCCCCCCCCCCCCCCACCAACCCACTCTCCCCCCCCCCCTCCCCCCACCCCCTCTTCCCCCCCCCCCCCCCTCCCCCACCAACCACTCTCCCCCCCCCCTCCCACCAACCACTCTTCCCCCCCCCTCCACCAACCACTTTCCCCCCCCCCCCCCTCCCCCCCACCACCTTCCCCCCCCCCCCCCCCCTCCCACCCACCACTCTCCCCCCCCCCCCCTCCCACCCACCACTCTCCCCCCCCCTCCCACCCACCACTCTCCCCCCCCACCCACCACTCTCCCCCCCCTCCCACCCACTCTCTCCCCCCCTCCCACCCACCACTCTCTCCCCCCTCCCACCCACCACTCTCCCCCCCTCCCACCCACCACTCTCCCCCCCTCCCACCCACCACTCTCCCCCCCCCCCTCCCACCCACCAACCACTCTTCCCCCCCCCTCCCACCCACCAACCACTCTTCCCCCCCCCTCCCACCCACCAACCACTCTTCCCCCCCCCTCCCACCCACCAACCACTCTTCCCCCCCCCCCCTCCCACCCACCAACCACTCTTCCCCCCCCCCTCCCACCCACCACTCTCCCCCCCCCCCCTCCCACCAACCACTCTTCCCCCCCCTCCCACCCACCAACCACTCTTCCCCCCCCCCCCTCCCACCCACCACTCTCCCCCCCCCTCCCACCCACCACTCTCCCCCCCTCCCACCAACCACTCTCCCCCCCCCCCCCTCCCACCAAAGGTCTAACCTTCACCTTTAAACTGACTGCTATATTTAGGCTTAATAAAATACAATG
The DNA here is from genome assembly GCF_040958095.1 of Procambarus clarkii. Taxonomy (NCBI): domain Eukaryota; kingdom Metazoa; phylum Arthropoda; class Malacostraca; order Decapoda; family Cambaridae; genus Procambarus; species Procambarus clarkii. The sequence goes on along the minus strand of NC_091172.1, from coordinate 13,669,410 downwards.
TGAAGAGTAAAAACATAATCACACAATACTGACAGGTTTTTCAACACTGAGCGGGACAGCGGGAAAGGCTGCTCGTGTAATTCAGTTCATTGTTGGCTGATTTATTAGCTAATAATCGGGCCCGCCCTGCACTCTTTACTATACCTATCGCATTATAACTGAAGATTAAACTCGTACATTTTAATTATATTATTGTTTATCCTTGTTGCCAACTCGTAATACCGTATGATAATGGGTGTAATACACATTTTTAAAGATTAGACACTCGTTGAGTTGCCATAGACTCAACCACAGAACACTGTCTTAACATCAGAGGTCCGCGGTTGTTCAATGTCTTCCCAGCAAGTAGAAGAGATATTGCTCGAATAAAGGCGGAAGTCTTTAAGAAAAAACTGGACGGTTTTCTGCAAGAAATGCCGGACCAACCGGGCTGTGGTGGATATGTGGGCCTCCGGGCCACTCCAAGCTGGTGGACCAAGCTCTCCCAGTCAAGCTTGGCCCCGTGTCTCGCTTGGGGAGTAGAACTACTCACAGAACACAATCCAAGTAAAAAAATAAAAGTTTTGCCTAACCTAGTTTCTCGAGACCAGATGCTTAAGAAACGATATTTTTACTGTGCATTAATTTTCCCTGAACGCCCACAATGTTGACGGTTTGGTGGGCTGCGGTAGACATGCTGTGTGTTAGGGGAAGGACGAGAGGGAGTGTACAACTGAGCAGCTCAGCCCCAGACAAACATTTTTTTGTATTAAAATGTGAAGTTAGTCAAAGTATTGAGTGTTGCCATTATGTGTAAATGTTGCTGTTGTTGATAGTGTTGTACACTCCTGTTGTAGTGTTACCCTGTTGTATACAGGGTAATGTAATGTGTCAAGTAAAATACAAGTGGAGAAGTTAACAATAGGACTTGGGATATATAGTGTGGCAAAGTCTGTCAAGTTGTGCTGACAAAGTTTACACTTGTCTACGGCAGCAGGTGGTGCAAACTCCCAGATGTAAAGCACAATGAAATCACATTAACGTGATGTATTGGTGAGAAAATCCGTAGGAGCCATGAGGAGGATTCGAACCTGCACACTTGGTGCGCCGTTCACCGCCCAAAGGTGATTGCTGCCGAGCCTAAGCCTAGCAGTAACCTTTAGAAACCTTATTGGACGACTTGCATAGGTCACCTAATGAATGAGTGGAGCTGCGATACATTCGTCAAGCTACGCACAGCAGCGGCTGATAGTATGATTGGTCAGACCATCAGACTGGAGGCCTGGTCAGAAAGCAGGCTGCTGGTGTCATTGGTTCTCTGAAGTATCTGATGGTAACCTGGAGAAAAGGCAGCAGGAGTGCATATATAAGCAAGGAGAGGGAGAGTGAGAGTGCGGATTCTCTTGGGTGGCATAAATCTTAATCGATCAATCGAGTGCGGAGGCGGGGTTGACTGCTGGTGTTGGAGAGTGCTCGTCCAACTTGTCCTCCTATAAAGAACGTCGCTTTTCGCTCATATGCGTAACATACGACCAAAAACTGTCGTACTAGAAAATAGAAGCGGCTGGCGAAAGTGACGTACTGTTCCGTTTTCTGTGTTGAGTCCTCTAGTAGGTTAGGAGAGGACACTTTAAACTGACCGTTTTCTAGACGTTGGGAAACCTTAGGAGGACGGAGGAGAGCGACGGAACACGTCTCCGCTCTTGTCACCACGACGGTTATTTTGGCTAACTGAGTTTCTCTGCGGTTATTAATGCGTGACGTTATAAAAAAAACTCCGAGGAGAAAGCAGCCGTCGGAGAGGTTTGGTAAGTTGCGTCAAGTGTTGGGAGAGGAGGAGGAGGGGTGGTGGTAGGTGAAGGTGGCGGCGCTGTGGACCATGTCCTACATACATGTTAAACTATGGGTAATGTGGCGTGTACAGTTTCTCCTCGTAGTCAGTCACCTCGACTGTCCTCATCTTCAAGATGATCTTCATCCCTGTGGCTCGTCTGCCTCTATAACTTTCACTCTTTGTATATTCTGTTATTGTTGCTCGACTTATAATTTGCCCGTGGCTGCTATGTCGATACCCTTAATTATTTTGTATGTCAGGATCATGTCTCACCGGTTTCCTTTCTTAAATTGACAAAAGATTCAGCTCCGCCAATATGTTCTTATACCTAAAATCTTTCAATTCGGGGACTAGCCAATTGTACGTAACCAATGTGCTTTTATCTTTATTGAAGTGTTGACTGGAAGTTGGTGCTTGATACTTTATAGCAGCTGGGTTATAAGTTGTATATAGTGTGTCCAAGTGATGGTGTCTTGGTTCCTGAAGGTTATGACGACGCGAGACAACTTTCCTTGTGCTGTTGACTGTAGGCTTCCCATGATAGGCTCATGGCTATTGACCCCGTATGCATTGTTCCTCAGGTTCAATATCACATAATCGTATTCTCACCACTTTGTATTACTGTGTACTGAATCCAGTAACCATTTGTCCTCCCGCACTCTCGTTATTGTGCAAGTGTTGTGTTGGTGGCCTGCTGTCCACGTCCTGGTCTTCTCCACGTGCACTCTACATCATCTGCCAATAGTGATACAAGAGTGGTCAATACGTCATCTGTCTCCCTTGTAATAAGACTTGCACTGGGCCTAGCACCCACTCTTGCCGGACTCACCTTTTGACATTTCTCCATTCTGATTTATATATTACCTTTGGCAGGTTAGAGGAAGAGTCGAGGCTGGGACGGGGAGAAGCGTATCAGGATAACGTATAACAAGCGTATAACGAAGCGTATAATAAGAGAAGCAGGTGTCATAGAAGGAAATGATATGTAAATGTTCTGGGTGTTAATGTGGGAACGTTTTGAGAGTCTAAACAAAGGTAGCACCAGCCAGGGAAATGATAAGGTGGGTTATGACAACTTTCAAACGGAGATGCCACCATAGTGCTCCGTGTTTTCAAATTCATAGATCATGTACTGTATGCAGACACGCAATGCAGCACCTAAATTATGCTGGGGTTGTCTCAGAACACTCAAAATGTTCTCTTTGGAAAGGAGAACAGAGAGGTATCACTTGGTATATTCGTGAAGATACTGGAAGGCCAGGTTTCAAGCCTATACAATAAAGTAATCTACTGGAGCGAAAAATGTGATAATCAGATAAATAGGCACAATCAGATAACACTATGAAGAATATCAGAGATCCACGTCTCTTAGTCTTTCTGCATCTAAGTAAAAGAAATATGATCGGAACACAAGTAGAAATGAACAAAATTGAACGAATTCCTACAAAAATGGGCAATCAGCCTGATTGTAAAGCATATGTGGGTCTGCAGGTCGGTGCAAGCAACATCCTTACCTGGTTGATGGGGTTCTGGGAGTTCTTCTACTCCCCTACTACTTGACTTGTGAGAGTTTGGTCCACCAGGCTGTTGCTTGGAGCGGCCCGCAGGCCCACATACCCACCACAGCCCGGTTGGTCCGGCACTCATTGAAGGAAACAATCTAGTTTCCTCTTGAAAATGTCCACAGTTGTTCCGGCAATATTTCTTATGCTTGCTGGGAGGACGTTGAACAACCCCGGACCTCTGATGTTTATACAGTGTTCTCTGATTGTGCCTATGGCACCTCTGCTCTTCACTGGTTCTATTCTGCATTTTCTTCCATGTCGTTCACTCCAGTACTGACGTTGTTATTTTACTGTGTAGATTTGGGACCTTACCGATTAAATTATTACTAGTCAACCCTAGCCCCCGTCCGGGCCTTGACAGTTATGAGTACTGTCGGAATTGACTACAGGTAAAGTATGGGGAGAGGGAGATGTAGCGGAGGTGTGGCAGGAGTGTTGGGGTTATCTTGAGATGATTTCGGGGCTTAGCGTCCCCGCGGCCCGGTCCTCGACCAGGCCTCCTTTTGTTACCCCCCCCCCCAGGAAGCAGTCCGTAGCAGCTGTCTAACTCCCAGGTACCTATTTACTGCTAGGTGAACAGGGTGAAAACTGCCCATTTTGTTTCCGCCTACCCCGGGGATCGAACCCGAAAATCCAGGACTACGAAACCGAAGTGTTGTCCACTCAGCTGTGGGGCCCCCTCTGGGCCTGAGGTGGGGGGACTGTGCCCCCCCCCTTTGCGCTCCCTGCTGGAACTTGCCCACTCCTGACCTACCTGGGAGCCGGTCGGGCCGGTCGGCCGAGCGGACAGCACGCTGGACTTGTGATCCTGTGGCGCTGGGTTCGATCCCAGGCGCCGGCGAGAAACATTGGGCAGAGTTTCTTTCACCCTATGCCCCTGTTACCTAGCAGTAAACTAGGTACCTGGGTGTTAGTCAAACTGTCACGGGCTGCTTCCTGGGGTGGAGGCCTGGTCGAGGACCGGGCCGCGGGGGACACTAAAAAGCCCCGAAATCATCGCAAGATAACCTGTTGTACTGCCGTGTTTATGGTGGCGTGCTTGTGTGGCTGTCACCTCCGCTCTTACACCTTACTGTGTACTTCACTCCTACCTGAAGGGCCTTCATGCAGAAATTAATCCCCAGATAAGACAAGCAGGAATGACTAGGTGAAGTTACAGGAAATAAACAGGGCAGAGCGAGGGTTAATAGGATTTTATGCTTCCAATTTAAATTGTCCCGAAATGAGTAAGTAACGTGATGCATGCATGAGCGTCCAACTGTCCATAGATATTTTTGTGGTGTGGGTGAGTATAGCTGCCATTAAAGAGTTGCCATCAGTGTTTAATGTGGTGTTCCTGCGTCGGCAAGTTTCTCCCGCCAAGATTTCTCGAGGGTGGGAAGGCAAACTGTGTCAGTGATTTCTCTAGTGGTAATTATATTGCTAACGTTTATCGTATAGCGGGTAGCGCGAGCAGGTGTCCTCGCTCAACGCCCACCCTGAGGCGTCTGGTGGGCCGCAAGGTGGATGGGTTCACTTATAGCCTGGCTATATAAATGTACCAGTTTATATAGCTTGGGGGACTGGGGGGTTGGATAGGGGTGTCGTACCAACGTGTGTGTGGGGTGAGTTTCCTATGTTCGTGGGGGAATGTTAGTTATATTAACGGACCAATAAATCGATGGTTTTGACTTAGTCATGATGCAAGCTCACTCTCAAGTGCTGGATCAGTAAATTACAAGAAAAGTGTTCCACAGGGTTCACATATAACGTGGTCGGGGGATTGGGTGGGTGTCGGGGGGTGAGATGTTGGGCGGGGCGGCCTGGGTGGAAGACGAGGTAGAACAGCTCAGTATGAGGGCGGTGAGCGTGGCGCGCGCGTGTTACCGCTACCGTGTCTAGGGGAACACTGCTCCCGCCCTGGTGGGCCCCTCCCCCTTAGCCTGCCGGCGCTGGTGCCGGCCCTCACACCCACACTTGTATATAGTGACACACCTCCTCAGTTATGTTACAATACGTACTCCCTGGCTGTGATAAATGTACAGTGAAGCCGACAAAAAGTGTACACATCTGTTTAAAGCACGCCTAGAGCCTACAAGGAATTACTTGGAATCTTTTCCTGCCTTCTGAAGTCTGTGTCATTAACTGCTGCTAACTTGGAAGTGGTGATAGTGTTTCTGAGTGGTGTAATCTGTGACAACATGAAACAAAGGAGGGGTGTGTGTTTGTGTGATTGTTACATATAAGGCTATTGAGATTGATTCGTTTATAATGCGGACTTCTTAAGGAAGAGTCCTTCGGAGGGGGACCGTGAGTTCTTCCTCGGCAGGGTTTAAAAAGGCCGACGAGTCCTCCAGCCAGAGAACAAGTTAGCCAGGGCAAAGATATATCAGGGGTGTGTAAATTCACCTCGGCCATAAAGATGCGGGCCTTCCGGGGTAGCGTGAGGAAGAAGATAGCCGAGCTGGAGGCCAACTCTAAATTGAAGGATGAGGAGGAAGGTGATGATAAGGGTAATGACACAACTCCTGCTCAGGTCCGAAAGTGCCATACCAAACTGTCGCATGCCAATCACACTGCCGACACACCAGGAGGATGCTGTTCATGACACGAAGATCACTGTAGAGGAGGGAGATGAGACACGGGAGGTGCAAGCTCATCTCGAGAGCAGGCAGGTTGGAGTTCTGAGGCTAAGGATGCCTTCACTAATGAACACCACTCAGAGTCTGAGGCGGAAAAGTGTTTATGAATCCCGTAAACTGATGATGAGGAGAGTGATGCGCCATGAAGCTGAAGAGGTCACACACAATCACTTTGACCACTCAGATGCAGACTCCTGGACTGACCTTGAGAGAACTTCGCCAAGATATACGAGCCTATCCCATACAGGGTTCGCAGGGAGGCCTGGCAAAGATGACCAAGGAGGAGTTACTGTACAACATCAACAGTGAAAGGATGAGGTTGCAGATGAAACACATGAGCAGGAAGGAAATTCTCAAAGAGATTGACCACTTGCGAGAACATCCAGTACACTTCACACAGAGCTACAACAAGGTCAAATGTGCCAAGCAGCCGACCAACCTCACACCAGCATCAAGTGTAGCAAGATTCATTCCGTCCAGCATCCAGATTGCCAGACCTTGCACAGTGACACTGACACAGAGTTTGGGGAGACTGATTATGTGACCCGGTCTGAACTGTACAAAAACATTCATAATCTGCAGAACTCTCTGGCCAGACACAACAAATTATTGATGGATGAGGACAACCAGTCCTGGAGGTCGTGCCAGGTCAGCACGATGATCCCGTCTATATCTCCCGTTCAGAGATATTGTCTAAAGTGGACCCAACGTATACCACCCGCCCGGAGGTCACCACGACTAGGGAGATTATGCATCAAAATAGTAACAAAGACAACTACTTATCGCGGTCTGAGATCTTGACTCGCCTGAAAGAGATGTGTGAGAGTGAAGATGAGCGTGGCCTCTCACCAGCTAACACAGCCGACTCCAACTGGGACGTGTGTTCTTGTGTTTCTTGCGAGCAGTGTGGCACCGACAACATCTCTGCTTCTGAGGCCGAGTGCCAGTGCGGCGCCAAGCAGACTGGAGACAAAAGACATAAAGAGCACATCAGTCCCCATAGGCCCTCCTCACCTGGAGATCAATCTCTTCTCTCCCAAGATTCCTGGTCCAACGGAGAGTTTGAGAAAATCTATGAGCCTATTAAGGGGCCGAGTGTTGTGAGACGACGAGATTATCTCGTCAGTCGCACTTTAGAAGAGCAGAAAAAACGCCTCCAAAAACTGGCACAAGTGAAAGGAGCACCAACCCTCCGAGGGCAGAGGTAAATATCTTCCTATCGATGCATGGAGTCTTAGTGAGAGTGAAGATGTATATGAATCCCTGGCACGTGTGGCTCGCTGCTTCTCTACGGGCAGGCTCCAACACATTGGCGTCTATCAGTAAAGCTCGCCAGAAAACTGGAGGCGGTGGTGACCTGGAGTTGCAGCGGCGTGTGCGTGAAATACTTGATGGGCAAAATCAGATTAATACCACAACAAGAATTAAAGTGGTACAAGCCATCACTGAGCACATAAAGCACCATCTTGATCTTGAACAACTTTGAGGATGAAGAAGAGAGAAATCATGAGATTCGTGAGGGCGGCTGAAGGAGGCTATGGCACAGGACTGGGGAAACTCTGAGCAACATCAACCTGGGTCATATCTATGTCCCTATGGAAGAAAGCGCCAAGAGTTCAAAAACTGGGAAGCAAGGAAAACACTGATTATGATACATTCGGTAGCATTGACTCACTTATTTTTGAGCCCAAGGTTCCAGCCATTCAAGAGGCATCGGATGAAGGAACTGTGTCTAGTGCACTGAGCAACACCATTAGCACTGACAGCCTACTGGACAAAGCCCTTGAGCAGAACTATGATACTGATGATCCTGCCCTGAGTGCCATGAGTTTTTTGATGATGCTGCTTCAACTAGAAGGGGAAAAAACTGAACTGTGAATTAAAAGAGGAGGAGGAGGAGGAGGAGGGAGATAATGACGACGACGAGGAAAACGCCCATTCCTACACCAGCTCCTTCAACACCATAGCTGAGAGTGAGCAAGAATTACCCATCTATGACACAGACGACGAATTGCAGGAACATCCAGTAAATGATATTCAAAACATATCGAAAGAGAACCCACTCAACCTAAAGCAACACCCATGGCCTTGGAGTGCTGGTAACCAAAATCATCAGGGACGCTCATCAGTCAAACAAAGAACAAACCAAGCTGCCTCTTAAACAGAAGATATACAATGGCTTGATGGGTTTGGGGTTTATAAGGTTTGGTTCCAAGGAAAATATAAAATCTCCAATTCTTCTCTGCAATCAAGAAAAATCCCAATTTCGTGGTATCTGGAAAAGATACCCCAAAAGAGTCACTCAAAGTACCCGTGGTGATGGAGCTGCAGCGAGGACTGGACTCGCAGCAGTCCTCAGAAAGACGTGAATGGGTACGAGTCATTCCAGATGGATTTTCACAGGCTGTCCGGCAAGAGGTTGCCCAGCGAAGAAGACTCGATGTACCGATTATCACCCAGATCACAACGAAGCACTGTACCATGGCGGCACCACAACCAGCCACGATACAGTCGACTCCGAGACGGACAGCGTAACCAGTCAAGAGAGCGTATCTTCAAAGGCAACCTAACGGAGATGGGCGACGCCACTGACCTCGACGACAAAAAGAAGAAAAAGAATTCATTTCAGCACAAGTTTGTTGTAAATCAAGGCAATGAATCCGACACTAGCGAACTGATTGAAAACAAGTCTGTAAGTCTGAGCACGCAGCCATACCTAGACTCGGACACATCGTGGGACTACATGGAGGCTGTTGAAGAGGAGAAAGCGGCCATGCAGAGATATGCTGTCACTCTGGAGGCCCAGGCTGAAGTGGGCTCGGTGACTCTTGGCCCGCGGGTAGTTGGAAATATGCGCAGGAAACACCTTTACCAAAGCATTGACAAAGTCGAACACACACAAGCTGAAGGGTCTCCTGAGGGAGGGACGTCTCTTCAGGCATCTGTTACAGAAGCTGTAACAGATGTTCATAATATTGGAAACCCAGTATCATCACCACCCCTTCACTGACTGACCTCCAATTGGCACATGTGAGTGTGACCAGTCCCATTGATTACACCGACGAAGAGATAGATGGTCGGCAGCTTTTTCGTGCCTACCAGCGACGTCAGTTTAGAGCCCCAAGTGACCATGAGGGGGGTGATGGAGGTGGAAGTGCAAGTACCACAACACAGGATTACCAGGAGACAGAGGAGGACATGTATGACGTGTGTGATTCTAGTGGAAGCCTTGTACAGCGTAGCCAAAAATAATCCGTCAGTGGTGCTGCTGAAGCACCATGTGTACCAAAGCATTGAGTCCCTTGCCTCCCGTTCATGCATATCTTCCACAGTGTCCATCAAGTCACCCGTCACAGAAGGAACATTGGACGATGGCGAGCTACAGCTTTACGGTTCACGTCACGGGGAACCCATATATGGTGTGCGAAACTCTCGCCTCTTCCACTCTATGAACGGCGCTTTCGTTAGTAGAAGCAACAGCGATAGCGCGGTTGATCCGCCTGTCATTATCCGTAAAGGCAGGGTAGTGGAACTTACAGAAGAAATGTTTAAAGGCACCCTGGAGCGTAAGGTATTGCCTCAAGAGCTTGATGATAGCCACCAGAACCTGACCTTCCATAGTAGCCTACTGCCTACCACAGTACACGAGGAGGATCGTCTCTATTTCCATAATACTGTTTCTTCCACTGAGTCACGGGAAGTCCACTCATATGAGAATGATAGCGAGATCTATGGCACACATAATGAGATTCGTGAGGAAATTTTTCAGGTTACCCGGGAGCAATTGAAAATTGATCCTCAAGAGGAAGTTTCAGCAAAAGAGGAGTCTTCTGCAGATTCTTTCACATCCCAGAGAAAGACTGAGAACACTGAAGATGAAGTAATGGAGGGTACATCGACGGCCAAGATCAAGAGAGTGCAAAAACTAGGGGTGTCAATCTTGGGGAATAATAATGATATGATGATTCGTGAACTGAAGCTTAAATTGAAACATAAGTTTAACCCTGATGATGAGAGTGAAGGTTCTGAAGATGCCACTACCGAGAAGTTATCCGAGGTTAAGGGCACAGTCATCAGCAAGGTGCCTCTGATAGCCACCATTTCCAGTGACTCCAATTCCGTGGCACTGAAGCGGGAGCAGCTGGCTCCTCACATGAACAAGATATTTGGCTCTCTGCACAAGAGACGTCGCCAGAGCATTGAGACTGTGATGAGTAAGAGTGAGGCTGGAGGAACAGATGAATGTGGAAAGTTCTTTCCAGGAAAGGGCGATGTCACAAAAGATACGAAGGATGAGAAACAAGAAAAAAACGAAAAGGAGAGAGAGGTAATAAGGTTAACAAGAGCAGACGGAGGCGTTGAGCATGTTTGGGTGCCAACACCGGACTACACACCAGCCTCCACGCTACCAAGAGAAAACTTCAACCACTCTATCTTGGCCTTTGATCACCTCATGGACCACCAACTAGCCCAAGAGGAGGACTACAGCTTTGATTTAGCCGACTTGGCTAAGTTTGTCCACGAACACATCTCCAAGAACAAGAACCTGTACTCGGACCCAGGAGGTCCGGACTCCGTGCCCACACCTGTTGCTCAGGTCAGTGCCTCTGTCTCCCCCAGTCCCACCAATGAACCCATGCTGCAGAGTGGTGATTTCCCTAAACGTTCTGTACGATTTGATATGCGAAAACAATTGGCCGATTTGAGTGCCACTTGGTCAGACTTAGAGAGCGTCATCTTTGCCGAAGACAAGTCTGGTTCCGAGTATCAGGACAGGGCAGAGAAACAGTGGGACATTGGGGAGTACGTGGGGAGTGTGTTATCTAGCGGCAAGCTGCCGGCCTCTCGCATGGAATCCTACAAAGATAGTGATTGTCTGCTATGGGAGCAGCTGGCCAAGATGAGGCGCAGCAAGGCCCCAGAGGACCGTGAGCGCTGGCAGTTGGAGAAGACGAAAAGGATGCTGCTCTGGATACATCTGTCCGATGACAACACCTACACTGAGTGGTGTTACAAGAGTCAGTGGTGGAAGGTGAGAATAGTACCGATACCAGCTCTAAACCGACTCTCGGCACCTGAATACTTGCAGCACGGGTGCTGGTTTCCTGTCACTAGTCTCTTAAGTGTTGCTGTTCTAATACACAATTATGGTGTAGCAGTAAGCTGTGTGTGTTGCGCGGGGTGCAGGTGTAAGCTTCCTTTTGTTGTGGGAGCGGAAGACAGTGGGCAGCAGGCACCTGGATGCCTTTGTTTGGGTTCACCTGTGTTGTCTCAGCCCTCAGCTGGGTGCTCACCTCGCCACGCCCCGTTACTCCTTTACAAGTTCCCAATTCACTGATGCGATTATGCCATGCCTCTGCTTCACACACACCCTCACCTCTTTACAACACAACATACGTTTAATACTAATGTGACATTTGTAATATTGGTTCCCTGTCCTTAAAAGTCTTCCATTTGTATTCTCGCCCGTGTTCGACCGCAGGCAATCTGCCCTCAAATTGTTAAGGCTGGGTTTAACTTGCACGAGGATTTTTTAATTAGCAGGAGAAAGCGCCAAGCCATTACGACTTTATAGCACTTGGAAGGGGTCAGGATAAGGATTTGGGATGAAACAGGGGGGGGGGGGAATGGCCCCCAACCACTTGGACGGTCGGGGATTGAACGCCGACCTGCATGAAATGTGCACGAGTGGTTGGTTGGATGTAAAACTGCCAATCTGGCGTGCAACATTATTAAGCAGTTGAGTTGGGTAGGGGTGTGGGTGGTCGGGTAGGCAGCTGGTCCAAGACCTGGGTAAACACCTAGGGATGGAGGCAAGGGCACGCCTCGACTGAAGCTCGTTTGGTTTGTTATGGTTGTGGTAGGTCTGTTACTACAGTTACTTTTGGTGATGGTGGTGATGCCTTACTTATAATGGTGGTCTTTTAATCTCGGCGATGATGTAGTGGTTAGTTCTTGTGCTTATATTGTTAATTTTGCTGCTCCTGCTGATCCTGCTGCTGTTCGTGTTGCTGGTCCAGTTCCTGCTGGTCCAGTTCCTGCTGCTCCGATAGTTGCCCAGATTGTTGCTCCTGTTGCTGCTGCTAATACTACTGATGCTCCTTCCCCCTGTCCATGGGAACCAACTGTGATAGGCGTATTTAATTATTAAACACTAGACAATAGACTCACAAGAACGTGATGCATGATGATAAAATAATGAAGCCGTAACACTACGGGTAGTTATAGCACTAGTTACATTTACTGCGTGCTGAGGTGAATTTATGTCCAATTTATATCCATTTATACCAAGATGAACTTATATCCAAGTTGGTTTGGTTAACATTTTGGCATTATGATCGTTGGCAGTTGGAGCGATGTTGACCCAGTTCTACTAATGGAAGGCTGTGATTGGCAGCACACTACAGTCATGGTCTCTCGCGGGAAATTTGCGGTGTTGTGATCGATGGAGAAGTATGCTTTTTAATGGAGTAAGTATGGGGGTGTTAGAGGCCGGCTGATCCCAAGTCACTCGGTCAACGGCAGGCACTTCTCAGTCTTCCCAGCCGCCGGAGGGTCAGTGCTGGTCCACTTGGGGGGGGGGGGGAGTCCGTCACTACGACCAGGCACAGACGGATATTCATGACTCTACGACATAGCTAAAGGGATATTCATGACCCTACGACATAGCTAAAGGGATATTCATGACCCTACGACATAGCTAAAGGGATATTCCTGACCCTACGACATAGCTAAAGGGATATTCATGACCCTACGACATAGCTAAAGGGATATTCCTGACCCTACGACATAGCTAAAGGGATATTCCTGACCCTACGACATAGCTAAAGGGATATTCCTGACCCTACGACATAGCTAAAGGGATATTCCTGACCCTACGACCAGGCTACACTATGACCTGACTGTGGGGGGGGGGGGAGACGTGTCATCAGAACGCTGCCTTGTGTTAGACGGTGAATCAGTTGGCGATGAAAATGTGTTGCTGCCGTCATTACTTAAACTACTAGTACACTATTGCAACAATCACTACTACCAAAACTACCACAACGAAAACAACCACTACTACCAAAACAAGCACTACAACCGAAACTGCTGCTGATACAATTACTACAAACAAAAGAACTACTATTACTACTACTACTACTACAATCAAAACTACTACTATCACAAGCAAGTCTGCTGCTACAACTACTACTTCACCTACAACCAAAACAACTACTGCTACTATTACTACAACGAAAAAACTACCTCCAAACTACTTAAACAACTGCAACTAATAACAGTTGTATAATTGATTAACCTGTAATTTATATATGGAATGTGATAACGCAAAGGCACTACAAGTGTATAACCTTAAGATTAAAACGCAAGACGCAATAAAGCACCTAAATTATTGGGATCGTCTCAAAGCCCTCCAAATGTACTCACTAGAAAGAAGACGAGAGAGATATCAAATAATATACACCTGGAAGATACTGGAGGGCCAAGTACCAAATCTACACAGTAAAATAACAACGTACTGGAGTGAACGATATGGAAGAAAATGCAGAATAGAACCAGTGAAGAACAGAGGTGCCATAGGCACAATCAGAGAACACTGTATAAACATCAGAGGTCCGCGGTTGTTCAACACCCTCCCAGCGAGCATAAGAAATATTGCCGGAACTACCGTGGACATCTTCAAGAGGAAACTAGATTTATTCCTCCAAGGAGTGCCGAACCAACCGGGCTGTGGTGGGTATGTGGGTCTGCGGGCCGCTCCAAGCAACAGCCTGGTGGACCAAACTCTCACAAGTCAAGCCTGGCCTCGGGCCGGGCTTGGGGAGTAGAAGAACTCCCAGAACCCCATCAACCAGGTATCAACCAGGTTGCTGTAGTGCCAGACCCAACTTGGTTTCCCATAACACTCTAGGATGTACTCGGGTAAAGGTTGTGACTTGAGAGGTAGTCATTAGGGCGGCGGCCGTAGAGGCGGCGGTAGCGTATACAGTGACACAGGCCTGGAGGTGGTCACGCCCGTTGTAGTGTAATAATGGTGAGAATACCAGCTGCCGGACGTCGTTGTGGAGGGAAGGTCAGACTACTGTTAGCAGGTCTCCAGCACATGTTGGGGATGATGTAGGTAAAGGTGGGCTGGACCACTTGTCAACACTGGTGGTGTGGGGGAGCCTGTGTGTGTGTGTGGTGTGGGGAGCCAGGGGAGGTGGTCGGGGGAAGAGGCGTTCCTTGGTACCTGTATCTCCGGCAGAGATGGAAATGCAACTGTGCTCGGAGAATTATATCATTGAGTTAGATTACAACTTTAGCGAGATGAGTGTGCGGTGGGGCTTGCTGCGACGCGGGTGAGGGCCTGGGTGTACATGTGGTGTAGCTCCTAACATGAAGTACTTGTAGTAACCATGTACCCCATCGTACAAATATCGACGTGATGGACCAGTGGGCTCCATCACCTCGACTTTTGTGTTACTGAATTTGGACAAACGAAGTTTTTTTTATGTTGCTAACTAAACCTAACTTAACCAGCCTAAACCTAACACGCCATCTGAGGTCTAGTATAGTACATAGGTGCTAAACTAGGGCATAGGAATAATTTGTTGCTTTTTACCTATATTTTTCCGGACTCTTTAAAATGAATTTAACCCAATTTTACTTTCAATTTGTCCATCACAAATGATATTTGTACGATCGTCACACAAGGACGTAATATTTGAGTAGTTACAAAAGCACCATCTTACCAGGGTATAGTTACCTGTTGGTGTTGGTGAGGTGTTAGTGACCCGGGTTAGTGTACAGGTAAGGCGGTAACTGCTTATGGCAGGAGCGCCGCCATACACCAGTACTGAGCACAGACTCCGCGACACTCCACAGCTGCCCACATACCGTGAGGGCCAAATCCGGATGATAGTTTTGTACACTTACCACTGGTTGTACTCGGCCACTTCTATAGGAAGGCGTGACAACACTCGTGTCTGGGTGCAAGACTGGTGCGCTCCTCCAGTATAGTACACAGTTTCTCTCCAACCACTTGAGCTGGACGATAGAACCACGGTCTCACTTCATGCAGGTCGGCGTTCAATCCCACGACCGTCCAAGGGGTTGGGCACCATTCCTTCCCTCCGTCTTATCCCAAATACTTATCCTGATCCCTTCCAAGTGCTATATAGTCGTAATGGCTTGGTGCTTTCTCCTCTTAGTTCATTTATTCATTCATTCCTCTCTTAGAGGTTAAGGTGTGATCAGCCTCGTTATGTTCTCTGGCAGTCTGCACCCCCCCCCCCCGGCCTGATCCATATAGCACAAGGCATGGAAGAATTATACCTTGGATAACATTATTAGTTCCGGTGGTGCAGGTAACATGCTCGGGGTGGGGCTGTGGGCGTGCACACCTCCCAGGGTTGACGTGCACGCCTCCCAGGGTTGACGTGCACGCCTCTCAGGGTTGACGTGCACGCCTCCCAGGGTTGACGTGCACGCTGGCGCCTCCCAGGGTTGACGTGCACGCCTCCCAGGGTTGACGTGCACGCCTCCCAGGGTTGACGTGCACGCCTCTCAGGGTTGACGTGCACGCCTCCCAGGGTTGACGTGCACGCCTCCCAGGGTTGACGTGCACGCCTCTCAGGGTTGACGTGCACGCCTCCCAGGGTTGACGTGCACGCTGGCGCCTCCCAGGGTTGACGTGCACGCCTCCCAGGGTGGGCGTGCACGCCTCCCAGGGTGGCCGTGCACGCTGGCTCCTCCCAGGGTTGACGTGCACGCCTCCCAGGGTGGCCGTGCACGCCTCCCAGGGTTGACGTGCACTTGTCAACCCTCGTCTTGCCCTTGTTATTTTTAGCATACTTGTCTGGCTTCCGGCTGAGACGGTGGCGTGTTATCCACCATTGTGAACAATCTAGTCCAAGAGTGTAAGGAGAGAGCTGCTAGCGTGCACCGTCTTGGCTTGGTAAGGAACAGCTGGATACATCTCCAGCTTGTGGGGGCTGAGGGCGTGTGCCGGTATATGAATGGCCTTATAGAGCTTTGATAATATTGTTGATATAAATGATGTGCTGGATGAGCGGAGCTCTACACCCTTAGCACACCCACCTGGCCTTACTGGAGAGCTCTGGCGCTCTACACCCTTAGCACACCCACCTGGCCTTACTGGAGAGCTCTGGCGCTCTACACCCTTACCACACCAACCTGGTCTTACTGGAGAGCTCTGGCGCTCTACACCCTTACCACACCCACCTGGTCTTACTGGAGAGCTCTGGCGCTCTACACCCTTAGCACACCCACCTGGTCTTACTGGAGAGCTCTGGCGCTCTACACCCTTAGCACACCCACCTGGTCTTACTGGAGAGCTCTGGCGCTCTACACCCTTAGCACACCCACCTGGTCTTACTGGAGAGCTCTGGCGCTCTACACCCTTAGCACACCCACCTGGCCTTACTGGAGAGCTCTGGTGCTCTACACCCTTAGCACACCCACCTGGGCTTACTGGAGAGCTCTGGCGCTCTACACCCTTAGCACACCCACCAAGGGCCAGATTCACGAAGAAGTTACGCAAGCACTTACGAACCTGGACATCTTTTCTCAATCTTTGGCGGCTTTATTTACAATTATTAAACAGTTAATGAGCTCCGAAGTACCAGGAGGCTGTTTATAACAATAACAACAGTTGACTTGCAAGTTTTCATGCTTGTAAACTGTTTAATAAATGTAACCAAAGCCGCCAAAGATTGAGGAAAGATGTACACGTTCGTAAGTGCTTGAGTAAGTGCGTTCGTGAATCTGGCACCTGGCCTTACTGGAGAGCTTTGGCGCTCTTCTCACCTCACGCAGTCTTCCTTGTTGACCCACGAAAATGTACTAATTAAGGACTATAATTTCAATGATCAAGGGCCAACTTGAAGGGATGTGTTAGAATAAGAGCCTGCTAGTAGGTATCTCCAGGAAGTGAATAGGTGCACAGCGCTGGTTTACCGTGTAATGGTGAGGGGTGGTGGGGGTGGGGGGGGGGGGTGAGCCCCACTACACCATGTCTCCGAGGGGCTCCAACACCTGTTGCTCGCTTTCTTCTGTGACGTTGATCTTTCTCGTCTTGTTTTGTCAACTCTTGTCAATTGTTAACTTTTCCTGTTTGGCGAATCTGTAAGATTTTGGTGGTGTGATAGGCACAAAATCTACGCATGCGACAAATTAAGAAAACATTATACAACTGCTTTGTAAAATTTAGTGGGAGGAATGTGGTACCTCTGGAAGCAGTATTTCCCCCACAGTTTCCTTAACAGGCTCAAAGCACCTGGGTAAATCTTCCTTGGGCTTAATTATCTCCTCCAGTCTTCTTATGTGAGGACTACAGGTGCCATATAATGACACCAAGGTAAGGTAAGCCTTACCTGGCCATAGGCACAATCACAGAACACTGAGCATCAGGGTCCACGGCTGTTCACTACCCTCCCAGCAAGCATTATAAATATTGCCTGAACAAAGGTGGACTTTTTTAAGAACCAATTAGGCAAGTTCTTGCAAAAAAGTACCGGACCGACCAGGCTGTAGTGGATATGGGGGCCTTCGGGGGTCGCTCCAAGCAACAGCCTGGTGGACCAAGTTATCACAAGTCGAGCCTGGCCCCAGGTATGCTCCAGGTATGGTAAAAACTAAGGTATACGAGAGGTGATGATGGTACCCGGCTCATCGGGTAACGTTATGGTCACATTACACACCAGGGGGGGGGGTGCAGTGTGTCACCACACTGTGGCCATTGTAAAGGCAACATTGCCATAGTTGAGAGGCGTTGCTGTTTGGTGCCTGCTTGTGGTCGACACGTGTCTGTATGTGGGCTTGTTCCTGCTTGCGGGCTGACTGTGTGTGTGTACTCACCTAGTTGTGTTTGCGGGGGTTGAGCTCTGGCTCTTTGGTCCCGCCTCTCAACCGTCAATCAACAGGTGTACAGATTCCTGCGCCTATTGGGCTCTATCATATCTACACTTGAAACTGTGTATGGAGTCAGCCTCCACCACATCACTTCCTAATGCATTCCATTTGTCAACCACTCTAGCACTAAAAAAGTTCTTTCTAAAATCTCTGTGGCTCATTTGTGAGTGAGTGAGTGAGTGAGTGAGTGAAAGAGATTACCCAAGTGTAGTTACAGGATGAGAGCTACGCTCGTGGTGTCCCGTCTTCCAGGCACTCTTTGTCATATAACGCTTTGAAACTACTGACGGTTTTGGCCTCCACCACCTTCTCACTCGACTTGTTCCAACCGTCTACCACTGTTTGCGAAAGTGAATTTTCTTATATTTCTTCGGTATCTTTGTTTAGTCAGTTTAAATCTATGACCTTTGGTTCTTAAAGTTCCAGGTTTCGGGGATTTTTCCATATCAATTTGATCTATTCCTGTTACTATTTTGTACGTAGTGATCATATCACCTCTTTTCCTTCTATCTTCCAGTGTCAGCATATTTAATGCCTCTAACCTCTCTCCTCGTAGCTCTTGCCCTTCAGTTCTGGGAGCCACTTAGTAGCATGTCTTTGCACCTTTTCCAGTTTGTTGATGTGCTTCTTAAGATATGGGCACCACACAACCCCTGCATATTCCAGCTTTGGTCTTAACAAAAGTTGTAAACAATTTCTTTAGTATTTCGCCATCCATGTATTTAAAAACAATCTCGAAGTTAGAATTAAAAGCAGTATTATGGTATTTAATTTTGGTGGGGAATATTTTATTATTTGTTATTTTTTCTATTCAGTTTTGATGTTTTTTTTACGAGTGTGTAGAGGAGAAGAGGACTTACTGGGCGTGGGTGGCGTGGGAGGGAAGGGCCGCCTTGCTGCGTTGGCACTGGCTCTTGGTGTTTGGAAGAGCGTGCCTGGCGAGCTGGCGCTGGGCATCACCAACGGTGAGCACCTCATAGTGGCCGGCCATGATGGCCACTGTGGCCGGCCATGATGGCCACTGTGGCCGGCCATGATGGCCACTGTGGCCACAACTCTCTTTATGTCATAGACAGTGACACAGATTCCTCGGGTGAGACTCGAGTTTCAGATCCAGGAACACGAGGGGGTCGCTCTATCATCTGTACTACGGCCTCCCCCACTACGGTACTGCCTGCCTCCATAATTTTGTTTCCGGAGAGAGTAAATAGTAAATAAAGGTATTATTGTGATGCGACTGTGACGCCGCTATCCTCCCCCCCCCCCACCCGTGTGAAGGACGCCAGGTAATATGTGATGATTTGTGTGCGTATTGTAGTGTGTTGCGTGGGAGGCTGGAGGTTGGTGGGGGGTTGTGTACCAGTGATAGTGACTACAGGCTACTGACTCTCCATGACCTTCCACACATTACTTCAGCGCATTCCACTTACTAAAAGTTGGGCATACATAAATCTGTGTATCTATGTATTTACGTATGTAGCTTAGCTTAGCATTTTAAAAGCACCGAATCACCTGTGGTTGATTGTTCAATAAACCCTTAAACTATATGTTTAACACATCTCTAACCCTGACCATGGAGGACAGAAGAAAATGTATATATGCTGGTTAGCATTGTAAATGTGTGGCCACGTCTGTGGTAGAAAATAATAATAATAAAAAAACAACTAAAAGTTGGTACATCGCCGGCCTTGTCCCCGGTCGTGCAAGTGGTTGGGCATCGTTCCGTCATTCCCTTAGCCCCTGTAGTATATAATTATATACTGGCTTAACGCTTTCGCCTGATAATTACTTTGTATTTCCAGCTTCCATTTATGTGTTCTCGTCCTACTGTTTATACTGGCTGTCCTTGCCTATTGTGCTCCCTATACTGTGGTCGGTGAACATAGTCCCTCTCTTCCTTCTATCACCCAGGGTTGACACGTTAATCTTCTTATTGTGCCACTAACTTTGTGCTAACGTCTCCAGTTTACAAGATGAGTTTTATGCTTCACGAGGTGCGAATTGCATGGCGGCGCTGCTCATTATTGTATGGCTTGGTGGGCGAGGCGGGAGGCAGGCAGGCAGGTGGTGGGTGTGTTGGTGGCGGGGTGATGAGCTATGCACGGAAGGTTATGCAGGTTATGGAGACGGTTCCCAGGATCAATGTATCTGCGTCCCGGTTTTTGGCCAGGCCTCCTGGTTGATGATGTGGTGTACTAAACTGTTCACCAGATCATCATATACCCTCTGGAGGTGTATATCAAGTTCCATTTATGAATGGGGCTAATTTGTACAGTCCGTCATGCCTCCTGGTCTTGTAAGAAATCGTTTCAGAGTCCATTAGATTCAGTCCCTCTTAATATTTTCCAGGTGTGAGTTGTGGGTGATGACATTAATTGAGATGTTTTGTTGCACTGATTCTGACAGTAAAAGTTATACGTTCTCCAGGTGAACAACCTCTCCAGCTTGGGGAAGGGTCGTTAATGTCCACTACTTTAACACTCTACACATAACATGTTTCTTAAAGTATCATAATTAATTAGACATACATTATCTGTAAAAGTTCTTGTTATACAACAATTAGATCCACGAAGAAAAAATATGCTTATTAGTAATAATTGTACACAGCCATGAACATAGAACCTTGGCTTGTCAGAACTCCCCATTAATTATAGGCCTAATAAAATTGGGAGGGGGGGGGGAAGGGTGTTATTTTTAAAAGTAGTGCCGTTGAAGGTGAGGAGCGTGAAGATTGGAGTTGGAGCTGGGATCACTTTAGACCCTGAACAGAGGATTTGGAAGTAGACGTGTTCTTGGAGGGAGATGGTGGGCAGTGCGAGACTACTCAATAAACTGTTTTCCCTTACCATAATGTTTTACTAATAATTTTTCATCTTGAAAGTTTGAAATGTCGATTCGAACAATGAGAGGTGCTGCCTCCTGGACGACCTAGGCGGGTGTGTTAGAGGGAACAGTCTGTTCTTGCCTGTGTGAACTCTCCAGGTGATAGCCGTCACCAGTATCTTCACTACAGTTGAATAGTACTCCACAAGACATTTACCCCTTGGTAAAAATAACATGAATTCAGAATTCACTGAAGATGGTAAGATCTCTGCGTGTGTGTTTTCCTCTCCTGTCCGGTGGTGGTGATTGTATTGTCCCTTGGGGGCCTTAGTGTGGTGCAGGGTGTGGTGCAGGGTGTGGCAGGGTGGGCCTTGGGGCGGTAGTGTGGTGCAGGGTGTGGCAGGGTGGGCCTTGGGGGCCTTAGTGTGGTGCAGGGTGTGGCAGGGTGGGCCTTGGGGCGGTAGTGTGGTGCAGGGTGTGGCAGGGTGGGCCTTGGGGGCCTTAGTGTGGTGCAGGGTGTGGCAGGGTGGGCCTTGGGGCGGTAGTGTGGTGCAGGGTGTGGCAGGGTGGGCCTTGGGGCCTTAGTGTGGTGCAGGGTGGCCTTTGGGGCGGTAGTGTGGTGCAGGGTGGGACAGTGTGTGGCAGGGTGGGCCAGGGAATGACCTAACTGTACCCGGGGTTTTTCAGTGGCAGGTGAAGTAGCCTCCGGGTGGTAAGGCCAGTGTCCACGATGCTACAAGGCCGGCTGGTGGCGGAGTGTGCCAGTGGTGTACACCCTGGCCCCCACCGGCACGTGGTGGTGTACACCCTGGCCCCCGCCTGCACGTGGTGGTGTACACCCTGGCCCCCACCGGCACGTGGTGGTGTACACCCTGGCCCCCACCGGCACGTGGTGGTGTACACCCTGGCCCCCACCGGCACGTGGTGGTGTACACCCTGGCCCCCACCGGCACGTGGTGGTGTACACCCTGGCCCCCACCGGCACGTGGTGGTGTACACCCTGGCCCCCACCGGCACGTGGTGGTGTACACCCTGGCCCCCACCGGCACGTGGTGGTGTACACCCTGGCCCCCACCGGCACGTGGTGGTGTACACCCTGGCCCCCGCCTGCACGTGGTGGTGTACACCCTGGCCCCCACCGGCACGTGGTGGTGTACTCCCTGGCCCCCGCCGGCACGTGGTGGTGTACACCCTGGCCCCCACCTGCACGTGGTGGTGTACACCCTGGCCCCCACCGGCACGTGGTGGTGTACACCCTGGCCCCCGCCGGCACGTGGTGGTGTACACCCTGGCCCCCGCCTGCACGTGGTAGTGTACACGCTGGAGTACACCATCTAAGGCCAACATTTCATCTTTCTAGCAGCAGATATAAGAAATATTTCTGAAACAATTGTGAATATTTTCAGTAGGGAATTTGAGATGTTTGAGCAGTAAGTGGCAGGTTGTGACCGAAGGTGCCGCCAGATTAATGTCTTAAGCAGTTTATTATGGATCACCATACTCATCTACGGGTAAGGCTAGGTTAAGTTAATTATCAGGAGACAGCACTAAACCAGTCTGACTATATAGCACTTGGAAGGGATATGAGGATAGATTTGGGATAGGACGGAGGGAAGGAATGGTGACCAATCTATTGAACGGTCGGGGGATTAAACGCAGACCTGTAATAAGCGAAGCCGGCGTTTTATCGCCCAGTTCAACTTCGTGAAAGGTTAGTCACACAATGGTTTCAGGTACTGGACACCAATGACCTTCAAGGTAAGCAGTTTACTTTTGTGATGAACTATTTACGGTTTTAATTTAGATATGATGCCGCCTGCAGCCATAGTGTGTGGGCGGGAAGGTTAGCCAGGTGTGTGAGGGTGGGAAGGTTAGCCAGGTGTGTGTGGGTGGGAAGGTTAGCCAGGTGTGTGTGGGCGGGAAGGTTAGCCAGGTGTGTGTGGGCGGGAAGGTTAGCCAGGTGTGTGTGGGTGGGAAGGTTAGCCAGGTGTGTGAGGGTGGGAAGGTTAGCCAGGTGTGTGTGGGCGGGAAGGTTAGCCAGGTGTGTGTGGGCGGGAAGGTTAGCCAGGTGTGTGAGGGTGGGAAGGTTAGCCAGGTGTGTGAGGGTGGGAAGGTTAGGCAGGTGTGTGTGTACTGCCTACACCAGGCAACTTTGGCGGTTCTTGGCTGACACTTGTGGTATAGAATATTATACTGCATGACATGTGTAAACATTTCTGATAGTTGTCTCAACTGTAAATTTAAACATCTGAGCTACAGGAAGAGAAAAACTATAGAAACCAGACACAGCTTAATAACACTCAAATATTTAAAGTGCTTAAGATTTTTATGCATTTTTTAGGGGGGGGGGAGGCTTTTATTGGTTAGACTGAAAAATATTTAAATTTAAATTGTAACAATTACTTAGTGTATTAATCAGTCTAGTTCATGTGCTTTGGGGGGGGGGGAATTGTATATATAATAATTTGCTGTATTTGTTTTACACTTAATGTATTTAGGTGTGATAGGCACTTCACGGGGCTGGTTATACATAATACATTAGCCAGCCTGGCCAGCCTGCTCGCTGGTACTGTGTTTACAAACTGATGTATGCGTGTAACGGACTTAGAGAATAATTTTTGACTAATTTGATGTGCATGGGTGAGCGGTGGAGCCTGAGAGAGAGGTGTGTGTTCCTGGCAGGTGGTGTGTGTGTGTGTGTGTGTGTGTGTGTGTGTGTGTGTGTGTGTGTGTGTGTGTGTGTGTGTGTGTGTGTGTGTGTGTGTGGGGGGGGGGGGGGGGGGGGGGGTTAGGTTAAGATGGGCAGCAGTGTGGCGAGGGGCAAGTTGTCTTGACTATGGTGCCTTGCTCCACGGCAACAATCAAGCAATAACGTGCTCGTCTAACAAGCCAGACATAGATATATAAGCCTACTTAACAAGAGGGTTAATATAAAAAAATGTTGTGGATTCCTTATAGCGTCCCCGCGGCCCGGTCGTCGACCAGGGCCTCCTCGTTATCGGACTGGTCAACCAGGCTGTTGAACGCGGCTGCTCGCAGCCTGACGTATGAATGACGTATGATTAGGTATCCTTTGGAGGTGCTTATCAAGTTCTCTCTTGAACACTGTGAGGGGTCGGCCAGTTATGCCCCTTATGTGTAGTGGAAGCGTGTTGAACAGTCTCGGGCCTCTGATGTTGATAGTTCTCTCTCAGAGTACCTGTTGCACCTCCGCTTTTCAACGGGGGTATTCTGCACATCCTGCCATGCCTCCTGGTCTCATGTGATGTCATTTCTGTGTGCAGGTTTGGGATCAGCCCCTCTACTATTTTCCACGTGTAAATTATTATGTATCTCTCCCGCCTGCGCTCAAGGGAGTACAGATTTAGGTTCTTTCCTAAAGGTTCCAGTAGTTTAGATGTTTTACTGAGTGGATTCTAGCAGTAAAGGATCTCTGCACGTTCAGCATTTTCTCCAGCTTTGAAAGGGGCTGTCATTGTGCAGGAGTACTCCACTCTAGAGAGCACTAGCGTCTTGTAAAGTATCATCATTGGTACAGCATCTCTTGTGTGAATGGATCTTGTTATCCAACCTGTCATTTTTCTTGCCGTTGTGACGGCTACTTTATTGTGTTCTTTAACGGTTCCGACATGAGTACATCCAAATCCTTTACATTGCCTTTTCGTTCTATGTTATGATTTGACTGAGTTTTGTACGTGGTTTCCGTTTTTTTATTTTCATTTTTTTCCGTAGCGCAGGACTACAACGTAACTTCGTTAAACACCATATTATTTTCTGTAGCCCATAGAAAGACCTCATATACATCTGATTGCAAGTTTGCCGTGTCCTCTATGTTGCCTACTCTCATGAAAATCCTCGTGTCATCTGCACAGAATGATACAGTACTATAGATTGTGTCCTTGTCTATGTCCGATATGAGGATGAGAAAAAGTACTGGAGCAAGCATAGTACCCTGGGGGACTGAGCTCTTCACGGTTGATGGTCCGGATTTTATTTTGTTGACTATTACACATTGGGTAATAGTCAACTAGATACTAGATGTGGTTTTTTATCTTGATTTGGCATAGGAGAAAAAAATATTTCGGATTTCTCACTTCCTTTACACATTGACCTGCAGGAACATGATAAAGTTGACGCCCTTGCTAAGGTTGCAGTAAATAAAGTCAGTATTGAACGGAATCTCGAGTTATCAAATATGTCTTTTAAAAGTGGCATTAGACGAGAACTCCTGGATGAATTTGAAGACAGCAGAACAGTGCAAACTGGAACTAGCAGGTCCATTGTTTATCACAATGAAATGTGTGAAGTAAAACGTGTGTATGGGGCAAGTAACAAAGTCAGTAGACCAACAGATGTTGTCACAGCTCGTATAAGACTTGGCTACAAGTATTTCTGGCAGTTCGGCTTGTGTAGGGATCTAGATGAAGTAAAGTGTAAAGTGTGTGGACAAAGACAGGGACACACACTCGCTATATTTTGGATTTAATAAAATACATACTATATTACATTAGTATATTACTAAATATCTTGAATATTTAGTAATATACATCTATAACACTATATATTGGATTGCAGTAAAAAATTGAGCCATTTAGAGATAAATCTAAGCTCACTCTGTATAATATGGCAACCTATCTTATTACTAAGGATAAAATATCTGAAATCCTTGCACTGTATCCATATTTCGCTTCCAGTAAATAAACGACATATGAAATTAAGAAACAAGTAGTGTATTGTGAAGACTAATAATAAACAGCAGCTCTCCTATGACTGTAATGTCTCCATTGCTCAAACAATTTTGTATTAGCGATAAGACCTACCATTAATGTATGATGACTTACTGTAAATATACAGCTCTTGAAATAGAACATTCTCTGTAACTAACTGACATTGTAATTATAAGGTGTGAAGGATAGATGAAATTGTTTATGTAATAATCTCCGTTGAGGTGTGATAAAGACCTTTTGTGCCCTCTGTAATGCTTTTTGCGCTACCGCTCACAGGATGAGTATGGGGTGCACAATAAACTAGCCGCCTCCGGTGACAACAATCAAATCCCCACCGTCCTCTGCTGCCAGTCTTGGGCTCCTGTTGATGTCCCTCACTGTCCCCCCCCCCCCCCGCTCTCTCTTGCTTAGCTCGCCCTCCGTGTATCATGCCCAGAGTGAACCATTGTAGAGGCGTCACAGTCTGCTTGACCACTCGCCAACGAGGCCACCTTGACCACACTGCTATTGCCTGCAACACATCTTGCTTCTCGAAAGATTTGTCATCACCTTGTTAGATGCTTCCATTCCTTCCTCTGTCAATTGCTTCACCCACGCCACTAAAATGGGTAGTATTCCCGTGACTCCTGGTGGTGTGAGTGTTACATTGTTCAGTATCAAGCAGTAGTTCTCCCGGAGTGGGTTCTGGGGGGAAGTGTTGGGTCATGTCCACTGTTCTTCCGGCACTTCTCGCAGAAACTTGACCTAATTCCTTCTTGAAGTTCACCTTTGTTCTGGCACTATTTCCAGTGCTTGCTGGAAGAGCGTTGAACAGCCGCCGACCTCTGATGTTCAGTCAGCCAAAAGGATATCGGGATATCTCAGTCCCACATCAAAAGGATATCATCAGCGGCGTATGCTAAATTGGCCAACATAAGAACTGCCTTTAGAAACGTGTTAGGAATCATTCAGAATTTTGTATACCACATGCATATGTCAGACCAATCCTGGAGTATGCAGCTCCAGCCTGGAGTACATATTTAGTTAAACACAAGACAAAGTTAGAGAAGATTCAGAGGTATGACACCAGATTAGTCCCAGAACTGAGAGGTATGAGGTACGAGGAAAGGCTACGAGAATTAAACCTCACATCCCTGGGAGACAGGAAAGTTGAGGGAGACATGATCACCACCAACAAAATTCTCAGGGGAATTGACAGGGTGGACAAAGACAAAGTATTTAGCACAGGTGGAGCACGAACAGGGGAACACAGGTGGAAACAGTTCTCAAATGAGCCAGAGACATTAGAAAGATTGTTTTCAGTGTCTTGTGTAGTTAACAAATGGAATGTACTAGGAAGTGATGTGGTGGAGGCTGACTCCATACACAGTTTCAAATGTAGATATGATAGAGCCCATTAGGCTCAGGAATCTGTACACCAGTTGATTGATGGTTGAGAGGCGGGACCAAAGAGCCAGAGCTCAACCCCCGCCAGCACAACTAGGCGAGTACAACCAGGTGAGCACGGCCACCAGTCCCACGCCCATGCAGGTCACCACCATTATACAGCCCAGTAAAGGTTTGAATACTGTGCGTCATCCAGGAGTGGCATCAGATCGTGTTAGCACAATACCGCATCATCTGAGAGGAGACGTCCACCACCTGTCCTGTAGTTATATGTTATTGTCGCACGGAAACTGAGTGAGAGAAAAGTATATATAAAACTGGTTTGTATTCAGAATTGTTGAGATAAAAACATCAGTGATAATACTATTCATGTGCTGCGTCCAACAGCTTGGTTAACCAGACTGTTGGATGCGGACTCTGACCAGTCCTCCTAGTGAGAGGCTGGGCCGTGGATACGTTGATCCCCGGAATCACCAGAAAGTGATCACACGGTAAGTGCCACTTAACAGATATTGGGTAGCCAATAGAATATTGGAGAGGTTGTAGTCATTAATTGACTACAGGTTGATAAAGAGAGGTTGGCAATTATTAATTCTTTATTATTATAATAATTAATATAATAGTAATTGTTGTATTTAATAATTGACTCTGCCTTCTACTTGGTTTTGAAGGAGGCCCACCTCGGGCCTCCTCCAAGACCAAGTAGGTGCGGGACCGGGGCGTCCACCTCCCGAGGGTCGTGCGGCCCCAGGCTCTGCTTCGGGAGGCTGGGGTCGTTCATACCCTTGATGGGGTGGTTCTTCTCCGGCCCCGGCCACGGCTGTCTCCGGGTGCAGGCAGTCCCTATGCCTTTTTCACCAACTTCGAGGTCAACCTCGGAACTCGCAGTTCCTGTGACGGTGCTGGAACAAATCGTATTGGTGTTTGCCTTTCCATTGAGACTTTCGGCGCCGTGAAAAAAAGGGGGGGGGGCCCTGCTGCATGGGTAACAGCTTCTCCCCCGTATCAACCTACCCTGGCTTTGCGCCCTGGAGAGGCGGACAACAGAGCACAACACCATAGTCTTCCAAGACTGATGGACCCCTACTGTAGTCACTATCACGGTATACCTAACTACAACATATGGAAAGAAAGAACAAGTGACGACTGTTCAGTTGGTCCAGTGACACAACAGCTCCTCCTAACACAGTCTTGTTACACCAAGTTAATGCTTGTCGAGCCTGGCCCCAGGCGGGACTTGGGAAGACCCAGAACCCACTCATGGTGTCTTACCTTGTCATGATTCCGGGGCTTAGCGTCCAAGTGGTTGGGCACTATTCCTCCACCCCCCCCCCCCACCCCCCCGTCCCATCCCAAATCTTTATCCTGATCGCTTCCCAGTGCTATATAGTGGTAATGGTTTGGTGCTTTCCCCTGATAGTTCCCCTTCCCCTACCCATCTGTTACTGAAGGTTGAGGATGGTGGCGGTGGCGGCGTGAGGTAGGCAGATGGTGGGTAGTGTGACAGCTTGGTGGCGGGGCGGTGGACCGCTACCTTCAACCACTCCACCACTTGCTACAAGCTAATTCATACTTTCTCTCCCCCCACCCCCCCCCACCCCCCACCTTCCGTCCCTTCCCCCCTCCCCATCTTCCTGACCTTGGTGCCTCCAGTGACACTGACCAACGTGTACAACTTGTGCACAGATTTTAGCGGTGTGGTGTGAGATAAGCTGACTGGCCAGCCATATGTTTGCACTAATACCGTACTGAGCGGTGCAGGTTTTTTGTAAGTCACCTGTTGTGTCGGGATGAGGGTGAGGCATAACGGTGGGCGGTAGTGTGGTGGTGGTGGTACAGTACGGTGCAGCTAGTAGTGTCAGTGATGGTGGTGGTACAGTACGGTGCAGCTGGTAGTGTCAGTGGTGGTGGTGGTACAGTACGGTGCAGCTGTTAGTGTCAATGGTGGTGGTGGTACAGTACGGTGCAGCTGGTAGTGTCAGTAGTGGTGGTGGTGGTGGTACAGTACGGTACAATACTGCAGTAAGAGGCAGACAAGGAACACATGTAAAGTGATGAAGATGGGAAAAGGAGAAAGGAAACCAGAAACTACACCATAAGTAATGAGAGAGATAAAGCCGCACACATAAACAGGGTATCATTGGCAGCGTAGTGGAGACCAGCAAATATTAGGTGGACATTTAGCCCCTTAAGAGCGCCAGTGTTCCAGTCCAGTGGTCGTCGTATGAGCAATTTTTTTTTTTTAAATAGTTTAAAATATGGAAGAAAGAAAAGTTTTTTTGGATGAACAGAATTTCACATTAGTCTGGTTGTTGTCATAGGAAAAGCAGATATTTTATGGGAGACTAAAATGAAGCATTACAAGTGGTCTCAAACTTTTAAATATATTCATTAATATGTATGTGAGCGATAAACCCACTTGATCAAAAATTCTTCTAATTAATGACATGCATAATAACAATGATTAATTTTTATTTTGTAATATTAGCCAGAGAAATGTTATATCTATGTAATTGAAACATTTAACGAGCAGAGCCAATTCTCGTAGGTTTCTGAAGTGAAGTGTCAATTGACATAGTGGCATTGATCTTGGAGAACTGTTTGTGCGTATAATTACTTAAGCTCTCGTCAAAGGTTTTGAAGTTTGGAACCTAAATAGGAATTCTTTCAAGACAGTCTAGACAGTCAGTATAAGATGAAGCAAAAAATTAAAAGTAGAGATGGCTGCAACGATATTAGTGTCCCAACTAACGGGGCTAAGCTACAAGGATAGGTTAAGGGAACTATATTGCAAGCATAGAGGAGAGAAGAAACAAAGTATATGATCACTACATACATGACAGTGCGAGACAAGATGGGCAAGGACATCCTCTTTAAATGAGTGAGAGAGTAGGACACTATGCACTATGACGTAGGTGGAAGCAAAAATCTCGATTAAGTCCAAAAAGTTGGAATGCACTGATAGTAGTAGTGGAAGCCACCTCCTCCATGTACAACTTTAAGGACAAAATTGGACAGTCGGGAAAGTTAATATAAAACTCAAGAGGTAGGTAGAACAAGGGTAGCAGGCGAGGTATAGAGAGCAACACCTCACTTCCCTGAGGTGAGGGAGGCGGAAGTCCTCCCAGCCGTCCCCACTTGTCACAGCCAGTGGGTGTCCCTGGCCGCCACACTGGGGGACGCTCACTCACCCACTAAAAAAATAACGAGCAGCCGGGGGGGGGGGGTCGTGTTTTGTTGGCGTGGTGGTGATTGTCTGCCGTTTTGAGCTGGATAAGGAGACACCCTTGTGAGTTTACTTACGATTGGGGATGCAATACATGCTGTTTTGACGATGTGTGAACCTAGCACCTCTCCACGAACCTAATCAACCAGCACCTCCCCACAAACCTAGCACACAGCAGGTGAAGCCCCACCACCACCACCAGGGGGAGGGGAGGGAGCGGGACGACTCCTAGTGTAAAGTAGGGCGCGAGTTAGTAACTGGGCTTCCACCCTCCAAGCATAGTTTCCGGCTATACTTCTCGCACCCGGCCATCTCACCTATATCAGTTCATACTTAATTCCTTAAGTTTTTTACCGATGGGTGGAGGGGAGGGGTTCAGAAACCGGACCGCGGGGATATTAATCCTCGGAACCACCTCAAAGTAGACGGATACAAGAGATTACTTCTGACTGTTGTTAGCTGGATTAGAATTTTCAATGAACAAATCCACAAGGGCCGTGACGAGGATTCGAACCTGCGTCCGGGAGCATCCCAGACACTGCCTTAATCGACTGAGCTACGACAGGGTTAAAATTGTGTTAGATTGTGTGTTAGAATTTTCACTTTTCACAACTGATCTTAAATCTTATCCTTACTCTACTAGTATTCCCTAAAATAGGATGTGCCAGTCGGATAAACCCAGGTTCCAAACTGCTGAAAGGTGATTGAACAGTTAGGGATCGGTTGACAATAGTCCCTCCCTCCCTGCCTCGCCTCGGTTGGATCTCAGGTGGGTATCATTGGCGAGGGGTGCGGGGTGAGGTTGTTACCTCTGCACCACATTGCTTTATCATCCTTCTTAATCGAGGCGTTTACTAACACCTGGTTATTGGCTATTCATGCCCGTGCCACCTCTTGGCTAGCTTAATCTTTATCAATCTAACACCTGGCTAAGCTCCACCGCGGCTAACCTATCTTGAGGTGTTTCCAGGGCTTAGCGTCCCCGCGGCCCGGTCGTCGACCAGGCCTCGACCAGACCTAGAGTTCAGTCTGCCAATGTATTTATCCAACACTATTTTCTCAGGGTATGAAACAATTTTTTTTCGAAAGTACCTCTTCCGCTTAAGTACCCCTCCCCCTCCGGAAGCTTAATTAAATAAGGCAAGCTCCTACGTACCTGGTTAAGCGCCACTGGATTGTTATGTTAGTAAACGCCTTAATTGCACTTCATTCCAAAAGCCTGATTGTAATGAAATTGTGGGAAGTCGCTGGTTAAGCAGAATATTCAATGATGATCTCAATCAATTTCTTATTTATTCTGTCTGATATTGATATTATGATACTTCATAAATAGATGCTCTTACAGGAGTCAATTATAACTGCAATATACAAGCAACCGTAAGTAAGTAATAGGTATACAACTTAAGTAAAACTTGATAACCATAAGAACGCGAGATAAACATTATTTTGAATTTGCTCATTTATTGTGCACCCCCCTAGCCATCCCGCGGGTGGTAGTAGAAAATGTTGAGAGGCACACAGTGGGCTCAGGAACTGAACTCCAAGTTTGTAAGAAGAGCTAGAAGATGAGCAGATTGTTAGGTGTCGCTGCAGCTCAGTTTTATTGTTGCCTTAAACTTAGCAGTAATATAGGGGCTGTTTTTCTATTTTTACTAGAGACATTTTCAGTAGTGTATCAGATATAACGCATTGCCATAAACTCTAGCCAAATAACCTGACTTTGCCCGTTTAGAATTAGTAAGATTTACATATTCACAGTCAAAATGGTTGATATTGTGACCGATGCCCATAAATATTTCTGGTAAGAATATTATTAGAAATGCGCAATATATGTGCATATTTATAAATTTTAAAGATGCGGACCGGTTATAGGTGTTTATAACAGTACTGATGATGATTTGCTGATGATTTTCGAGCAGTTTTGTATATGGCAAAAGGTACCAGAGCGTTACATAAATCCATATTATGAGTTTAACTGTATATTACAGGTATACAAATTTGCAAGAACCAATGTTAAAGCTTAAAATTTGGTTAACTAATATATGTTCGAATACTTATCCCCCCCCCCCCCCCCCCCGCCGGACCCACTTGTTGCTCGCTTGCTGACCAAGATGCTCTCTCCTATTCACTTCTTATTGTGTGTCTGATAATTGTCCCTATGCCCTTTGAAATATCATCTAAATCAATTGATTAATCAAATTGGTGCCGTAGATTGTCATCGGTGTTTCTTTTCCGAGATTTTTGGAGGTGGGGGACTTACTTAAGTCTGTCGTGCGTGTTGGGGTCAGCAAGGTGTGGGGAAATAGGGAATGGTCAACCCATCCTCCTAAGGTGACAGTACTTGTGGTAACTATTTTGTCAAAAGTACCACTGTGTACTTTCTTTTACTTTACTTTTGGTAAAAGTTCTTGTACTTTACACTTTCTTTGGTGATGGAGCACTAGAAAGTTGACTTTGTGTTATTGGATTTGGGCAAACCGGAAGCTTTTTAAATTAACAAGATAAGGTCCAACATCTTACGCCTAATATAGTACATGTGTGCTATAGTAGGTATAAGAATATTTAAGTTTGGTTTGTAGTTTTAGTTTTCTGGACTCTATAGAAATTATAGTAACCCCACCAAGATAATAGTACAGAAAGTGGTTTACTGGTTGTCCATCACTACATATCGGTCCACAGAATTACCCAAATCTACCCAAATCCTGCTAGCATTACGTAAGTAATGAATAAATATGGTATATTTACTCACTATAATGCTGAATGCAGAATATGATCAAATCTATTTTTACTCAGAAATAATCTGTAGAAGTAAATAAATAGCAGGGAACGCCATAGGAAATCAACGGTCCAAGTGACAATGTTGTAGAGTGACTTATTATCCAAGATATATGGTCGCCTGGAGAGTGTTTGCTGGCATATCAGCTTCCTGTACACAGTGATCCAGTCGTCTCACTAATTTGCTCAAATTGTCGCACATTTAGGTAAGGTTCGTTTGGGTTAGGTAATGTTAGAGGCAACTTTTCAAACCCATTGGCAATATATCTTGGTTAAGTCGCTCCACAACATTATCACTTGGACCCTCGACTTCCTATGGCGTTACCTGCTATTTATTTATTTCTAATTTCGTTATGAAATTAGATTATTTCCGAGTAAAAATAGATTTGATCATATTCTGCATTCGGCACCAACATTATAGTGAGTAAATATACCATATTTTCTCATTACTTACGTAATGCTAGCAGGATTTGGGTAATTCTATGGACTCCTATATATTGGTACTTTCGACTAAACAGTTACTATAATACTATAAATATAAGTATATCTTAGGAAGATGGGTTGGAATAGGACAATGTGTTGGGTGCATGGTGTGCAAGTTTTCAAGTGGTGGCTAGCAAGCTTTCACAGTGTGGCAATGTGTTTTATGGACACGTAACCTTCCCGGAGGAAAAACTGCGTGAAAGTAAGGAAAGTGGGATGGAGAGCTGTCAGTGCCATCTGTTATCCACCACCTGCTAGTGTGGGCAAGGCACGCCTTCAATGTTGTATGGCTTTAGTCTCCACTATTTATGTGACTGAGGGTTACTGCCATGTTCGCCTAAATGTTGTCGGTCCTCTCTCCAGTGCACCGCCTTTACGTGGTGAGGGAAAAGTGTACTGTATACCTTCATCAGAGGTTCACGGTTGTTCAACGTCCTACCAGAGACTATCAGAAATATTGCCAGAACAACTGTGGACATCTTCAAGAGAAAACTAGACCATTTTCTCCAAGGAGTGCCGGACCAACCGGGCTGTGGTGGGTATGTGGGCCTGCGGGCCGCTCCAAGCAACAGCCTGGTGGACCAAACTCTCACAAGTCAAACTTGGCCTCGGGCTGGGCTTGGGGAGTAGAACAATTCCCAGAACCCCATCAACCAGGTACCTGTAGTCAGTTTTGAGACTTCTTCCACTCTCCAAGCTCGGATTGGGGCTAGGCTTATTTGGTTATGTCTGCTCTCCTGGTGAAGCTAGGAGTGTGTGATTTATGAAGTCCTCTTTCTATCCAAAGAATGAGAGACCACCTGTGGTGATACTCTAAAGACCATAGGGGCCCTGCTCTTAATAGCCTCAGGTTGAACCCTTTCAAGTTATTTCCTGACAGGAATTTTACTGAAATAATTTTTCTGCATTTTTGAGTGTCTTTGGAAAGATTTAAAGGAATTAGTTAAAAATTGGCAAGGGTAACTTAAGGCAGTCCTTAAAACTTACATTTTTTCATGGCTGAAATTTCCTTGTGGTTGTTTTTAACTGTAGAAGGAAGCCATTCTACTGGCTGAATGATAGGAAGAATTGTTCCATCCTATATTTTTCACAGATTCTCACTTTATCTATTCATAACTCCACATGATGGCCACTTATAAAAATTGAAAGAATAAGTTTTAAAACAGGTTTGCGCAGCAGTATACATACATTGACTGCCAGCTCTCGGTTAATTGAAGATGATGGATAAGTGGTGCTCACGTGTCTCCCAGACCTTGCTAGATATATGAATGTATGTTAACACATGTCCATGCTAAAAATATTAATACTTTAAATTCATGTACAAATCAGTGTTTATATAATTTAAATGATTAAAAACTAGGTGAAAGTAAAATAAAAATTTACTCCTGTTTTCCCATGGAGAAGTACAAATTATAACCCATTTAGACTGGGATTATTTACCACAGGTTGAGAACCCCTTATTAAGTATTAATAAAACTGGGGTGACAGCCACCTGTTGGAGTCGAGCCTAGATTAGATTGCATTGAAACAAAAATTAATGAAGTGTGTTAGTGACGATTTAATATAAAGTATTTGTGTGTGTGTGTGTGTACAGTATGTATGTATGTGTGTGTGTGTGTGTGTATATATATATATATATATATATATATATATATATATATATATATATATATATATATATATATATATATATATATATATATATATATATATATAAATAATATACTCACTCACTCTCTCACACTCACTCACTCTCTCACACTCACTCACTCTCTCACACTCACTCACTCTCTCACACTCACTCACTCTCTCACACTCACTCACTCACTCTCTCACACTCACTCACTCACTCTCTCACACTCACTCACTCACTCTCTCACACTCACTCACTCACTCTCTCACACTCACTCACTCACTCTCTCACACTCACTCACTCACTCTCTCACACTCACTCACTCACTCTCTCACACTCACTCACTCTCTCACTCTCTCACACTCACTCACTCTCTCACTCTCTCACACTCACTCACTCTCTCACTCTCTCACACTCACTCACTCTCTCACTCTCTCACACTCACTCACTCTCTCACTCTCTCACACTCACTCACTCTCTCACACTCACTCACTCTCTCACACTCACTCACTCTCTCACACTCACTCTCTCTCTCACACTCACTCTCTCACACTCACTCACTCTCTCACACTCACTCTCTCTCACACTCACTCTCACACTCTCACACTCTCACTCTCACACTCTCACACTCTCACTCTCACACTCTCACTCTCACACTCTCACTCTCACTCTCACACTCACTCTCACACTCACTCTCACACTCACTCTCTCACACTCTCACACTCACTCTCACTCTTATTCTATTATTATTATTTTAATTTACAGATACTGGTAAGTGTACTAAAATGTAACCTTTGGTGTTGTTGCAGGCGAAGCAGAGGGCGTCAGTGGCATGGATCGTCCAGAAGGCCCACAAGAACAAGGTTCCGACAGACCTCCATGACCCCTACTACCGTGATTATGAGGTGAGCTTACTCTCAGGGTCCTATCGTCGTGGACCTCTACATAACGACCACCCCACTTTCTCTATCTCCACCCATAGCCACCTCCAGCATACCCTCTACCTTCACCCACACACCCACAATACCACCCACAGCCACTACCACCACCATTACTACTTCAACCTATTGTTGGAAATGCAGAATAAGTTCAATGAAAAGTCAGTGTGCCATTACTACATTAGAAAACAGTGTGTCTACATCAGAGGTCCATGACAGTTCAACCTCCAACCGGTAAACATAAGAAATATTGCTGGAACACACGTCAAGACATTCATGAGTTAACAAATAGCCCCAGGAGTTATTGAACCAGTAAGGTTGGAAAGAAGATACTCATAAAATTTATTTGTGAATATTTATTTTTGTACATATGGGGAGTTAAATTAATGGACTGAGTTAATTTTATATTGATTAAATTTCAGGGAGCAGAACACCTTAAACCAGGCATTGTGCACAGGTTGGCCAATGCAGACCTATACTGCTCTGCATTGGCCAACATCTATGGTGACCCAAACTTCCACAATCTGAGCCACTGGAACATCATACAAGCCTTGGCTAGAAAGGGTGTCTATGTTGCTGAGCCCACTGACGTTGCCCTTACTGAGACCGTACTCATTCAGGTCACGCCCATCAAAATGGTACGTTCTTATTGACTTTTGAATAATCTACTTTACTAATTTTTTTTTTCCTCTTTATTTTAAGGAATATTTTTATTGTAATTTTTGTGTATAGCATTTTGTCAGTGAACTAAATTTATATTGATGTATGGTAGCTGTGGGCTTGGTTTACATGCATATGGAAGAAAAGAATAGATCCATATACTGTATGTTCTGAAATTGCATTACAGGCTAACCTATTACACAAAACAAATTGAGACTGATAAAATGTGCAGTAAATGCACACCATCATGTGCAGTATGTGCACCTGAATACGTGCAGTGCATGCACATGCACGTATTGTGTATGTGCACCTGCAAATACGTGCAGTAATGTAGCTCTGCATTATATTTATGCAACATAAATTTTCTTAACCATTATTTAGTGTATAATGACTATCAAATTTACATATTTCTACTTAAAATGTAGAGTACAAATTTAAAGTAACTGGTTTTATAATGTGTGTTTTGTAATACTGTTACCAGTCTGCTCACTTGGCTGTGATAGAAGCAATGATGGCACTGTACATTAGAGAGGTGGTGGTAGCAGATCGAGCAGTGACTGTATTACAGCGTGTCAGTGGTGGAATGATGCCTGACCGCATCCCTCAGGACCAAGAAGAAGCTCTTGTGCTGTGGATCAGTCATGTCACACAAGCCTTGCAAGAGCGAATACATCAACAGGTTCAATCTCAGGTTAGTTTTGACATAATGTTGTTGCTCTATCAGATGTTTAATATTCCAGAGGATTTATAAATAAGACTGTTGTATCCCAGGAACTGCACAAGTAAGGCAATTTTCTTTCCACATTTAGCAGAGGTAACAAAACCTAAACATTTAAAATACTGTACAGTACTGTATTCTTAATTGGTGCTCATTGTTTCTCAGAAATATCTTGACAAAGATCTTTGTGAAATTGTTTGAAATTGCTGTGGCATACAATGTACTCTACAGTGTTTAGATGACTAGCTTATTTTAATATTTTATTTATTTTATCCGTTATTTTTTGAAAGAATGTGCTTTTAATAAAAATTGTCACTTTCCCTTGCAGTTTAAAATGCACATTTTTTGTGAATTGGCACAACTTCTCTGATGGAGAAAAGTCTTGGTCATTATGATTTGTACAATACAGACTGTGAAAATAAAGCATGGTTTTTAAATGGCTTTTATCATTGATATTGTATATCATTTAAAAAATAGAAAATGGGGATTTTATATTGGCACTTGGAATTTTAAAGTTAAAAGAAAGGCCAGCTTGTGTAGCCCACTGTAATGTGCTGTATTTAAGAATTATATGATAGTGACAAGACCTGCTCTGTGGAGAGGTGGTTTTGTAAGGGGAAGAGCATTATTTTGTATACAAGATATATTTTGTAGTGGAAGTGCTCTTATTGACTCTATAGTTTTTGTAGTGTAGGTAGTGCTTGAGTCTATATACTGTACTGATTTTTAAATGGACATAAATATTATATAGTATATTGAGCACTAATACTGTATAGTGGAAAAATGATTTTTAATACATTAGAGATGATGCTTTGTTTATGGGAAAAAAGTTTGTGCTTTTTTTTTTTTTAATAACCATATGTACATTTTCTTCTGTACTCCATGGCCAGGGTTAGAGATCTTTTAAACAGTGCTTAGTAGATCTGTTCAGTGTTTTATTGAACAATCAAGCACAGAAGAGGATTTTAGTGCTTTTAAAACTGTGCTAATGGACACAATTCTCTTGCTTATAATAGGTACAGTAATTTTAACTCTGTTCTGATATTGACTATTCTCGTTGACTTTAGAGCCCCAAGGATGACTCACATTGCCTCATTTTTATGGATGCTGTGCATCAGGTTTGGACAGAGTACTGTATTAAAGTGTGTCAAGACAGAAAATTAATCAATATAAAGATGTGATAAACTTAACACCTTTAGTGAGAGTCCTATGTTGGTTGTGAAACTGCTAGTGTCTGAGGGTGAGCATATTAATAACTGGGGAAACTGTCTTAATCACCATTCATTGATGAGTGAGTATGTAGTGTCTCATAACACCACCACCACGTTCCAGGACCAGGAGTTGCCTGTTTTCCCACGCATTCAAGACCTGAGTGACCTGAGTGATGGCATTGGCTTGGCTGCTCTCATAGCCTTCTACTGTCCCCAAGAACTTCCTTGGGGAGATATTGCCGTTGCTGATCCTCCATCCATTGCCGATTCACTATATAACATTAGTTTGGTAATCAGGTTTTGCCAAGAGAGTCTGCCATATAACCCTTGTCTCCTAACCAAAGAAGATATTGTATATATGCACAGGTAAGAGTTTTATATTTTTCTCATTAAATGGTGCCTCATTTGATGCATTATCAAATACTGTTTATAAATATTTTGATGTTTTATAACTGCATAAGAAGTCTTGAGTCTCTCTCTCTCAATAAATATTAAATATTTATTTAAAATGAGTGCAAGTTTATCTGTTTTGCACTTTTTTGGTAATCATTTTTAAATGTCAATTATATATGACTACAGTATTACTTAAATATTTGATTGCTTTAATTTTCAGCTCAGTGAAGCAGAATGTGCTGGCTTTTGCAGCAGAGCTATTTTTTCTTCTTGAGCTGGAACCTGTTTCATGCGTATCACTACCAGGTACTAAGAAGACCTCTACTAAATTTATCCAGCTCTCTTCCCCAGGTTTGTTTTGGTTGGTTGCCTACCTCTGTACAATTAATATCAATCGTATCCTTAATGGAAGGAACTTTGATCCAGAAAACATTGTGCGGAATTATTTTTCCAGTCATTGTATTCCTGGGAGTCGACACATGGTGCTAACAGCTTTGGCAGAGGTCAGGCATGGTTGTTACCTCCTAACCAGAATTTCAAACCACTTGTAACAATTTACTAATGCCATAGATTGTAGCAGCTAATGTCTAAAATTTTGATTGTTATATCAGAAACTAAGCACGGGTGGAACCTAATCCCTGCTCATTTTATGGCCGAGACTGAATCATTGCTGTAGTGCTGTTTTTTGTATTATTCCTGCTGTGGAATTAGCAAGGTAGAATAACCTTTCTTTATTTCTGTGTGAATGTTTCTCTTGTTTAATAAATTTTTATATAGTAAGAAAACATTTTAGATTACTGTACTTTCATGCTCTTATGAACTTACAGTAATTTTTTTAAATACATAACTTGACTCACTTTACTAGTAGAATTAAAAGTTTTAATTCTTGCTTTAAGAACCTCCGAGTATCGTTCACCATTTGCTTGCATATGTTTCGTTGCTTGCTGGTTGCACACTGCTTCTCTTGCTAGAGTAATGGGACATTGTTTTGCATATTTGTATGAACATTCTCACAACTGGTCTTCAAGTACTCAGTAAACTGATTCATTTTAATGATTCTCTGGATGCTGCAGTATCCAACAAGCATTACTGGTATGTATTATAAGAGGATGTTACCTAGTAGTACTAACAAATTATATTATATTTGTTATTCATTAGTCATGACAGCCTGGCTTCTAGTATTTTGCTATGTGGATGGTAAAAAGTGGGTCATATGGTATACTGTACAGGTGGTGGTGGGTGCAGCGGTTGGAGTGGGTACCAACGGAGCATGAAGGTCATCCCTGACCTCCGAGCGAGCCTCTCGCCCTCCTCGGCCCACTCCACCGCCTCCTCATATTCTTCTGCCCGGTCTTCCTCCCATTCACAGCAACGGTCACCCTATTCCACGCTGAGAGGTATACTAATCCTTATAGATATGCGTCCTGCATGGTCCCTACTCTTCTCCAGTAGTTATGTAGCTTTACCACTTAGGTATTATTAGATATAATTTGTTTCTGAATTGGGTATCGGTGTAAGCTTTGATCAAGTCAACCTTTTTAACTCATTAGCTTAAGAGCTATGATAATATATATTAACTTCATCAGATCCAAGTCATCAGTATGCTTCATTTTTGTAAGTGTAAGATAGCATTAATAGACCAGGATTAATGTTACTGTGTGGGGTGTTTGTGTGTGCACTAATGTATGTTTGTGCATGCATGTGCATACATAAGAAAATGACAAGCAGCAACATGGTCACAACATAAGATTTTTTCTAGGCATTTACAAAGTGAATAAAAACTAAATATTTACCATGAATAAGGATAGGATGAGAGAGTATGGTTAGAAATAGAAACTCAGATGAGCCTTAGGATGTAAGAAAGCACTTCTTCATTAGGCAAGTGGAATAAGCTAAAATAGGAAGGGAAATATTTGGGGCTGTTTCTGTATATAGAAAGAGTAGGTATGGTAAAAAGCAAGGTCAGTAGCCATTACAATAAGTGACTTCCAAAATGTAAACTTTTTAGTACGAGTAGTTGTAAAATGGGAAAGAATGGACATAAATTTGTTTAAAAAGTTGATGCATTGAATAATGGACAGTTAAAAGGTGGGCCCCAGCAGTTGAAAATTTTCTGCAGTCACATCTAGGTAAGCACACACATACCCACTCACAAATACGGTGAATTTTAAGATAGCCTTCAAGTACTGTACAGTACAGTGGAACCTCAGGTAACGAACATCCCCTCTTTATGAATTTTTCGTGTTACAAGCTCAGTTTCTTCGTAAAATTCTAATCAGTTTACGAGCTTTGCCACGCTTTGTAAGTTTGTCGATACCCCGTATGGGTCAACTGAGTGCATGGTTCCCGGTGGCATGGGTGACCGCGCTTCAGTTTACCAGTGCCTCCTGCCTAATGACGATCGTGTTTGAATTCTTGTAAAGAATTTAATTGTTTTTCAGCTTTTTTGTTTTTTAAACATAAAAGTAATTTTTATATACCACGCCATGGGTCCCAATAAAGTCGGTGGTAAGGTTCAACCTAAGAAAAGAGTTGTGAATAGAGACAGTAGAGGATGTCCCTCATTAAGAAAATGTGTGAAGTATGGGAAGAACTGCAAAGTTTTATTGAGAAAACTCACCTAGATAAAGTTGTAGCAGGCCATTGCATTGACCTTTTTAATGACAATGTAATGTCTCACTACAAAGAGGTGTTAAAACATAGGGAAAAACAAGTCTCTTTTTAGACAGATTCTTAGTAAGACAAGTAAGCAGTGATCCATAACCAGGTCCTTGTGGTATGCCTACAAAATGTAGAGTACCCTGGAAAAGTCATCACTGCTTGATGGTATAATGGAAGGGGATTCACCTTCCAAACACTAACATCTCTCCTCCTCCCCCATCCCACCCTCCTCACCATTTTCCATATGCCAACAAGTCAACAAGGGGAAAATTCGTTTCGGTTTGCAAATTTTCAGTTTACGTCCCGTCTCTGGGAACAAATTAAATTCGAAAACCAAGGTACCACTGTACTCTACTTGGATGGAGGAATGTTGAATTAAATTATTTACAACATGCATCAGACCTGAACTGGAATATGGAGCTATGGTATGGTATGGTGCCTGGACTTAAAGGAAACATTCAATATTGTCAGAAAAGTGCAAAAGTATGCATGTCAGGAATGATTAAAGCCTGGATTTGTTAAAATTGAAAGATTGAAGAAAATTGGGATGTGAGCATCACAATTTTGTATAGGTATATAAGAAAACAGACCAGAAAAGGTTTTTGAAACCAGAAGGAAGCAGACTTGGAGTTCATAGCTATAGACTATGAGAATAAAATAAAGGTGTAGAAAGGATAGAAGGAAGTTCTCTGTTACCAAAAGAATTGTCTAATGTATAGTTGGAATAAATTTGTGAAAGTAGTGCATGGTAAAGTACAGTAGTAATTTAGTTTTAAAATTGTTGGTAAAATACACAAGGAAGATACACCACAAGTATAGCTCTTTAAATATAAATATAAATGGGAAATAATTATATTTTTTAATAAATTAGTTAATGTCTGTACTAAAAGATTTACTCCAAAAAGCCAATCAGGAAAATTAAAAAATCATTATACAGTATTATATTAGGTATTTTAGCTATAAAGACATAAATTGGACAATTTACAAAGTGTGAAAGTGATGATAATGGGTTAATATATTTACAAATTAATTCTATATATATTTGCGTGTGTAATTCTATATATATTTGCGTGTGTGTGTGTGTGTGTGTAAACATACACATTTAGAAGATAATGTCATTCATCTTGGTATTAGAACTAAAAGAAAGGAATATGAAATTTGAGTGTGAGCGCTACTTGTATTTATATTTAAATTGTGTATGCTGTATTGAGTTGGCTTCAACCACTTAGTCTGCCTTGTTGCACTTACAGTACAGTATCTACAATTTAAGACTGAAGAAATTCTTTGACATATAGTACTGTACATATGATTGATTTGTGTTTCTGTTGTCAGTCCCCCCCCCTTGATCTGTTCTTCTTCACTTTGAACATTGCTTCATTGTTTACTTTTAATTCCCCCTAGAATATTACGTCGTCATGTCGCCCTCCTGCTCCTACTTCTCCAATGTGATGTGTGTGTGTACTTACCTATTTGTGCCTGGCAGATTGGGCATTGGCTCTTGGATCCCGATGTATGTATGTGTCTGTGTGTGTCTTCTGTGCATCCATACAAATGGGCAGAGGTGCAATTTCCAGTTATGTTGTACTTTTTATATTTTAAGGGCTATTAAAGTGGAGAAAATACCGTGTGTCAACTCGATTGATATAAATTTTAAATGCTCGTATCTCGGCATTTTAAAATTTAAATAGTAGAGATAGGAAATGTGTAATGTAATTGTGGTAATAGTTTGTATGGCAGAAAAAGGATTAGTGCATGGAAGTGTGTGTTTGTAGCTGAAATAGTACTTGTTTATTTGTAGTTGGATTTTTGTAGTTTAAAGAATTTCTCAATATAATTCCAGTGAAGATACTGTAAGTGCTAAAATAGTGATGATTATATGGAGGAGGTAAATGTCAATGGAGGACTTGAAGATACCTGATCATTCATGGTTATGATAGCATGCAGATTGCAAGTAGCAATAGCCTGGCTAATATTTACCAGGTTTACCTGAAAAACATGGCCCTTGATGCTTGGAGAGAACCTTTGTACTGGGTATTGTTCATCAACTAGAATTACACTTGTATGGTAGATACAGTTTTCAGGTATGAATCTAGTTTTGAAATGCTAAAGATAATGAATAAATATTCAGACTAGTTTCTTATTTTTAATGTAACAGAAAACATGGTTTTTTCTTGGCTCATTAAACAGCAGTTTTGAATTTGGAAAGGTCAAATGTAGTTTGAAATAAAGTTGTAAACACTAAGAAGATAACTGTTGGTGAAATACAATAATTGTGTGAAGAAGTTGTGGGTTGTAGTGGTTGTGCAAGTGGTGTTTTCACTACTCTGGCAGACTTGAGTACAAACAAGATACTTTAAAAGTGGCAGTTAAACATTTGGTCCTGCATTTAATTGACATTAACAAAACTCCTTAATTCTTAAGACATTACTGGGGAAATGGTGACTTGCTTTCCTTCTTCAATTAATAGTTACTGATCAACTAATATAATGGTTTATCTTACACAGTTGTTGTATACTCCACAGGTGTTAGCAACCTGAACTTTGTTACACAGTTGTTCTTTGCACATCATAATGTTCTTAATTCCTCTAGATTACATCTTGTATTAACTCTCAATTTACTCTCCTCTTTCTTCTTATCTGTAATGTTTGAAGTTTTCACTCCTGTATTCTCTTCAGACTTCTTTTTTTGCTTGTCCAGTATTGATGTACTGTACCCGTCTTGCATTAAGTATTGCAATTCAATGTGCAGTATTTCTGCTTAAAAACCCTGTGTTAATATTTCAATTGCACCATTTACAATTTTTGTGATTCATTTTCTAACCTAACCTTGATACTTGACACCAGTAGACACTGTAATATTGTTTATTAATGCATAGTTCTTGTACTTTGTTTTTTGTCAACTCTCATTTTGTTGTTTGATGATGTAATTGCATGATAATAATTACTTAATATCTACTTTTGCT
This sequence comes from Procambarus clarkii, assembly GCF_040958095.1. Taxonomy (NCBI): domain Eukaryota; kingdom Metazoa; phylum Arthropoda; class Malacostraca; order Decapoda; family Cambaridae; genus Procambarus; species Procambarus clarkii. Next base: position 13,624,899 of record NC_091172.1, on the reverse strand, counting down.
AGTGGTATAGTTTTAAGAATTTTGTGATTTTTTCTAAATTAAAAGTTTATTCAATTCTTCTAGCTTTTTATGCATTTGGTGTCAGCTTCAATAAATATTTTAGCTTAAATTTTCGTACATTTGCAACAACTAAAGTATGGCTTTGAATGATGGGAGTACTGTATATGTATATACTAAAACTTGCTGATAAAATTAATAATGGTCATGAGTAGTTCAAATATATCTAATTCTGTTTTGATTACATGATCATTGGGAGTTAAATACTACAGAATATACTATGCTTGGTTGTGCTGCAAATGTTTGAGACTACTACTAGTTTTTGTTAAATTCTTGTGGTATATGTTGTGGGCTACTTAAATACTGTTCTTTTTCAGTATACATATTACACACACTATCTTCTGCATTTTTTTCTCTGTGTATGCTTTTTGCCTTTAGCTAAAAAAAAATAAAAAATATTTAAAATTTTCAGCTTTTTATCATAATTGATATAAACAAATACTGTACACACACAGAAAAAACTAAGAAGGCATACTACTTAAGTAGTAAATTAATGATTGATAAGTGCCTGTTGATGGTGCAATAGGTCGGGGAGGAGGCAAATCACCATCCTCAGGGGGAAGCGGATCGGGATCGGGAACAGGGACCGGGTTGAGACGACAGCAATCCCTGACGGAACGGGACCGGCTACGCAGAGATCGCGTCTCCGTCCATGAGGGTAATCATAGACCCATTTAAGTAATGTTTGCTGGAGATCCCTATCAGATTTAACATCTTTGGGATGTTGAGTACTGCATTTCACATAGCATTGGATTTCGTTTTACTTGTAAATTTGCTTGATGGTAATACAGCAAGACTAACAATTATAACTGCAATACTAATCTTATTGCATGCACCGTTTTAAGGAGTTTATTTAATTTGAATTAAAATTCCTTTGAAATAATATGAATTTAAGGAAATTATCAGAATGTCTAAAAATAATATTTATTTAGTGATTTAATTAAGCATCAGTTTAGTTGTTTGTGATGTGGGATGTATTTATACATAAATATATTTGTAAAGCGAGTTCATATATTGGGTTTAGAAGGAATATTAAACAAATGAGTTACCTGAAAGTAACCTATTAATATAATTTACTTGTGTAGGAAAAAATACTGTATATAAATATATACTGTGTAGGTGAGGGGTTCTAATATACCTTACACTGAACCTGCATTTCTTGTGCTGCTTTTGCTCCTAATGGTATGTTGAGAGAGATGTTCTCTGTACATAATAGCTTCATCCCTTACTATACTGTCTGTCACTGTTGATATGGAGCCAACTTTCTTATTGCCATAATGCTTTTATCTTGCACATTTATTTTAATTGGCTAGATGTCTCAATTATGTTAACTGGAACTCATCTGTTTGATAGTGTATTTACTAACTTTAGAGTGATATTTGCTGAAGTAATGACCTAATTAGGTAGTATATGTTGAACTAACAGTTTACCTTTTGGCCGTGGGCTGCAGGAGACGAAGAGGGGGCATGCGGGGGGTTCAACTGGGGGTCTATATACCCTCAATGGTGGTGGTCATGCAATCATGAGGTGACAGACCGGGACTGCATATACTGTTGGCGACAGTACCAGTCACAGCCCTTCGGTGATCAGTATTCATACTATCTGGCCTCAGCCCAGACCTGCCAGCCCACCCGGCAGGAACAGGCCCCTGCCGGTGGGCCAAGCTTTGGCAGAGGCTACCCACAGGGCCTCGGCTACAACATACCAGTTAGAGATGTCCCACTCTACCATCACCCACCCAGTCATGGCCTGTCACATGAACGTGTAAGGGCACGGGCCAGTCACCCAGCCCATTTACAGGATTATGGTAAAGTGTTCATCATAAACTTGGCACCCTTGTGGCACTCAGTTGTGTTGTGCTTAGTGGGGGGCCGGTAGCACTTTGCAGATACTCCATTTCATTTCCAAAAACATCTTTGGTTTTTTCATATAAATGGCTGCTGGTTGTTTTTATTAAAGTTTTCTTTTTGTTTCCTCTTTGTTTCAAAATGCATGTGTTGCAGCTTGTACAGTCTCTTGGACGAGTTTTAATAAAATCTGTCAACCGAGTCATATTCAGTATTTGCTGATTTTTAATAAAATTTAGAGGTTTAGAATTGTGGCTTTACATCAGATATTCTCAATGTTTTATGTTTATCATCATATGCAGTTTTAAGTTCTGAAATGCCCATGTTTTGACTTAGTAATCAAGGAATGTATTTGGTGAGTTGCAAATGCATAGTTTTGCTTCATTATGCAGGTATACTAGGCACAGTAAATATTTTTTTTTATGCATGGGAGCTTATTTCATTATCAATACTTGGTATTGCCAGCAGCCATTTATTAAATCACCTAAGAGTAATGTTTGTTGGAGATGTGATGTGTTGCTACCACACGTGATGGGCTGACATGACTGGTTGTTGGAGATGGTTATTACATGTATGAGCTACAAGGCCACAATCACCAAGTATTGATTATAGGAATTTGCTGTTCATACATACACACAGGGTTATCAAAACTGGTAGAGCCACACACATTCTCTGTGTATATATCTAGTTTGATTCATTGTGTGGAAGAAAGAGTGAATGCACGTGTGTGTACGTGCATGCATGTTTGTTTGTGCTCGCAGTGTTGGGCATGTGGCTTTAGAAAAAAGAGACTTATTACTACTGCTACAAAAAAACTTCCATGTTCTGTACTAAAATAGGTGTTGATTTTAAAATACAGCACCTCCATGACTATTGCTGCTGTATTGTTTTGCTTCAACATGGTCATAATATGATAAAAATACATGGTATGATTGTAGTAATAGTTATGTAACATTCTTTATATTACAATTTAATCTTTAATTATGATTTCCTATTTTAACACTTCCACGAAATGGCGTTTGAAAAAAAAACTTTACCCAAGTGAAATCACCATTTCGCCAATCGAGCGGCAACATTTAAAAGTGTATACTCTTTTGACTGTCCTGATGTCAATTTTCGATGTACGTATTTCATTTTTGTACCGATGTGCTCGCAATAGAATGTTCTAGAAGAACATAAGTTTAAAATGTCACCAAATTATAAATTAGATCAGCACCAAATAAAAAAACTACGTCGATGACTAGCCGTGAGCGCCAGACAGCAGCGAAATGTTTCTACTATCTTCAGGGTTGTCAACTCCACACTTGTCCTACAGGGTTAATTTTGGTATCACTGAAATCGCAATAAAATTCTCTACACGGACATATGCATATAAATATAAAATCAATGTCGCAACCGACCCACGAGTGTGGGAAGTGGCCGAAGTGTTACCCGCGGCGGCATATCAGCGAAACCGCATCGAAGTGTATATTCAATTCACTGTCCTGACATTATTTTTTGATGTACGTATTTCATTTTTGTACCAATGTGTTCGCAATAGAATGTTCTAGAAGAACATAAGTATAAAACGTCACATGAGGATGCGTTCCTTGAGGTGCTTCCAGGGCTTAGTGTCCCCGCGGCCCGGTCGTCGACCAGGCCTCCTGGTTGCTGGACTGATCAACCAGGCTGTTAGACGCGGCTCGACCATAAGTATAAAACGTCACATAAGGATGCGTTCAACCATAAGTATAAAACGTCACATAAGGATGGGTTCGACCGGCAACAAATATAAAAATTACGCCGATCATACTCGTCGTGTCAATAATACAATTGTTTTACCACGATGATTCACTGCCATGCCGTTCTCCCAAATAAACTCTTCGGCTATTAGAGAGAACGTAAATTTCATGGCGAACATTTCTAAACTATTCCCAAGTAGATCGGATCGAAATTGGAATTTATACGAATATTTATTCTCGTGACTCCCGTCAGAGTCAGCTTTGCGGAACCCGAACAAAACTTAGTGACGCGCTCGCGCGCCACTGAGTGGCGAAAGTGTTAAGTAAATATAGTATGCCGTTTTAATTTGCATAAATTGCTATCTTCTTCATACAGTACTTTGCCTCTATTTGTCGAGATAATACAAAATTATTCATATTTCAGATTACAGTGCAACTATTATTTACGTTTAATTCTTAGGTTCTGTTTTTGTTTATACCAAATTAAGGGTTTTCCATGGAAAGACTTAGATGGTGGAGTAATAGCCACAGTGTGGTGCTGTGATTGGTGCAGCATTAAATGGTGGAGTAATAGTTAGCCACAGTGTGGTGCTGTGATTGATGCAGCATTAGATGGTGGAGTAATAGTTAGCCACAGTGTGGTGCTGTGATTGATGCAGCATTAGATGGTGGAGTAATAGCTACAGCGTGGTGCTGTGATTGGTGCAGCATTAGATGGTGGAGTAATAGCTACAGCGTGGTGCTGTGATTGGTGCAGCATTAGATGGTGGAGTAATAGTTAGCCACAGTGTGGTGCTGTGATTGGTGCAGCATTAGATGGTGGAATAATAGTTAGCGACAGTGTGGTGCTGTGATTGATGCAGCATTAGATGGTGGAGTACTAGTTAGCGACAGTGTGGTGCTGTGATTGGTGCAGCATTAGATGGTGGAGTACTAGTTAGCCACAGTGTGGTGCTGTGATTGATGCAGCATTAAATGGTGGAGTAATAGTTAGCCACAGTGTGGTGCTGTGATTGGTGCAGCATTAATTGGTGGAGTAATAGTTAGCCAGTTAGCCACAGTGTGGTGCTGTGATTGGTGCAGCATTAAATGGTGGAGTAATAGCCACAGTGTGGTGCTGTGATTGGTGCAGCATTAGATAGTGGAGTAATAGCCACAGTGTGGTGCTGTGATTGGTGCAGCATTAGATGGTAGAGTAATAGTTAGCCACAGTGTGGTGCTGTGATTGGTGCAGCATTAGATAGTGGAGTAATAGCCACAGTGTGGTGCTGTGATTGGTGCAGCATTAGATGGTAGAGTAATAGTTAGCCACAGTGTGGTGCTGTGATTGGTGCAGCATTGCCACCACCTGGTTGCATCATGGGAGAGCATACCTGAGTCTCTGCCAGAACAAAAAAAAACTTGTTTAACTATGGACAGTGTTCATAATTTGACTCTTTTATATTATCAAGTGTGTATAACAATGCCTAATGTTACACCATTTTTCTAACAATTGCTATTGAGCAATAAAATGCAGTGCTGTCAAGGCATCATAAAAAAAAAGCTACTCCCAACTGTGCGTGTGTGTGTATATATGCATATTTTGTATGTGCATGTGTATGTGTACATGCACCCAATAATTTTTTGTGCAAGGGGGTCATGTACACATTATTGCACATAAATGTGTGCACATGCATATATTTTATGTACATGTGTATACACATTTGTGTATATGCGTGCATGCTTTTTAAGTCAGTATTTTGGTCAAGTTATGTGAAATCCACATTGCGTGCCTGGATTCATCCTCTGCATTTGTAGATGTTGTGCTGAAAATGATTGAAATAAAGTTCATGACATTTTTGATCCCAGTACGTTGCATATGGGAGTTGTGGTTTCTTTCATTATGATAACTTTCTTTCTCTCTGATGCTAGGCATGAAAACTGCTGGAGCTCCGAGTGTACGCCGCTCTCATTCCATGAATTTAAACGACATGGCTGACATTAGAACTAGGATTGAACAAAGAACGGAAAGATCCGAGAATGCACCATCCTCTTACAACAGTGATTATGGCGGCAGGGATAGGTGAGTGTTTTTTTTGCTTCAACAACATTAAGTAATCAGTATCATGTTTAGAAAATTGTTTGATTAATTAGCTCATTAAGTTAAAAGCAATAATTTACACAGCTGTAGATCAATATGCACAAGTGTGTTTTTATGGTGAAAGGACAGTTGTGTTCTTTATTGATATTTCAGAGTGCATAATGCTTTGTACACATGAAAATTTTACTCTTACCTTCCCAAAAATGGTAACTTGCACGCACAATAATTGTGGTTAAGTTATCATTAAACAATTTGATGTAATTGGTATTGTCCTCAAACGTTGATTTTTACCTTGTTGTACTTAATAATTTTCTTGTATGATTAAAATTTATTTATAAATATACACACATTCATGAATTATAAAATTCTAGAATTTATCAGAATTGTTGGCGAGCCCCTTAATATATACTTTATAGCACTTTGGACAGGTTTTAATTTTTATACATATATATATATATATATATATATATATATATATATATATATATATATATATATATATATATATATATATATAATTTTATATATATATTTTATATATATATTTTATATATATATATTTTATATATATATATTTTATATATATATATTTTATATATATATATTTTATATATATATATATTTTATATATATATATTTTATATATATATATTTTATATATATATATTTTATATATATATATTTTATATATATATATTTTATATATATATATTTTATATATATATATTTTATATATATATATATTTTATATATATATATTTTATATATATATATTTTATATATATATATTTTATATATATATATTTTATATATATATATTTTATATATATATATTTTATATATATATATTTTATATATATATATTTTATATATATATATTTTATATATATATATATATATATGTCGTACCTAGTAGCCAGAACTCACTTCTCAGCCTACTATGCAAGGCCCGATTTGCCTAATAAGCCAAGTTTTCGTGAATTAATGTTTTTTCGTCTACCTAACCTACCTAACCTAACCTAACCTAGCTTTTTTTGGCTACCTAACCTAACCTTACCTATATATATAGGTTAGGTTAGGTTAGGTAGGGTTGGTTAGGTTCGGTCATATATCTACGTTAATTTTAACTCCAATAAAAAAAATTGACCTCATACATAGTGAAAAGGGTAGCTTTATCATTTCATAAGAAAAAAATTATAGTAAATATATTAATTCAGGAAAACTTGGCTTATTAGGCAAATCGGGCCTTGAATAGTAGGCTGAGAAGTGAGTTCTGGCTACTAGGTACGACATATATATATATATATATATATATATTTTAGTATATTTTGGTAGCAGTCTTTCCTGTAGACATATATTATTAAATATGACCGAAAAAGTAAGATTAATAATTCTAACACGAATTTTCTCAATCTTTCGTACATTACGCTTCACTGTTGGAGGTAAATAAAAAATCACTTCTCCAAAATTCATTTTTATTTCTAGTCTGACGCGACACGGGCGCGTTTCGTAAAACTTATTACATTTTCAAAGACTTCACAAATACACAACTGATTAGAACTTACGTCTCTCTGATATTATATCTACATTTGAGTGAGGTGGGAAGGGTGATGTGGCATTAACACAAGACAGAACAGGAGGGGATATTAATAGGGTATTAAAAGTATCAACACAAGACAGAACAGAAACAATGGGTATTGAATAGAAGTGTTTGTAGAAAGCCTATTGGTCCATATTTCTTGATGCTTCTATATTGGAGCGGAGTCTTGAGGTGGGTAGAATATAGTTGTGCAATAATTGGCTGTTGATTGCTGGTGTTGACTTCTTGATGTGTAGTGCCTCGCAAACGTCAAGCCGCCTGCTATCGCTGTATCTATCGATGATTTCTGTGTTGTTTACTAGGATTTCTCTGGCGATGGTTTGGTTATGGGAAGAGATTATATGTTCCTTAATGGAGCCCTGTTGCTTATGCATCGTTAAACGCCTAGAAAGAGATGTTGTTGTCTTGCCTATATACTGGGTTTTTTGGAGCTTACAGTCCCCAAGTGGGCATTTGAAGGCATAGACGACGTTAGTCTCTTTTAAAGCGTTCTGTTTTGTGTCTGGAGAGTTTCTCATGAGTAGGCTGGCCGTTTTTCTGGTTTTATAGTAAATCGTCAGTTGTAAATCTATGAACACTTCTATTCAATACCCATTGTTTCTGTTCTGTCTTGTGTTGATACTTTTAATACCCTATTAATATCCCCTCCTGTTCTGTCTTGTGTTAATGCCACATCACCCTTCCCACCTCACTCAAATGTAGATATAATATCAGAGAGACGTAAGTTCTAATCAGTTGTGTATTTGTGAAGTCTTTGAAAATGTAATAAGTTTTACGAAACGCGCCCGTGTCGCGTCAGACTAGAAATAAAAATGAATTTTGGAGAAGTGATTTTTGATTTACCTCCAACAGTGAAGCGTAATGTACGAAAGATTGAGAAAATTCGTGTTAGAATTATTAATCTTACTTTTTCGGTCATATTTAATAATATATATATATATATATATATATATATATATATATATATATATATATATATATATATATATATATATATATATATATATATATAATTATTAAATATGACCGAAAAAGTAAGATTAATAATTCTAACACGAATTTTCTCAATCTTTCGTACATTATGCTTCACTGTTGGAGGTAAATCAAAAATCACTTCTCCAAAATTCATTTTTATTTCTAGTCTGACGCGACACGGGCGCGTTTCGTAAAACTTATTACATTTTCAAAGACTTCACAAATACACAACTGATTAGAACTTGCGTTTCCCTGATTTTATATCTACATTTGAGTGAGGTGGGAAGGGTGATGTGGCATTACATTTGAGTGAGGTGGGAAGGATGATGTGGCATTAACACAAGACAGAACACTAGAGGATATTAATAGGGTATTAAAAGTATCAACACAAGACAGAACAGAAACAATGGGTATTGAATAGAAGTGTTTGTAGAAAGCCTATTGGTCCATATTTCTTGATGCTTCTATATTGGAGCGGAGTCTTGAGGTGGGTAGAATATAGTTGTGCAATAATTGGCTGTTGATTGCTGGTGTTGACTTCTTGATGTGTAGTGCCTCGCAAACGTCAAGCCGCCTGCTATCGCTGTATCTATCGATGATTTCTGTGTTGTTTACTAGGATTTCTCTGGCGATGGTTTGGTTATGGGAAGAGATTATATGTTCCTTAATGGAGCCCTGTTGTTTATGCATCGTTAAACGCCTAGAAAGAGATGTTGTTGTCTTGCCTATATACTGGGTTTTTTGGAGCTTACAGTCCCCAAGTGGGCATTTGAAGGCATAGACGACGTTAGTCTCTTTTAAAGCGTTCTGTTTCGTGTCTGGAGAGTTTCTCATGAGTAGGCTGGCCGTTTTTCTGGTTTTATAGTAAATCGTCAGTTGTATCCTCTGATTTTTGTCTGTAGGGATAACGTTTCTATTAACAATATCTTTCAGGACCCTTTCCTCTGTTTTATGAGCTGTGGAAAAGAAGTTCCTGTAAAATAGTCTAATAGGGGGTATAGGTGTTGTGTTAGTTGTCTCTTCGGAGGTTGCATGGCTTTTCACTTTCCTTCTTATGATACCCTATTAATATCCTCTAGTGTTCTGTCTTGTGTTAATGCCACATCATCCTTCCCACCTCACTCAAATGTAATGCCACATCACCCTTCCCACCTCACTCAAATGTAGATATAAAATCAGGGAAACGCAAGTTCTAATCAGTTGTGTATTTGTGAAGTCTTTGAAAATGTAATAAGTTTTACGAAACGCGCCCGTGTCGCGTCAGACTAGAAATAAAAATGAATTTTGGAGAAGTGATTTTTGATTTACCTCCAACAGTGAAGCATAATGTACGAAAGATTGAGAAAATTCGTGTTAGAATTATTAATCTTACTTTTTCGGTCATATTTAATAATATATGTCTACAGGAAAGACTGCTACCAAAATATACTAATATATATATATATATATATATATATATATATATATATATATATATATATATATATATATATATATATATATATATATATATATATATATATATATATATATATATATATATATATATATATATATATATATATATATAATAAAATACAAATTCCATAGCTAGGGGGAAAACTGTCAGGTCTTTTGTGAAAGCAGGTGGGACCTTTGTTGTTGAGGCAGGCAGAAGCTTTGGCACGTAGTGTCTTGTTAGTTGTGGTGAGGAGACTTGTAGTGAAAAATACATCATTTGAGTGATTTTCACTATTGCTTATTTAAATGAGAGATTTATTAGCTAATAAAGATAATATAGGAATAAAATTCAGATTTAGGAGTTAAGCTGTGTCTGATGTTAAACACTTTAAGAGAGGCATTTCTCAAGATGGCATGGCTTCACGGAACACATGATGAGTGATGCAGAACATATTTGGCAGTGTTGTAGAGTGGAGCGGCTGGTCGTAGAAACATTGGGCTCTACATCTGTCAAAGAAAAGTGGAGTTTTAAATGATGGTGTATAAATGCATAATTTTATATAATTTTTAATGAAAGTATTTTGTGAAAGATAAAAACAAATGGTATAAAATTTGTCTGTGCATTGATGAGTGTGCAGTGAATATTGGCAAAGCTTTAATAGTTTAGATTTATTTTTCTCTTTAATGAGGTGGTGGTTGTGTGAAATGTAGGTCAAATCTGTCCTTAATCCACACTGTTTTTCAAAGAGCGAAGTACAGTTTAGAGATATAAAAGATAATATGTTTTTGAATAATTTGAGAAATAATAAATGTTAACTTGGCATTTTTTGTTTATTTCTTAGCTCAATGAGTGATGGCCAAGAAGGGGACTTTGTTGTACAGCGTTCTCGAGGGCTTGCTACACTCAGTGATATGATGCGCACACAGTCCCCACGGCCTTCACAGGATTTAGATCCACCATACTCCTCTAGATCTACTACCAAAGAAAAATATAACATGGACAGTAAAGAAGAAGAGTTGGGCGAAAGGAGTAGAGGGCTTGTGCGTCGTGGAAGCTTCAATAACTCTCATCCTGATCTCCCAGCTGCTGGAATGCCCTCTCGCTATGAGGAGCGACCTCATGGTCGTTCAAGATCTCGTCGAAATTCAATTAGTGCAGAAGACTCCCAGTTAACAATAGAAAATTTTGGTGGTAGTCAAGATAATTTAAATTATATTGCCAGAAACCCTGATAAAGAACCATTTGTACACACAGGTAGAAGGGAGAGTTCAAACTTGGAAGGGTCACAACTACGAGATACTCGAGAGGTTAGTGCGAGACCTGAATCCCGAAACAGTCGTGAACGTAGTGTTGAAAGACGGTTAGACTTCCATCGTGGCAGCATCGAGGAATTAGACAATCGTCTCGTAGATAAATTGGAAAGAGAAGCTCTGGAACGTGAGAAACGTGATTCTTCACAGTACACTAGCAAAGAAAGATTAATAGTTAGAGAACCTAGAAAAATTTCAGTGGAGGCTGTTGATTCGGGAAGTGAGAGTGATGTATCATTTGACAGAGAAAAGCAAATGGTTAAAGCTACTAGTTTTGCTGAGCTTTCTAAATTAAAAGAACAGCTTCCAGGCGGTATTAACATAATATACATGCAGTCAGATAAGGATGATTCTTCAAGGAGGAGTAGCAAAAGTTCAGAGAAGAAAACTACCTTTGCAGCTTTGCCCAATCAAACCACCTGGAAGCAACAAAGTGCCCAAAGTCACTCTGATGATAATAAATCTATTAGTGGTAAGTTTCTCTGCTTTCAAAAATACAGATAATACTTATGCATCAGTATTGTACAGTAGCAATAAAGCTGCTAGTTTATTTTAGGTAAATATGTGAAGATTTGTACCCTTAACCATTTATGTTGTTGCCATCTTATATAAATATTAAATAAATAATCCAGGGATTGTGCTCAATAAGTTTTTACTTCTGAAAACTTTTTTATAGCATTAAGCATCCCATAGAAGTGTGCTACAGAAATACAAAATTATTGGAATTTAAATATGCATTTGAAACAAATATGTGCAGAGTGACAAATTTTTATTATTCTGCCATTTTGATATCTAGATGAGTGCTTTTATTTAAATATTTTATTTTTTATATTTTCATTTGTTTATGCTTTTCAGTAATCTTGCTTATTCTTGTGTAGGTTGACATTCTCTTTACAGTATACTGTATTGTGCCCATCTTCCCCCCCCCCCCTCCACTTCTGGAGGGGGAGGGAAGGAGAATGGTGTCTGACGGCTGAGGGGACAGCGCTTCTAATTCGTAGTCCTGAGGTTCCGGGTTCGATCCCCGGTGGAGACGGAAACAAATGGGCAAAGTTTCTTTCACCCTGATGACCCTGTTACCTAGCAGTAAATAGGTACCTGGTAGTTGGAAAGCTGCTACGGGCTGCTTCCTGGGGATATGTAACAAAAAGGAGGCCTGGTTGAGGGGATGCCAAGCCCCGAAATCATCTCAAGATAACCTCCCTCCCTCCCCCCCCCCCAAAGACATGGCACACATTACTGCCCTAGTCTGTATGAGAACAAACACTACTTGTCTGTTTAAAGGTGCAAGTCCTTGTTGAAGATCGCCTCTAAAGATTTGCCATAACAATTATTTGTTTGTTGCAAATTATGTACAGTATATCATTTACAGATTCTGTTTTTTACTAACACATTTTCTTGGAGGTTTAGTTACACATATAAAAGCTAGCTTTAATTTGCATGGTGTTGTATTAGAGAATGCGTATATGATGGTATAGTACATGAATGAACACTTCGCTACCGAGTTTCAAGGTGTGTTGATTAGTGTGAACAATTTGCACAATTCTACTACCTTGATTTTGGTAGTTTGGCTTCTACATTCCCATTTTCAAGTTTTACAAAAATTTTGTATTTGTTTCTTGCATCATTTGCACATTCCATACATTCTGGATTTCATTATGTGCTGTATATGTGGCTGGAAAATGAAGGGAGCATAAAATAAAGTATTATTATTATAATTATTATTATTATTATTATTAAATAATAGAGTATTAGATATTTCATTAAGTAAAGAACTATAAAAAAAAAAGTAAATTTTAGTAGGTCTCGGTAACATAAATTTAGTTTTCAAATATTGTACCATTAAATTAGGTTTTTGTAGTGGACTTTATTTACATGGGTTTTTACAGGAACAAGTCAAAATCAAGCGATGGCTGTACTAATACACATGTTACAACCTCCAGTTGTGACAAGTGACCACAGTATCCAATATGTGCACTTCTAGCCCCAGATGTGTGTCAACTTACACTGGCCCTCCTCACTTATCAAGACTTATGTTTATTAGTCTGAAGAACACACATTTTTCAATGCTTTGATTGCCACTAAAGCTATTAAGAGTTGTATGTTTGTGACCTCGCGTGTTCAAATATAGATGCGTTTAGGGAGAGGATGGGTTGATATTATGATGCAATACTTCTTGGATACAATAGTAGAACAAAGGCAGGATTAAAGAAATAATAATCATCATTATTATTTAATTGCATTTAAGACCCCACAGCAATGCTTGAAACTATTTTTTTTTTTTTCCCCTTTCCTCTTACTACTTCTTCAGTAATAGGACTAACAATTGTTTATAAAATATTAATACTTGCCATATGCATAATATATATTATACAGTTTACATTACACAGGGAAGCAGCATTGGTAGTAATAGTACAATATAAATATGGGCAGATTTCTCCTGGACTCTTCTGCTGCAACCAGAATGTTACAAATGAAGTTTGATGTATTACATTTTTTCTCCAGACATTGCAATATTATTGCAAACAATTGAATACCATTGTGCACAAACTTTGACACAAATAATTTTTAGTACAGTACAATATATTTGTTAATAGTTTTATATTTTACCAATTTTGTTTGGCTCTAAATTTTTTGTCCAGCAAATGTGCTCTTCAGTTATTTTGCATTGCAACTGAATATAATGATTTTGCTTCCAGAACAGATTCCTTCTATTGCGCCTGCTTTTTCAGTGAATCGAGTTCTGTTCAAGCAGGTGTTCACAGCAATAATTATTGTTAAATTGCAGGAATGACAATAATAGGAAAGATAGACATGCCTCATTTAGTGCTGCTCTGTATCATGTTGATTCGTTATACAGCTCTTTGTTTTTGGAATGTATTTAAAAAAACTATAGTTAGTACAGGTTTAGTAATATACTGTGTGAATTTTTCTAAATGATGCTCGCGTGCGCACACATTATGAACTCATTCAGCTAATAAGTACTTATGTCAGCCAACACATTTTGTATAGCCTGGATCTGAAAATGTTAGTTCTATCCCTAATAACTCTTTCTAACTATAATTCATTGGTACTTGGGAGGGTATTGGTTTGTCCTACAGTGTAAGACAGTGGCTGTGTCTGGCTGACACGCACACACACGCACGCACACGCACACACGCAAAAACACACGCGCTCACGCACGCAAAAACACATGCGCTCACGCACGCAAAAACACACGCGCTCACGCACGCAAAAACACACGCGCTCACGCACGCAAAAACACACGCGCTCACGCACGCAAAAACACACGCGCTCACGTACGCACGCAAAAACACACACACACACGCGCGCGCACGCAAAAACACACGCGCGCGCACGCAAAAACACACGCGCGCGCACACAAAAACACGCGCACACAAGAAGACCTAAACAAACTGAAGGAATGGTCGAACAAATGGTTGTTAGAGTTTAACCCAACCAAATGTAATGTAATGAAGATAGGTGTAGGGAGCAGGAGGCCAGATACAAGGTATCATCTGGGAGAGGAAATTCTTCAGGAGTCAGAGAAAGAAAAAGACTTGGGAGTTGATATCACACCAAACCTGTCTCCTGCAGCCCATATCAAGAGGATAACATCAGCGGCATATGCCAGGCTGGCCAACATACGAACGGCATTCAGAAACTTGTGTAAAGAATCATTCAGAACTTTGTATACCACATATGTCAGGCCAATCCTGGAGTATGCAGCCCCAGCATGGAGTCCATATCTAGTCAAGGATAAGACTAAACTGGAAAAGGTTCAAAGGTTTGCCACCAGACTAGTACCTTAGCTGAGAGGTATGAGCTACGAGGAGAGACTACGGGAATTAAACCTCACTTCATTGGAAGACAGAAGAGTTAGGGGGGCCATGATCACCACATTCAAGATTCTCAAGGGAATTGACAGGGTAGATAAAGACATGCTATTTAACACAAGGAGCACATGCACTAGGGGACACAGGTGGAAACTGAGTGCCCAAATGAGCCACAGAGATTTTAGAAAGAACTTTTTTTTTTTAGTGTTAGAGTGGTTGACAAATGGAATGCATTAGGAAGTGATGTGGTAAAGGCTGACTCCATACACAGTTTGAAGTGTAGATATGATAGAGCCCAATTGGCTCAGGAACCTGTACACCTATTGATTGACAGTTGAGAGGCGGGACCAAAGAGCCAGAGCTCAACCCCCACAAGCACAATTAGGCGAGTACAATTCAGTGAGTACACACACACACACACACACACACACACACACCACACACACCACACACACACACACACACACACACACACACACACACACACACACACACACACACACCAAAACAGAGATGCAGGGCCAGAAAACAGGATTGGTTCAACAGAAATTGTGAGAGGGCAAGAGACCAAAACACACAAAAATGGAATCAGTATAGGAAGAGGCCAAACCCCCAAACATACCAGCGATACAAAGATGCGAGAAACAACTATACAGCAGTAACGAGAGAGGCAGAAAGAAATTTTGAAAAAGGGATAGCAGATAAATGTAAAACAGAACCGGGCCTATTCTACAAATTCATAAACAACAAATTGCAGGTAAAGGATAATATCCAGAGGTTGAAAATGGGAAACAAATTCACAGAAAATGAAAAGGAAATGTGTGAAACATTAAATGAAAAGTTCCAAAGTGTGTTTGTACAAAATGAAATCTTCAGAGAACCAGACACAATAAGAATTCCAGAGAACAACATAGAGCGGATAGAGGGGTCTAGAGATGAAGTGGAAAATATGCTAAAGGAGCTCGGGAAGAACAAAGCAGCTGGCCCAGATGGCGTTTCACCATGGGTTCTGAGAGAATGTGCATCTGAACTCAGCATTCCACTTCACCTGATCTTTCAGGCATCCCTGTGCACAGGAATCGTAGCAGACGTGTGGAAACAGGCTAACATAGTTCCAATCTACAAAAGTGGCAGCAGGGAAGACCCCCTCAATTATAGACCTGTATCATTGACAAGTGTAATAGTGAAAGTATTGGAAAAGCTAATCACAACTAAATGGGTAGAACACCTGGAGAGAAATGATATAATATCAGACAGACAGTATGGTTTTCGATCTGGAAGATCCTGTGTATCGAATTTACTCAGTTTCTATGATCGAGCCACAGAGATATTACAGGAAAGAGATGGTTGGGTTGACTGCATCTATCTGGACCTAAAAAAGGCTTTCGACAGAGTTCCACATAAGAGGTTGTTCTGGAAACTGGAAAATATTGGAGGGGTGACAGGTAAGCTTCTATCATGGATGAAAAATTTTCTGACTGATAGAAAAATGAGGGCAGTAATCAGAGGCAATGTATCGGAATGGAGAAATGTCACAAGTGGAGTACCACAGGGTTCAGTTCTTGCACCAGTGATGTTTATTGTGTACATAAATGATCTACCAGTTGGTATACAGAATTATATGAACATGTTTGCTGATGATGCTAAGATAATAGGAAGGATAAGAAATTTAGATGATTGTCATGCCCTTCAAGAAGACCTGGACAAAATAAGTATATGGAGCACCACTTGGCAAATGGAATTTAATGTTAATAAATGTCATGTTATGGAATGTGGAATAGGAGAACATAGACCCCACACAACCTATATATTATGTGAGAAATCTTTAAAGAATTCTGATAAAGAAAGAGATCTAGGAGTGGTTCTAGATAGAAAACTATCACCTGAGGACCACATAAAGAATATTGTGCAAGGAGCCTATGCAATGCTTTCTAACTTCAGAATTGCATTTAAATACATGGATGGCGATATACTAAAGAAATTGTTCATGACTTTTGTTAGGCCAAAGCTAGAATATGCAGCTGTTGTGTGGTGCCCATATCTTAAGAAGCACATCAACAAACTGGAAAAGGTGCAAAGACATGCTACTAAGTGGCTCCCAGAACTGAAGGGCAAGAGCTACGAGGAGAGGTTAGAAGCATTAAATATGCCAAAACTAGAAGACAGAAGAAAAAGAGGTGATATGATCACTACGTACAAAATAGTAACAGGAATTGATAAAATCGACAGGGAAGACTTCCTGAGACCTGGAACTTCAAGAACAAGAGGTCATAGATTTAAACTAGCTAAACACAGATGCCGAAGAAATATAAGAAAATTCACCTTCGCAAATAGAGTGGTAGACGGTTGGAACAAGTTAAGTGAGAAGGTGGTGGAGGCCAAGACCGTCAGTAGTTTCAAAGCATTATATGGCAAAGAGTGCTGGGAAGACGGGACACCACGAGCGTAGCTCTCATCCTGTAACTACACTTAGGTAATTACACTTAGGTAATTACACACACACTCGCACGCTCTCTCTCTCTCTGACCTTTCACTCCTTCCCCCCTGACCTTTCACTCCTTCCCCCCTGACCTTTCACTCCTTCCCCCCTGACCTTTCACTCCTTCCCCCCTGACCTTTCACTCCTTCCCCCCTGACCTTTCACTCCCCCCCCTGACCTATCACTCCCCCCCTGACCTATCACTCCCCCCCTGACCTATCACTCCCCCCCCTGACCTTTCACTCCCCCCCTGACCTTTCACTCCCCCCTCCTGACCTTTCACTCCCCCCCTGACTTTTCACTCCCCCCCTGACTTTTCACTCCCCCCCTGACCTTTCACTATCCCCCCCCGTCGCCCTCGCTACCCCCCCCCTCCGCCGCCCTCATTATCCCCCCCCCCACCGCCCTCGCTATCCCCCCCCCCACCGCCCTCGCTATCCCCCCCCCCCACCGCCCTCGCTATCCCCCCCCCCCACCGCCCTCGCTATCCCCCCCCCACCGCCCTCGCTATCCCCCCCCCCCCACCGCCCTCGCTATCCCCCCCCCACCGCCCTCGCTATCCCCCCCCCACCGCCCTCGCTATCCCCCCCCCACCGCCCTCGCTATCCCCCCCCCAACCGCCCTCGCTATCCCCCCCCCACCGCCCTCGCTATCCCCCCCCACCGCCCTCGCTGTCCCCCCCACCGCCCTCGCTGTCCCCCCCCACCACCCTCGCTGTCCCCCCCCACCGCCCTCGCTATCCCTCCCCCCATTACCCTCGCTATCCCTCCCCCCATTACCCTCGCTATCCCCCCCATTACCCTCGCTATCCCCCCATTACCCTCACTATTCCCCCACTGCCCCCCCACCGCCCTCACTATTTCCCTACTGCCCCCTCACTGCCCTCACTATTCCCCCCACTGCCCTCGCTATCCCTCCACCACCCTCGCTATCCCCCTACTGCCCTCGCTATCCCTCCACCACCCTCGCTATCCCCCTACTGCCCTCACTCCCCCCACCGCCCTCACTATTCCCTACCGCCCTTACTATTCCCCACCGCCCTCACTATTCCCCTCCACCCTCACTATTCCTCACTGCTCTCACTACCCTCCACAGCCTTCACTACCCCCTTTCCACCCTTACTACCCCCTTTCCACCCTTACTACCCCCTTTCCACCCTTACTACCCCCTTTCCACCCTTACTACCCCCTTTCCACCCTTACTACCCCCTTTCCACCCTTACTACCCCCTTTCCACCCTTACTACCCCCTTTCCACCCTTACTACCCCCTTTCCACCCTTACTACCCCCTTTCCACCCTTACTACCCCCTCTCGCCTCCCCCTGCATCTCCCTCACTTCCTCCCTACACCTTCCCCCCCCCCCTGCATCTCCCTCACTTCCACCCCACACCTTCCCCCCCCCCCCCACACCTCCCCTGTTCCCCAACACTTCTGCCTCGCCCCACATTTCCCACCGCTCTGTTCCTAATACAGTATATGTAAATGATTTGACAGAAGAAGTAAGCTCATTCTTATCCATGTCTCCTGATGATGCTAAGCTAATGAGGTAAATCATTTTCCTGACACAAATAGAGGACATTGATAACTTTCAATCTCTGCCAAATTATGAACATTGAGGTGCCACTGTGAGTGCCATATCTTTCAACATCATCACTCGTGCAGTCATCGGGAGGAAAAACCTTTATGCAAACTGCATATATCGCGAAGAACTGATGAGGACTTCAAACCATTATAAAATGATCTAGACAATCTCCAAGAG
This sequence comes from Procambarus clarkii, assembly GCF_040958095.1. Lineage (NCBI taxonomy): Eukaryota > Metazoa > Arthropoda > Malacostraca > Decapoda > Cambaridae > Procambarus > Procambarus clarkii. Next base: position 13,605,794 of record NC_091172.1, on the reverse strand, counting down.
ATTGTCTGAGAAATGGCTACTAGACTTTAACAATGACAAATGCAAGGTTATGAGGATAGGAATCCTAGCAAGAAGACCTCATATACAGTATAGGATGAAAGGCAGGTAATTTCCGACTTCTGAAAAAGATGAAGACTTAGGAGTGGACATAACTTTATATCTATCTCCGGAGGCACACATGTATAGAATAAAGAGGGCAGCATATGCCATACTGGCAAACGTCCAGGTTATCCTTTGGGAACTTGGACAAAGATCCTTTCCGAGCTTTCTATACTACTGTGCCTTTGAGAGACTTATTGAGAATGCTGCCCCAGCATGGAACCCTTATTTAAAGCAGCACAAAGCTAAACTACTAAAAGCTCAAAAATGTGAAACAAAGCTTGTTCGTGAACTAAAGGGACAGTGCTATGAAGAAAGACAGGGAGCTAAACATCTCTGCACTGAAGGAGAGGAGGAATAGGTCGAACATAATGACGACATACAAGATAATAAAGGGTATTTGACAAAGTAGATGTAAAAGAAATGTTCAAAGACATAATTGTAAACTGGAAATGCAGATAAGCTACAGGAATGTCAGAAAGAACTTTTTCAGTCTTGATCATAAATAAGTGGAATGGACTAGATGAGCAAGTTGTGGAAGCAAATTTGATACACAGATTTTAAATGTAAATATGATAAGAAAATGAAAAGTTGCTGCATTGAACTATTGATGGTCAAAAGTAAGGTTAGGAGCAGGTGCACAACTTTGCAAACTCAACTAAACAAGTACTTCCAACCTTCATGCCAAACCACTTAGGCTGGACAGTAGAGCAACAGTCTTGTTTCATACAGGTCGGTATTTAATTCCCGACCTGACAGCTGGGTGGACAGCGCTTCGGATTCGTAGTCCTGAAGTTCTGGGTTCGATCCCCGGTGGAGGCGGAGACAAATGGGCAAAATGTTTCTTTCACCCTGATGCCCCTGTTACCTGGCAGTAAATAGATACCTGGGAGTTTGACAGCTACTACGGGCTGCTTCCTGGGGGGCGTGTAACAAAGAAAAGAGAGGTCTGGTCAAGGACCGGGCTGCTGGGACGCTAAGCCCCGAAATCACCTCAAGATAACCTAAGTGGTTGGGCACCCACACAGTGCTACTCATGAGTTGCCACATACCAAGCAAGTACTGTTAATACATTTAATCTCTCCTTGCATGCAACTTTCACCCATTTTTCTCCTTAATTGAACCACATTCTGAGCTATGATAACATTCACACACCCACAACGATCTCATCTTCCCCGCTCCTTTTCAAATTTTTATCCTGATCCCCTCCAAGTGTTATATAGTTATATGGCTTGGCACTTTCTTGATAGTTCACTCCTGATAGTTCCCGTCCCCCTTTCCACCCTCTCTCTCCAGCCCACACTTCCCACCTGTTACCCGTCTTCCTGTTGATGGCCAACACTTCCCACCCACAATGCTTCCCACCCTTACACTTCACACACCCACCCTTCACGTCCCACACCTCAACACTCCCCACAATTCCTGCACCCACTTCACACTTTTGCACTTCCTGCACCCTCTCTCACTTTCCAGACCTTCCCCTCACACTTCCCACATCCCCTCACTCTTCAGGAAACAAAGGTGCCAAAATAAAAATATTTGAAAGTACTCTTTGCAAAAGAGTTGTAGACAGTTTGAACAATTTAAGTACAGTGGTGGTGAATGACAAAAACATAGTTTCAAAGCAACATATGACAAATATATAGGTAAGATGAGAGCTTCACTCATGTAGCTTTCATCCTATAACTACATGCCAGTAATTACATACAGGCATACCTCATATCGAGCAACTCTATACCTTAGTGATTCGTTATAAGAGCTGTAGAATCCTTCCAGCATGTTGATAGCTATTAAAGTTGCATCTGAAATGTAAATCAGTCTCTCTTCATCCTCCCTTGGCTGTTTTGGAAATAGTGAAATTACTCTCTAACATGAGCAGTTGTTATAATATGAGGCGACCCTCATATTATAACACAATGTAGGAACGTGATAGGCATCTCATTTAAAAAGGTTTCAAGGCACAAGTAAGAAAGGCAAAAGCACTAATTAATGAAAACATTAAATTTATTATTAGTTTTCTTAACATAGATCAAATCCCCACATCTTTTTCAAAATTTATGGAAATGTATTCATTGTACTGCTTTATATAAAGCTTCCTACAGTGTTAGTGAATTGCACTTGATTATTGTTTTTCATATTGGAAAGGAGACGTAATGTTGAAATATATGATAAAGCTTTGTATGTCAAGTGTTATGTAAAGTTGAGGTACCACTAGAGTCGTCAGTTTAAATTATGTTTTTTTGTGGTTAATCTTACCAGTAAAACTTCATAGGCTTGTCTTTCATCTATAGACAATTGATGAACTAGACCAAGCTTCATGGTTTTTAAGTTTAAATCTGAAGTTCTAATCTAGTATAGCATTTTGCTTGCAAAAGTTATTAAATTAACACTATATACATGCCTTATCAGAAGGCCAGCAAGTTAAAGATCACTGATTAGAAGACATGATGTGTTTATATGGGCACTATGTAAAGTTTAAATAAATGGAGTTACAGTAGTTTAATCTTAGGATGTTATCAGACTGACCCCTAAATATTTTTTCCCCAGTATTGTAGAGAGAAAGCAAATCCTATATCGAGTTCTAGCTCGCAAAATAATTATTTTTCTAGCGGAGCTTCATAAATGTTAAGATAATTGGGTAAACCTTCAAAGGATTGCCTTAGTCTGGAGCTCCCCCCCCCCCCCCCCACACACACACACACACACACCTTTTTTTTCTTTGGGTGATTGTGCAGTGTCTAGACAATGCTTTGGTGTATTACCTTAAAACTTTCAAGACTTGTGCATGGAAGTTCAAGGAAGAATCTTGATATTAATGGACCACCTAGACTCCTGGTGGCAGAATTTAGATTTCGAGCTCATTTGGGGTGGTGGTGGTGGGGCGTGCGAGATATCTAAACATGCTCTGATGACACAAGATAATCACTACTCACAGTTGAAAACAACAACATTGTTAGTTTTGCAGTAGCTATTTTAGTTTTTATTATGAATTAATGTCCTAGACCCAGACAATAAAATAGGTAAAGTTTCATCATTATAACGCTAATAGTTTTAAACTTGCAATTAGATGCAATTAGATGGATTAGATCTCTGCGTCAGTTTGTCATGGAGTTTTACCTATTGACTGTTTAGTTAAACATTAATTTTATCTTCTGCTCAGATTGGGATTCAATATTTGTTATATTATTTGCCGAATTGATATATTTTACTCCTAATGAACTTGACTGCATTATTACTACAACTAGCCATGTCACCAGTTACCATTACCACAATTACCACCAGCACACCATTACCACTACAATCATTTACACAACAATTACAGGTATCTTTGCAACACCACATTACCATCACACAAATACACTACCACAACAACATACCATCACCACCACCACAAAGTAAACTGCTACAAGGAAGTGGGAGAAAGTTGCAGTTTTGATCAGTGGTGGTATGCTTACATTAAAGTAGGTAAGCACACCACTATCAACACTGCATCATCATAGACAATCAAAAAGCTTTTGAAACTGTTATACACAAAGGTTAGTGTATACCGGTGGATAATCTGGGGATAGTTTTCAGTTTACTCAGTGGCGTAACCTTGACAGTTAAGTGGTTTGCTAGGCAGTTGTCCATTGCCCACATGGCCTCGTATTCATTTTGTGGGGGATTTTGTGTGTGGTTTATTTCTCGTGTATTCACCTAGTTGTGTTTGCGGGGGTTGAGCTTTGCTCTTTCGGCCCGCCACTTGACTGTCTATCAACTGTTTACTAACTACTACTACTATTTTTTTTTTCTCTTTCTCTCTCTCCCCACACCACACACACGCACACACACCCCAGGAAGCAGCCCATGACAGCTGACTAACTCCCAGGTACCTATTTACTGCTAGGTAACAGGGGGCATTCAGGGTGAAAGAAACTTTGCCCATTTGTTTTTGCCTGGTGCGGGAATTGAACCCGTGCCACATAATTACGAGTCCTGCGCGCTATCCACCAGGCTACCAGGCCCCTAGACCAGGTCCCTAGGCCCCGTGTGTTGGAGGTTGAAAAGTCGGGGACCTCTGATATTTACACTGTCCTCTGGCATTTATACTGAGGACTGAACAATATTTCATATGACAAAGCACAAGTGCTTTGAACAGTACCTTCATTTTGAATGTTTAATTATTAGCATTATCCCTGGATGTTTCTGTTTGCCGTTTACTCTAAATTTTGTTGTCCGAGATTACTGAAAGAAACTTAGCAGGGTAAAATAGTATGTAATGGACAAGAAATAGAGGGTGATAGAAAGATTTAGTATGGCTGGAGAGGAATCAGATACATGGTCTCACAAGGGTTTGCTGTTTCTAATGTGATTGACATTCCTGTGGAAGTGAGCTCGCATATGTCATTGTTAGCAGATGATGGAAAACTAATAGAGTAGGAACTAAGGACTGTAGCTGCAGGAAGACCTTGACAAATCATTTGCTGTTAGTTACACACCGAGCTTAAGGTAATAAAATATGACAGTGAGATGAAGCCTGAAGGAATCCATCATAAAGTGATGGCAACTACAAGAATTGAAAGTTTTAAGAGCTTATTTATTTCAATCACTGACACCATAGCCACACACCAGCAGAATAATGTCAGCAACATGTGTACATATTTATTAACGGATCCTGAAGATCATACGCTCAGATAATGTGAAACCATTACTAGACTGAATTAGATCTCATATGCAGCACTGAAACAATCCACACCTCATAATGTGTAAAATAAAAGCTTAAAAAATACAGAAGTTTGCAGGAAGACTGCTGCATAATTGAGAAGACTAAGCTAAGCTATGATAATAGGTAAAAACTAAATCTTTCAACCCGAGAAGAGCAGCAGCAGAGGGGATATGATTGCTACATAAAAAATAATATACTGGGGGAAATAGACAACAGTCTCTACATTGATAGAAAATAGGATGAGGGCATAGTTTTAAACTTGAATCTCAATTATATATTGATGTGTAAGGGGATTCTTGTACCCAGCAAGTGGTAAACACTAAAGAAAGTGATTGTCGATGCCACTTCTACTCACAACCTTATGACCACACCTGACAGGCTTTTACAATATAGTATACTGTAGTTTCTTAAAGTTCCTAAAAGCCTGCCATGTGTATATATTGAATATGCTCATTCTGCTGCCTCTTGGTTTGTCTTAGTTTGGCTGCTGTGAAATTCAGAGTTTTGTCATCCACGCAACTTCCTCTAAGTCTGTGCTCTCTCTTTATCATGTTTGTCATCTCTAGATTTCCTACAATTTTCACTTTAAGTTTCTTCAGTACATTACACTGAATGCATGTCAGTTTCTCCTGATTTGAAGTTTAGGGGCCACTCATCTGTCTCCTTTCTTGAAAATCGGTACCATATTTGCAAACCTCCAGATTTACTGAAATAAGCATTTTCTATTGTTGTGTTATAGACCAGTTAATAAGCTATATAGTATCTGCTACTGTAGTTGTGTGCACGTGCTCCATAACTATGAGGTTAATTTGGTAAAACTTCAGACATCTCTTATGAAGTCATGGATTTAGGCATTAAATACAAACCCTGCCTGTTTATCAAATGCCAAGGTGTATTGGAGCATTTTAATGTCTGATCATAACTTTTAATTAGATTAATGGAACAAACCTCAGAAATGAATACAGTATTCTTAAGGCCAATACCTTACTTAGTCTTGTCCTGTACTTCCTGGGGAAAGTGTTACACACACTTGTCTATTTGCACTCCTCTCTCTTGCTGTCTAAACTCAATTATGGCTGCTCTTCCTATTCCTATGCTTCTTCTGCTACCATTTGTTGTCTTGATGCTCTGCACCATACTTGGTTACCCCTCAGCTCTGATTTCTTTTGTTCATCCAATACCCAGAGCTTGTATGTTTAAACTGGTGTTCTGGGTGCCTGACAGCTAAATGGACAGCGCTTTGGATTCGTAGTCCTGAGGTTCCGAGTTCGACCCCTGGTGGAGGCGGAGACAAATGGGCAAAAAGTTTCTTTCACCCTGATGGCCCTGTTACCTAGTAGTAAATAGGTACCTGGGAGTTGTACAGCTGCTACGGGCTGCCTCCTGGGGGTATGTAACAAAAAGGAAGCCTGGTCGAGGACCGGGCCGCAGGGACACTAAGCCTCGAAATCATCTCAAGATAACTGTCTCTACAGGATCGTCATGATCATTACTGCCTTCATTACCTCTGTCTCTTCAACATCCTCACTCTCGCTTATACTGTGCATTGAAATGCATTTTCCCTGAACACTTTTTTTTTGCACTCACCCTCCATTGCACTAATGATATATGGGTCTTAAATTTGCCAACAATGTTGGCTACTCTATTGTTTTTCCAGACCAAACTCTCCTGTGCCACCTGCTCCCAGAGACTAATTTCTTCAGCGCAGAACTTTATGCAATTCTGTATGCTTTCACCAACTGCTTTTCCAATGCCAGTGTTCCTTTTATCATTGTGGTCGATTCTTACAGTGCCCTTTTGGTTCTGGAGTCATTTAAGCCATTTGCATCCTCTGCTGGTTAAAATCCAATATTGGCTGTTTCTTATCTCCAGAAGGTTTAAGACAGTTGAATTTTGCTGGGTTCCCTGCCATATTGGTGCTGCACTAAATATGTGTGTAGATTCTGCCACTAAGGAGGCCATTTACACTTGTCCTATTTCCCGAAAAGGAAATTCCTTATTCAGATTTCTACCCAGTTATTCACGCCTCGCTCTGCGACCGTTGGCAGGGTCATTGGTCTCACATTAGCCATAACAAACTTTGCACTTTTAAAGGTCACCTCTTCCCTAGGCTTTCCTCCTACTATCATAGTAGTCAGTGGGAAAAGTCTCTTTTGAGATTATGTATCGGCCACACTCTCTTAACTCATGAGTATTTAATGGAATACTGCCCTTTTCCTTATTGTCCAAACTGCATTGTTCCACTTAGTCATACACCGTCTTGATTGTATCCTCTTTATGATGACCATATGTATTACTTATGACCCTCGGGATCATTTGTTCATAAATAAGATCCTTGGCAAATCCAATACTTTTGATATCGTTACCAAATCAGTAGCCTTATGTCCTTTAGTTCTTGCATTGGCATCCCAAGCACCTTTTTAAATATCCAGCAACACAGATGGTGTCCCCACAGACTTCCAGCTTGGTACCTTCTCTTGATAATTACTTTAATGAAACAAATGCATTTTATCGTAATTTAATATCATTACTCTGTAAGTAACGATATCAAGTCAGTTTCACATTCCCATTCCATTGCATCACTTCTTTACTCTGATCAAACCCAACCATTTCATTCTTCCTGCAGTAGTGACCAAAAGCAGCATTGGTGTAGGAGGGATTTTACAAAGTTAGTGCTCATCGATACATCTAAATTAAATCTTGCTTCTCATAATCCACAATTTATGTCTTCGGTAAAATCTTTAAATCTTTGTCATCTCTAAAATATTCTTTAATTATGAAGTTTCTTGCAGCTTCATTATAATTGTTAATCAAGATTTATAAAACAATGCAGTGATGTTGGATTTGTGTATAGGGTTGGAGTTGCAAGTGCAGTTTTAAGAAATCATTGTTATTGTTTATAATACACGTACTGTATTGAAAAAGGGAATTTGGCATATATTATGTATAGTACTGTATATACAGCTGAATTTGCTGTAGGTGCTGTTATACAAACAGGTGTGATGGTTGCTTCAAATTTGACTCTAGTGTATGATTATTAATTTTTGAGTCCTGGCCGGAATGAATGTGCTCATTACAGTATAGTACATTACTGTTTGCAGAAAAAATAATATTCGGGTAATTTTTCTTCAAATTTCTCTAAACATTTTGGTGCACTATGTAGTTGGTAGAGGAATTAGATACTTCTTCTCTGTGAGCATCCAGCTTAAAATTGGAATACTGTTTTTGTACCTTTCCCAAACATTGTGGTTATACCACACTTTTAGGTTTTATCAATTTGTTTGCATACTCAGGCACTTGTCAGTTTGTTACAACACACAATTTGCATAGTTTACGCTTAATCCTGTAAATCTCGGAATGTTGTCCTTCCACCAGAGTACAGTGTTGTAATGAGTGCAGGTTTTAAACTGGCACTGTACATGGTAATCAGTTTTTCTTACTACTGTACTTGGTAATGGTAATCCATTTTTCTAGCATTTTCTAGTTTCTGCCTATTATATTTAATTGGGTATTTTCTGCTTGTTCGCCACCATTTGTGCATCATTATTAGCCACCATAGGACATTTATGGTCCACATGTTTTAAATGGGTGTGCCAGAAGGAAAATAATGATTGGTCTTCCCATGCATGTGCCACAGTCTCACTTGTGTGGGCCAAGCATTGTGGAGCCTCTGATGGAATATGTAGGAAATTTGTCCTGTGACATGTGAAATATGTGCGTGCTTCACGGGTATGTGACCACCTACCTTAAGGTTACCTTGAGGTGATTTCGGGGCTCAGCGACCCTGCGGCCCGGTTGTCGACCAGGACTCTTCGTTGCTGGACTGGTCAACCAGGCTGTTGGACGCGGCTGCTCGCAGCCTGGCGTATGAGTCACAGCCTGGTTGATCAGGTATCCTTTGGAGGTGTTTGTCAAGTTCTCTCTTGAACACTGTGAGGGGTTAACCAGTTAGGCCCCTTATGTGTAGCGGAAGCGTGTTGAACAGTCATGGGCCTCTGATGTTGATAGAATTCTCTCTCTCTCTCTGGGTACCTGTTGCACCTCTGCTCTTCAACGGGGGGTATTCTGCACATCCTGCCATGCCTTCTGGTCTCATGTGATGTTATTTCTGTGTGGAGGTTTGGAACAGCCCCTCTACTATTTTCCATGTGTAAATTATTATGTATCTCTCCCGCCTGCGCTCAAGAAAATACAAATTTAGGTTCTTTAGTCGGTCCCAGTAGTTTAGATGTTTTACTGGTTTTACTGAGTGGATTCTAGCAGTAAAGGATCTCTGCACGCTCTCCAGGTCAGCAATTTCTCCAGCTTTGAAAGGGGCTGTCATTGTGCAGCAGTATTCCACTCCTGAGAGCACTAGCGTCTTGAAAAGTATCATCATCGGTATAGCATCTCTAGTGTGAAAGGTTCTTGTTATTCAACCTGTCATTTTTCTTGCAGTTGTGACGGCTACTTTATTGTGTTCTTTAAATGTAAGGTCTTCCGACATCAGTACACCCAAATCAACCGCTTTGTCATATTCCCAGTAGATTATAGTGCATCCATTGTGATTTGTAAGCTTGACAGATTGCCAATTCTTGGATATTAGTCACTGTTTTCAAATATAATACAGAAGTATGTGTGTAAAAAATACATCCAGAATTTGTTATGACCTCTCAATCTGTTAAATTTTGTATCTGATACTTGCAGTCATTTAATACAATAGTAACACATTATAACTCAACAGGACCATTCACGTACAGTTGTGGATGATTGGCTAATTTTGATCTTATTATATGAAAGGTCAGGCAAATGAAAAATGGAAAAATGCCTTCAACTTTTTTTATGTTCTGTTGTAAGCAAATTATTCAATTTTGTAATTGTACATATTCTTTGAACCTGGCCTATTTAATTGTATGGTTTCTTGTTTAATTTTGTTTTAGCATTTTCATTCGTTAAATTTAATAACCTTTTTGGTTGCAATTCAGTAAGTGAGAACAATTATATATACCAGGGGTGGGGAACTCATCACATGAAAACCATATTTTTGCTTAGCAAAGATTTGTTAAGGTTACACATTGTATTATGTGCTGTATACATTCGAATATCAAACAAGCATGCAGATAGTTTCATTAATTAAAGTTGCTTTTGAAGGCTACACAGAGTACCATAAAAGGCCACGGGTTTCCCACCCCTGCATGATACCTGCTTGTTGGGGTTCTGGGGGTTCTTCTACACCCTAAGCCCAGCCTGAGGCCAGGCTTGACTTACGAGAGTCTGGTCCACCAGGCTGTTGCTTGGAGTGGCCTGCAGGCCCACATACCCCACCACAGCCCAGTTGGTCCAGCACTCCTTGAAGAAATCTATCTAGTTTTTTCTTGAACATGTCCCATGGTTGTTCTGGCAATATTTCTTATGCTTGCTGGGAGGACGTTGAACAACCGTGGACCTCTGATGTTTATGCAGTGTTCTGATTGTGCCTATGTGCCTATACCCGATGTATATCCATACAACATGGTTTTAATGGGTTTCATAGATATATATACTTTAGTGCATTCCTAATAAATTAATACTACATGTATTTTTAACCACTGCACTGCGCAAAGCGCCTTTAGGCGCTCAGAGAGTTGTGCTTTTTGTTTTTTAATTTGGCTATATTTTAATGTTTTTTAATGTTTTCATTACTATTTGTGTTTTGAAATGGAAATAGTTGACTTTGGAAACATTTTGACATTAAATTTACCTGAACATTTGTAAAAATAATAAAAATATGTCCTTGTCAATTGCACCAAGACGTTTTTGCCGAAAATAGGTGAGCAGTGCAAGGGTTAAACATGTCTCATTGAATATGACTGCATATTCAGTATTTACTATCTTCTGGTATAGGGCTTCTATCCCTCTAAGTATTTTCCTAGCATCAGGGCTTAGCTGAAAGAGGAGTTCTCCAAAACTCATTTTTGTTATTTTAAGGTGAAGAAAAAAGTGAATTACTATAGAATGTATTACACTTATACAAAGTGTATAGTATAATTATATTCCAGACTAAGTTTAAAAGAAAACCTGCTGCCAGTATACACCAATATAAACCCACATGTATTTTTAGTGCATATCTGTCTAAACAAATATCAAAATACAGTAACAGCAATTGCTGGAAAACTATCTAGTATTTTTTTTTTCACTTACTCAGATTTTCAGTTGAACATACATTTGGAAATATTATTTTGTCCTGATAACTGAGGTCACACTATATTTACTTCCATGTTAATATTCTATAGTTTTTTATACAAAATTTTTAATTAATTTATACAGTATAGCTTTGTGCTGTATGTCTGACGAGGTACACATTTTTATTTAACCATTATTGTCTTGGGTTGTATTTCCTTACTTTTTATTTATATTGCAGATGAAAACATGGAACCACAAGTCATGGCCTCAGAGCTCCATAATGTCAGACTAAAACTAGAAGAAAAACGTCGTAGAATTGAGTCGGAAAAGAGAAAAATGGAACAGGCAATGAATAAGCAACGACAAAAGCTTGGGAAGGAAGCATTCATGCAGGCGGTTGTCAAAGGAGTAAGTGTGCTTTTAACATTAAACATTTTTCTCTTGATTAATCATCAGATTTTATGGGATTTAACATTTTCACAGCTTTTTACTTTATACTCATTAGTCTGAGCTTGACTTTTGCCTGTGGGATAAATGGAAATGTTGTTATTTCCATGTACTTTGACTAGATTGTTGGCCAACTTGTCCAGTATCTTGATTATTCTTAGCATCAGAATTTCTTACATTCTGATACTGTACATGAATGTGAATTAGTTTTGATTTGGATTAGTTTACTGCAGTAGTTGTCATAGTGTACAGTATTTAGCAGTGCTAGAAAATTCTCATACCATATAGTTTGGCATTCTAGTGCATTATTCTTTACTAGTATAGGTTACCAAGCCATATATTCATAAATAACCTTGACTCTATTAGAACTGGATAGAACTTAATGAGAGAGTTTTCTGTGGACTGCCATCATATTACTATACTGCCTGATATCCCTAGAGAAATCATCAACCATAGTTTCTATTTAGTAAGTACAAATTTAAGAATTACTGTACGCTGTACAGTATATAAAAGTATTCAAATTGTTAAAGGTCTGAAGATGAAAATGCAGCAAGGTTTTGGTGAGTTGTGTTTTTTTTCCAGACATAAGCAATGAAGCCTGGTGTATCAAGTGCTTTTGAGAATCATGAACGCTGTTGGACTTTCTGTGGAGAGCCCCTTCGGTGCACCACAGCGGCGTAGCGGCTGTGGTGATGTCATGCTTGCTTGCTTGTTTTTGTTTGGGGAGTTCTGCTTGCTAGTTTAGCTTTTGGTTTGCAATTTTTAGCCAGCTGTAGTTTGTTTTGTGATTCCTACCTTTCTGTGTGCCTGACCTGGTAGATGGCAGACATAGACTGTTTCCAATTACACGGGGGTGTCTATAGGTCATTGCTCCTCTTGCTGCTCTGAGGAGGGCCAGGTTCTGGTGCTGGTCTCTGGTAGGCCTAGAACTCCATTGATTGACTGTTGCCACAGTCTAATTTATACACATGAGCCTGGTATAGCTCTGGGGAGCCTCTGGGTCTCGCCCAGAAAATGGCATTTCATTACATTCAATGCTGTATTTTGGAAATAAAAGTAAAAATAAACATAGTGTTTGTATGTACTGTGTAGTGAATATATGCTATATACAGTATATATATTTATGTATTGGTCTCGTTTGAACAGAACTCGGTTCAGCAGAAATTAAGATGCATAGAAGGAATATGATCTGGTTTTACATCAGTTGTTCATTTAATGAGGACAGCTTAGTAAATTGGAAGTTGTAGTAACAGTAAATGTGAAATAATAAAAATATATATTAAAAATAGTTTTTCTGATTGCTATAGAATTTCCATAAATTTGTGTTCTTTCATTTTTGCTAATAAAACCAGATTAAATATATTATAACGTGTATAAAGCAAATGTCTTGTTGCATCGGAGGGCTCCAGAACCAATTGTTATGTTAGTGAGATGTCACTAATACATATTTACTGTATGTATATAGAGTACAGGTTTTGTCTATGAGACCTATTTATTATTACAATTTGAGATCCGTGCTCATGACCCCTGTCATATTTTATCATAATTGCTTTAAACAAAGTGGTTTTAGCATACACAACCTCCCCGAGCTTATTCCAACCATCCATCACAAGTGTTATGAAGTACATTAGCCCATTTCCCATTTTAATGGGGTTATGAGGAATCGGCTTGGAGGAAAAGAAAAGGAAAGAAATATACAGTGTGATTCAGCTATCTAGATTCCTTTTTTATGGATTCTTGCATTAACTGAAAAGAAGGCAGTCTAGTTCTCCATTATGTCGCTCTGGCAAAAAATAATAAAAAATATCCTAACGTAACTTAACCAGATACAGTGGGGCTTCGATTTACGGTGGTAGTCCGTTCCCAGGGACGTATTGTAAGTCGATATATCGTATGTCGAAACGAATTTTCCCATAAGAAATAATGGGACTTGAATTAATCCATTTCACATCACCAAAAATATTAACTTAAAAAATACATATTATACTGAATACATTTTTTTCTCTAACTACAATACAGTACATATGTTTATCTTAGCTTTATGGAGGACTCTTGATGGCATATGGAAGATGGTGAGGTGGGGGGAGGAGTTTTGCCTGCATACCACTAGGTCCTGGTTGTGATTCACTGCTTGTTTATCTCACTAAAAACCTTCTCATAGATTTTTGTTTTTCCATACGTTTCAATTTTTGTCTGTAGTGAGGCATCACAGTGTCATTAAACAGGTTAAGGCAATGGCCTACTGCACCATGATTTGGGCGAGTCGTTTCAGCTAAAGTTGCAATTCTTCCCATGCTGTACATATTTTCTTAATTAATGAGGAAGGGACATTCTGTACCGTCTCCTTCTCCCCTGAAGAAATTTCCTCAGCTGTCTCGTGTTGCTGCTCCTTGTGAAGTTCTTCGGTGTGTTCCTCCACCAGCTCGCAACACACAACACTCACAACACTATGAATTCCACTTATTTTTCTAAATTTCTCTATCCATCCCCTGCTCGCCTTAAACTCTTTCTCATCTGCATCACTCATTCCAGGGGTTTTCTTTAAAAGGTCTTCAAGCAATTTCCTTGCTTTTTCACAAATGGTCTCTGAAACGCTATCACCAGCTAACTCTTTGCTGTGTATCCAAATTAACAATAACTGTTCAACATCCTCAAGTGTTTGTGTTGTTTCATGATTGTTTCATGAGTATTGTTACGCCTTTTGCCACTTTAGCACTCGTGTCCTTTTTCTTAGCAAGTATGGTGGATATCGTTGACTGAGATTTGTTGTACTGCCTAACTATTCAGCAACCCTCACACCATCTTCATATTTACGAATGATCTCTTGTTTTTGCTCTATGGTCATCCTTGCAGAGGTTTTCATGTATTGAACCTTACCACTGACTTTCTTGAGACCCATGGCGTTATATATAATAATCAGTTTTATGTTCAAAAAGCAAAAAAAATCACAACAAAAATGGAATTTCTTATAAGCATGATTGTCACTAAGCGAGCGGCTAAAGTAAACAGAAGCAGGTCAGCCCGCGCGACTGGGAACATATACTTATTTTGTCCACGTCTTCTTGAAGAGCATTACAATCATCTAAGTTTCTTATCCTCCCTAAAGTATGTGCGTGCGTGCGTACACCAGGGTGTTTCATCATATAAACAAGGGTGCAACCCAGGAGTTAGTCACTCATTTTGTTAAGGCTCTATAATTTCACTTCATGCACAATGTTTGGTAAATGTCAGTCTTTAACCCTTTAACTGCGCAACGCGCCTGCAGGCCCAAGCTTTGGCTGCGCAATGCGCCTCCGGGTGTTTTTATTTTTCACGTTCCATTCAAATCTCCCGCGGCTACATGGGGTTCACATCAGCTTCCTAAGGGCTCTTGTAAACAGATGCCATCTTTAAAAAAAATCATGGTCCACATTGCCAAGTGTCAGAGCCTCAGTAGTGAGTGAGCAACCAAGGCTGGCGCTCGCAGCATGAGCGCACAGCACTGCTGTTCAGCGTGTGACCACAGCATCGCCTAATATTGTCAAAATATATATATAATCTGTTTTATTTAGCCATGATAGTATTATAGAAGAGCCTGAGTGATAATGACTGCGTACAATGTTCAAATATCAGTGATTCAATGCTGTTCACGATGTTCACAGCGCTAGCCACAGCACCACAGCATTATTTCGTCCATCTAGGAATCTTCAAACGACTTTTTAGGTTCCTTTTCAAAATAAACTTGTGGTCAATTATTCATTTACAGGAATTAGTGACCAGGATTGTGGTTATAATTAGCATTGTGCGTAGTATTGTGGAAGGAGGAATTTTGGTGAGGGAGGGAGGGAGGGAGGGAGGAAGGGAGAGAATTGAGGTAGCCTCACTGTGTGGCAGCCACTCTTGTTTTGCTCACCATACTAGCTTCGTGGTTCGCTATGGGGAACCATTGGCCACTATTTTGTACGTAGTGATCATATCGCCTCTTTTTCTTCTGTCTTCTAGTTTTGGCAAATATGTACATGGGTATACAGTGTATGTATATAGTGTAATAACAGCACCAGGAGTATGTTGAGAGGAGCTATTTTGGTGAGGGAGGTGACGTCGTAGTCGTAGCGTCGTCTGCTGTGTGATTTTTCATGCAGTGTATGGTGGCCACTGTACTGTTTGGACACAATACCAGCTTACTTGCATAGTTCTGGTAAATAAAACATGTAGATAGGTATATATAACATGTGTAAATAGTGTAATAAAAACAATAACAGTATGGTGGGAGGAGCAATGTTGGCGAGTAAGATGTTGGAGTGAAGGAGACTGGCTGGGTATGCTGCTCACACTTGTGGTGTTTTGAAGGTGTTGATGGTGAATGTATATAGTGTGTGATAGTGTATAGTGTGTACATATGTTGTAAATATACATAAATGAACTTGAAACATTAGTGTGTGTGATGGGAAGAGCAATGTTGGTGAATACAATGTTGGAGGAGTGAGGGAGGGCTGGCTGGGCGTGACAGCTCACACTCGCGCTGTTCTGAATGTGTTAATGGTGAATGTATATAGTGTGTGACAGTGTATAGTCTGTAAATAGATTGTATATACAGTATACATAAATTAGCATGATACATGGTAAATATGTGCAACATATGTGTACACAAGTGTCATGCACGTAACAGTGTCTTCGGGCAGTACGGATGTTTTACTGCCATAATATAGTGTACGTGTTCATTATACATAGGATTAGCATGTAAAAACAAATAAAATGTATTTGGAACTGTGTGCAAAAAATGAACAAAAATATATTCGCGGCACCTCGCGCGCCCCGCCCCGGGAGCATACGTCACAGGTGAATGGGGAATGATGACGTCACGTGCCAACTTACGGACCCCATAGCAGCCAAAGTTCGTACAAGTTCGATTTTTTTTTTACACTCCCATACTGAGGGAAGGGTTTTTGACACTTTAAAAAAAAACAAAAGAATTTTTTCAAGAGAATTTATTTCCTGCGCACTGGGGGGAAGGGGGGAGGTGTCATATTTAGAGGCGGCGCAGTTAAAGGGTTAAATGTTTCATCTTACCCAACCTTTGGGAGCATTCTTCCACACAACTGACAATTTTGACACATATCTTTAGTTCTGAGATTTTTTGAATGGTGCACCAACATCATTTCCTCTCAGCTTGTGGAAATGAAAGGATTGGTTTTGATGCAAATTACTCATAATGATACTGTGCTAACTTGGGTTGCATAGTTCAGTACTGAAACCTGCCTCTGCACTTGGCCTGTCTCGAGTGCGGCTGCTGCTCTACATTACCCACATCTGCATTTGAAAGATTGCCTTGTGTTCATTCCATAAAGAGAAGGGCAATTGTGTAAAAAACTTGTCTACTGTATTCACCTACCTAGTTGTATTCACCTAGTTGTGTTTGTGGGGGTTGAGCTTTGCTCTTTCGGCCCGCCTCTCAACTGTCAATCAACTGTCTTACTAATTTTTTTTTCTCCACACCACACACACACACACCCCAGGAAGCAGCCCGTGACAGCTGACTAACTCCCAGGTACCTATTTACTGCTAGGTAACAGGGGCATTCAGGGTGAAAGAAACTTTGCCCATTTGTTTCTGCCGGGTGCGGGAATCGAACCCGCGCCACAGAATTACGAGTCATGCGTGCTATCCACCAGGCTACCAGGCCTTATAGACTGTCTGTCTATATGAGAGCATTTGTTTGTTTGTCCTAGTATGGAGACCAGATATGCTTAGGGTTAACCTTACCAGGTTGTAAACATGAAGCATAAGGGGTTGGGGAGTGTTGTAGGCCAGTTGGAGAAGGCTCGAGTGAAATGCTTTAAGAAACATTATCATTTATAGCCAACCACCATGTGATTTTCATAGTCTAGTCCGAAATGTTGGCTGTATTCCCATGGAGTTGTTTGTGCTTCATAAATTTTCTAAGTTGCAAACCAGATGGAGAAGAAGGGAAAAAAAGGGGAGGGAGGAGTGTGGAGAAAATTGAGGAGATAGAAGGGAATAAGGATAAAGGAGGGAGGTAGGGAAGGGGGGATGTGAGGAGAGGGAGAATGGGAGGGGGAGATACAAATTATTCTGGGTACCACTAGGTACCCCTTTTAATGTTTTATATAAAATACATTATTCTTTTACAACTGTATTTTAAGAAGAGTATTAATATCTAGGAGAAACTCAGTATTTACAAAAATGCAATATATAGGCGTACATCACACTGTATATTCAACACAGGCATTATTAGGATGTTGATGCTGTTGCTGTCGTAATTAGACTCGCATGAAAGCTATTAATATAAAATTAAATGTCACCAACTGCTATGAAGTATTTTTGCTACAATTGTTAAACAAGCAGTAGAAATGTAGAACACATATTGCATTGTGACTGATAAATTAAGTAAATGGAATAATAATTAGGAAAAACATTCCAGGTGATGTGGAGTTACCTTGATACAATGTGATCTGGAGGCCATTGCTCAGTGCAGCCACATCAATAAATACAACTGCATTACAATAATTGGCTTTCATAAGAGTCTAATTAAGAAACAGTCAGCAAAAACTTTCTAAAAGACAGGTAGGTAATCGCAGTTATATCAGTGATAGAATCCCTGCCCCAATTAAAAAAATATTATTTCTCTGGTACCCAATATTTAACTAGACTTAATTCTCACGTTTGGTCTCTATATGGTGACTGTTGCTCGTGATTTGAGCACTTGTCACTGCTTATGTTGTGTGTAAAGGGGTTCAGGCAAGTATAGCATTATGCTTTCTCCAGTCATTTGTTTCTTGTGGGAAAATACCCTTCCTGGGCAACATAATTCTCATGGGATCACTTGATTGTTTCAAACGTAGGTTAGACATATGTGAATGAGTTTGGATGTGTGTTTGTGTGTGTGTAATTACCTAAGTAATTACCTAAGTGTAGTTACAGAATGAGAGCTACGCTTGTGGTGTCCCGTCTTCCCAGCACTCTTTGTCATATAATGCTTTGAAACTACTGACGGTCTTGGCCTCCACCATCTCACCTAACTTGTTCCAACCGTCTACTTGCGAAAGTGAATTTTCTTATATTTCTTCGGCATCTCTGTTTAGTTAGTTTAAATCTATGACCTCTTGTTCTTGAAGTTCCACGTCTCGGGAAATCTTCCCTAACGATTTTATCAATTCCTGTTACTATTTTGTACGTAGTGATCATATCGCCTCTTTTTCTTCTGTCTTCTAGTTTTGGCAAATATAATGCCTCTAACCTCTCCTCGTAGCTCTTGCCCTTCAGTTCTGGGAGCCACTTAGTAGCATGTCTTTGCACCTTTTCCAGTTTGTTGATGTGCTTCTTAAGATATGGGCACCACACAACCACTGCATATTCTAGCTTTGACCAAACAAAAGTCGTGAACAATTTCTTTAGTATATTGCCATCCATGTATTTTAAAGCAATTCTGAAGTTAGAAAGCATGGCATAGGCTCCTCGCACAATATTCTTTATGTGGTCCTCAGGTGATAGTTTTCTATCTAGAACCACCCCTAGATCTCTTTCTTTATCAGAATTCTTTAAAGATTTCTCACATAATATATAGGTTGTGTGGGGTCTATGTTCTCCTATTCCACATTCCATAATATGACATTTATTAACATTAAATTCCATTTGCCAAGTGGCGCTCCATATACATATTTTGTCCAGGTCTTCTTGAAGGGCATGGCAATCATCTATGTTTCTTATCCCTTCTATTAACTTAGCATCATCAGCAAACATGTTCATATAATTCTGTATACCAACTGGTAGATCATTTATGTAGACAATAAACATCACTGGTGCAAGAACTGAGCCCTGTGGTACTCCACTTGTGACATTTCTCCAGTCTGATACATTGCCTCTGATTGCTCCCTTCATTTTTCTATCAGTCAGAAAATTTTTCATCCATGTTAGAAGCTTACCTGTCACCCCTCCAATATTTTCTAGTTTCCAGAACAACTTTTTATGTGGAACTCTGTCGTAAGCTTTTTTTAAGTCCCAATAGATGCAGTCAACTCGACAATCTCTTTCCTTTAAAATCTCTTTGGCTCGATCATAGAAACTGAGTAAATTCGATACACAGGATCTTCCAGGTCGAAAATCATACTGTTTGTCTGATATTATATCATTTCTCTCCAGGTGTTCTTCCCATTTAGTTTTTATTAGTTTTTCCAATACTTTCACTATTATACTTGTCAATGACACAGGTCTATAATTGACCTGTCAATCTTCCCTGCTGCCACTATAGTCTTCCCTGCTGCCACTTTTGTAGATTGGAACTATGTTAGCCTGTTTCCACACATCTGCTATGACTCCTGTACACAGGGATGCCTGAAAGATCAGGTGAATTGGAATGCTGAGCTCAGATGCACATTCTCTCGGAACCCATGGTGAAACTCCATCTGGGCCAGCTGCTTTGTTCTTACTGAGCTCCTTTAGCATATTTTCCACTTCATCTCTAGACACCTCTATATGCTCTATGTTGTTCTCTGGAATTCTTATTGTGTCTGGTTCTCTGACGATTTCATTTTGTACAAACACACTTTGGAACTTTTTGGTTTAATGTTTATCACATTTCCTTTTCATTTTCCGTGAATCTGTTTCCCATTTTCAACCTCTGGATATTATCCTTTACCTGCAATTTGTTGTATATGAATTTGTAGAATAGGCCCTTTTCTGTTTTACATTTATCCGCTATCCCTTTTTCAAAATTTCTTTCTGCCTCTCTCCTCACTGCCGTGTAGTTGTTTCTCGCATCTTTGTATCGTTGGTATGTTTGGAGGTTTGGCCTCTTCCTGTATTGATTCCATTTTTGTCTCTTTTGGTCTCTGGCCCTCTCGCAATGTCTATTGAACCAATCCTGTTTCCTAGTTCTGCATCTCTGTTTTGGTATAAATTTTGTTGTGCCTTTATCATATATTTCACAAAACTTGACATACATCTCATTCACTTCCTTGTCTAGCATCAAGTCTGTCCAATTATACTCACTAAAAAAAGTTCTAAGGTGGCCATAATGTCCTCTCCTGAAGTCAGGTTTTTCAACTGATTCAACCTCCATATTTTCTTCCAGATTATAACGCATTGCATACTTTATTCCCAAAAAGACATGGTCACTTTTACCCAAGGGAGGAAGGTTCTGAATGTCAAATCTCTTCCTCCTCCCTGGTAAATATCAAATCTAGCATGGAGGGAACGTCCCCTTCCCTCATCCTCGCAGCTTGTTTAACATGTTGATACAAGAATGTTTCCAGGATGAGGTCTACAAATCTACAGGTCCAAAAATCTTCTGTTTTAGCTTCATATGCTTCCCAGTCTATGAATTTCAAGTTGAAGTCACCGACTATCAACAGTCATGATCTATCGTTATCCGCTCTTGCTATAATCTCTCTCATTATTCTTATAAGACCTTCGCGTTTACTATCTAGCTCCTCCTTTGACCATGTGCTGCTTGGCGGTGGACTATATGCATTTATGATCATTAGTTTATCATCCTCATGGCAGATCTCTAGTGCTATTATGTCAACTTCTTGTGAATTGGCAGTCACTATTTCTTTCACCTTTAGGTGTTCTTTCACCAGCACAGCAACACCACCGCCTTTCCTAATTTTTCTGTCCCGTCTCCAAATTGAATAGCCCCTTGGGAATATGACCTCATTTAAAATAACATCTTCAAGTTTTGTCTCCGTGAGTGCAACAATGTCTGGTGTCTGCAGCTGTATTACATCACTTAACTCTAGTATCTTCGATCTCACTCCATATATGTTGGTGTATGCAATCTTCAGGAACTTGTTCCCCCTCTCCTTATTCTTCACTCCCCCCCTCTCTATTGATTTTGTTGGTTTGCCTTTATGTACCACTTTACTGGTCTGCCTACCCCTATCACTTTGTAGAAAAAGAATTGATTTCTTCTTCATTCCTGCTCTCATTTAAAATTTTTGCCTCTACGAGGTTCAGTTTCAGCTTCTCTCTCTTTTTTTGAAAGATCTCGTCTTAACGACCACACTCCCATCCTCATCACTTTGTAATTTTCTAGCATTCCTGAGTACTTCTTCCATCTGTTTGGCACCGTTTAGGGTGATCCTCAAAGGTCGATCTTTCCCTTTTACGTATTTGCCTATTCTCCTGTAGTCGCACACATTCTCTATGGTAGTAAGACTTTCTACGAGGGCCAACAATTTTATCTACTACTTTCGCTTCTTCTGCAGCTCTTTCTGACCTATATGTTATCTCCTGTTCTTTGCAACCAAATATTATCAGGGACTTACTCCGATCAACTGTGTTTTGCACCAACTTCGGGTTAGATGCCAATTCCTTTCTCACTTCCAGCCTAATGTTTGTTTTATCTTGGTTGCTGCAGTGTTTGACTTCCTTTACTGCTTCTTCAATTTTTTCCTTCTCCTTGACAGATGGGAGGGAGGGTTGCCAGGGAGCCTCCGGGGCTCACCCAGAAAATGGCATTTCATTACATTCAACGCTGGTTTTTTGTCTGTTGCTGTTTGCAGAGACTGCGGCTGTGCAGTAACTGCAGACAGCTTTGTCTAGTTCGGCTTCTCGTAAGGGTCGTCGGGCCTTTCGCTGTTCGCTCCGTTGATGGGACAATTAGGGCGGGGGGGGGGGGGGGGGGGAGAGGTTCGCCCTTTTTGCCCATGCCTGGTCCCACGATTTGTGGTCATTTCGGGTCGTTTCTTCCGGCCTCCGGTGGCGGTGGCGTTGGGTTACTCCTTCTCCTCCCGGAAGTTCGGAGGTAGTGGGGCAGGCCTCTTTTCGTACGCTCTGTCAAGTCATCCTGGAGTGGGTCCACTTGGGCGTGGTCGAAATGTCGATGTCCCTCAGGTGGGTTTCCTGCCTTTTTCCAGTGCCGAAACAGGACTGCGCGGATGTGAGGTTCATTTTGGACTTGGCCTGTCTGAACCCTTGGGTCTCTTGCCTCTCTTTTTGGGTGACCACTGTGTCCCAGGTCCGGCTTCTTTTGAAGCCGGATGCTTGGATAATGTCTCTGGACCTCCGGGATGCGTATTGGCACTTCCCGATTCATCCAGGGTTCAGGGACTAGCTCGGTTTTGTTGTGGGGCAGCATGCTTACAGCTTTCGTTGCCTTCCATTCTGCTTGAATCTGACTCCTCGCTTTTTCACACGCCTTACCCAGGTTACAGTGGCCCATTTGCTTCTGCTAGGGGGAGGGGGTAGCAGAAGCAACCCAAACGTCGTGGTTTGGGTTCTGGCCTACCTCGACGACTGGCTGGTTTGGGCCTACAGCCAGTTCACGGGTGTGCTCACCAGGGATTTGGTTCTTTCCCAGCTCGCCAGGTTCGGGTTCTTGGTGAACTGGAGGAAGTCCCATTTGGTTCCGTCTCAGGTTCGGACTTGGCTGGGTCTTGTGTGGAACTCTCGGACCAATTCCTTGTCTCTCCCTCCCGCGGTGTTGCTGCGGCTGCAGTCCCACCTTTGACTGTTTTTGGAGGGCATCTGGGTCACTTATTAGTTGTTCTATCAGCTGTGCTGGAGTCTGAACTTCGCCGTGCTGGTCTACCCATTGGGTCAAATCTGGCTTCAACAGCTGTTCTGGTTCCTTCGGGGACATCCCTTCTGCTGCTCTCACGATCGCTGGGTTCGAACTCTGGGCCTTGCGTCAGCTGCTGCATCTCCGGCTTCCTCTTTGGGTTTTGGGGGTTCAGTACCGTGGTGCGTACCTGAGCCCTTGCTCGATGTGTTCACAGATGCGTCGTCTCTCGGCTTTGTGACCAGTGCTCACCAGGTCGGCCAGGGGTGGTGGAGTCCGTCCTTCTGTCAGGCTCACAGCACGTTTTGGTAGTTTGCGGCGGTGTGGCTTTCACTTCACAGGGTTCGTGTCGCTCGCGGATCGACAATCCTGCTCCATTCAGACTGCTCGCCAGTGGTTCATTGTCTGAACTGCGGGGGTTCGATGCGGTCCTTGGCTGTTTGGGGCTGATTTCTTCGGGTAACTCATCTGTGGATTCTCGGGGTTTGGCTCTTCAGGCCGTTCATATCCAGGGTGTGTACAACGTCCTGGCGGATGGCTTGTCCCAGTTCCATTCCCCTGTTCCTTCGATGTCGATGCCCACAGTTGGCTCTGCCGGACATACAGGTGAATGGCGATGGACTGCTTCGCGTCAGCGTGGTCGAGGCGTCTTTTGGTATATGTGGCACCCTTTCCTAACTGCAAGGCCATCGTGTTCGATGTCTTTCGGCTAGATTGGTCGAGGTGGGGTTACCTGTATCTCTTTCCCCTGGTCCAGCTCTTGCTTAAGGTTCTGGCTTGGAGACTTACCAGGGAAGAGAAGTTGTGTTTGTCCCTTGATGGCCGACCCAGCCTTGGTTTCAGGTGTTGCTAGCTCGGTGTCCGAACCCGGGGATCTTTCCGTGGCTCAGCCTCTTTCAGCAGATTGGTCCGGTCCAGTACGTGGCTGGTTCGATCTTCTCCGATCTTCGCATCTGGTCTTTATGACATGGGTTTATTGCCACTTGTATGGTGATCAGGTGGCTTTCTTGATGTTCTCCTACCTGCGTGTTTCATCTTGGCAGCAGTATGAAGTTTCCTTTGGCAGCAGCAGCCAAAGTGAATATTACCAAAAGCAGCAGCTTTTACTGCTGTTTTTGTTCCAGCTGCAATTTGTTTGCTCCATTCATTCTTGTACAAATCTCCTCAGGATCTTTTATGTAGTTATGCTTCTGCTGCTGCTTCTTCTCTCAGTTTGTGAGGGTGAGTTCTCTCAAACTGTCCTTAGAGCTGACACCTCTCAATTAAGATACTAATCCATTTATAAACCTCTTGAGTTTTCACAGGTTTCTTCTTGTGCTTTACAAAGCAGATAATATACCAGTGCTGCATATTCCAGTAATGTTCTCACATAAGCTATATATATATATATATATGGATTTCAAAGCCTCCTTGTTTGGTCCTAAAGGTCGTTCCTATGTGTGCCAAGTTCCTGTATGCTGATGACATAATCCTGTTCACATGAGCTTTAGGTGTTCTTGGGATTGTCTATTCAAGTCTCTTTCCTGCATTGTTTATCTCTTATTGTCACCGACACATCTTTATCGATAGTATCCATATATTTAAACAAGGTAAAGATACATAAGCTAAGGTACTGGTTCATAAAGAAGATAAAGTTTGGAAAAGGACTATGGTGGTAGAAAATTGTAAGATTGGCCTTAAAGATTTATAAATTGAAAACTAAATTTAAAAGGCAAAATGCAGGTTATTTATTTAAAATATATCTGTTTACTTGTTAGGCATGTGAGATGATAAATATTAAATTAGTGTTACGGAGGAAAAGGAGCGTAATAGGTATAAATTTAGAACATTAAAGAAAGATAGAATCCATTAAATCACTGAAGAGGAATTATAGAAGTTATTAGATATTTACAGAAATAAAGCAGTAAGACCCGACAAGGTTTATAAAAGGATGCAATGAAATCTTTGAGAGCTTTAGAGCCAGAGTTAAGCAGAACAAGATGACACTGTTGTAGACTACAGGAAAAATTGTGTGAAAATATAAAGGAAAGTGTTTGTTTTTTTAGTTGTTGATGGTTGGAGTTAGTGTATGCTAAAATCAGTGGAATTTTTTTAATTATTTACAATAAAGTTTATATAACAAAATCACAAGCATAGTTTTTTTTTACATTTAATTAGAAATAGGTAGTGCCACACATCAGTGGACAGAAACAACTACACAATATCTCAGTTTCCTTGAAATTTTACAACTAAAGGTCAAGTGGATTTGGAAACGGTGTAATACTGATAGATAAGCGCTAAAAAAAAATTCCATATCCTCTTTTTAACCTTTGTCAAATTCTGAGGAATCAATAGATATATTGTACTATTAGATATTAACAACTTATGTACTAAGAATGGTGTATTGGTAACAAGAAATTCTAATGATACCACTAACTCCAACTCTTTCGATAATAAAATAGTGTAATCCCAATATGAGTTCTTCTGAACTTCATAGGGTAAGGGGTCCTCCACTGGATCCTCAACTCCCACAACATCAGAGCCCGATGCTTTGGACACAATGGTAGATTCAGTGGAACAATCTCTGCCAAAGCATCCCTCTTCTCTTGCCACCATCGCTACTCCACCTAACCCAGACTTATCACTAAAGGTAACTAAGTGTAGTTGCATGCCTGGACTTTGGCACATGTTTTGTTATGGCTTTCTTTTAGTACTGTATTTATGCTTAATCCATGTTTTCTGTCACTTTCAGTTACTTTACTTGCTAGATTTAATATCTGGCATCTTTTATAAAATAATGCATGTGCTGTAATAAATCCCATTAGATTTAGTGTTACGGTTGACTTTCACTGTCTTAACACTTTGGCATCGTGGTGACACAATACCGTGTACGCAGTTTGGGGAATGACGTCAACGCCGTCAACAATTAATTTTTGCTCATTCTTATTGGTAAGTATGAACTTTGTGAGTGAAAGAGTTTAACATTGGGTTGTGTGTCCATGGGCAATGTCCAGCCTACCTTGCGGTCCACTGCAGGTTACAAAGTGGCAGGCAAAGTGTTAATTGAGCTTACCAGAGTCTTGTGACTGATGTTCTGTAACACCAGATTTCACCAATTATGCATATTCTCAAAAAATTAACTTGTACACAGAAATGTTGTGTTGATATTTATTGTTATTTTAGTGGTGATGTATACCATGGTGTTGTACTTTGTATTAACCTATGCTGTGAGAAAAATGCTAAATGCATCATGAGCCAGTGGTCTCTCTCTCGTCACATTTTTTCCCACCTAATGATGGTGAGGAACAGAATAATTATAGTTAAGCCAGCTACACAGTTGGTTCTTGATTCTCCATGATTTAAAATTAACATACTACAGTACAGTAAAATCCAAAGCATGAAGTATTGGTTAATGTTTTCACAATTTAGTTGCATATTTTTAGTATTTTTTTTGTTTTAATTTGGTAATATAAGTTTAAATTTTATGTACTGTATTTGATAATGTAAGGTTAATAAGAATCTTGACTATTAACTGTGCATGATTTTTGTTGAAAAACTTAATATTTTTAATTGCACAATTATATAATTAGAAGCTGCTAAAATGCTATATAGTAGTTTGGAGTTTTATTGATATGCACAAGCGATCGTACTGTCAGCTTTTATATTATTTTAAATTGCTTATTTTGACTTGTTAAATTTAGGAGAACTGAGAATATGATTGTTTTGAGAGTAAGAGATAAAGATTGCTTTTTTAATGCATAATTTGAAATACAGTAATTCTTAGTGAGGAATGTATTCTTGTACAGCTTTGATATTTTGTTCTCATTAAGCACTCCCTTTCGTAAGAGTGCCTACTTCCTTAGGCAACATGTATAGTATTTATTTTAATATTACTTTTGAAATAAGGTCACTGGTTATCAGCCACATTAACTCTATATAAAAATTTGCATGAACAGTGCTGGACAAAACTACATAACTAAATACCAGAACATCTTAAAATATATCACATTTTCATGAATCGATATGGAATTTAACTTAAAATAAACACTTTAAATAAAAACAGTAAATGTAACCATTGTTTTCCATAAGAGTACAGTGACACCTCAGCTTACGGATGCTCCTCTTTACGAACTTTTTGGGTTACGAGCCCCCATTTCTTTGTAAAATCCGAATCAGGTTACGAAGTTTGCCTCGGGAAACGAAGTTGATACACTTTTTGGTGACCTAGCATGTGGTGGTACGGCAACCACGCCCCAGTCACCAGTGCCTAGTGACAATCGCTCCTGAATTCTTTGTAAAGAATTTGTGTTTTTCGGATTTTTGGGTATTTGAATATTAAGGTTATTATTATATATCTCGCCATGGGTTCCAAGAAAACCAGTGGTAAGGTTCAAGCCAAAAACACACATGTGAGAATGACCATAAGGAGCAGCAACAAGAGGCAGCTGAGGAAATGTCTTCAGGAGGGTAGGTTATCTTGAGATGATTTCGGGGCTTTTAGTGTCCCCGCGGCCCGGTCCTCGACCAGGCCTCCACCCCCAGGAAGCAGCCCGTGACAGCTGACTAACTCCCAGGTACCTATTTACTGCTAGGTAACAGGGGCATTCAGGGTGAAAGAAACTCTGCCCATTTGTTTCTGCCTCGTGTGGGAATCGAACCCGCGCCACAGAATTAAGAGTCCTGCGCGCTATTCACCAGGCTACGAGGCCCCTATTGCCTCCTCCTAGGTGGAGGAGGAGGCAATACAGAAATATCCCTTCCTCAACAATTAGGAAGTGGTGTAGACTGTGAGAAGAAATGCAAACTTTTGTTAAAACCACTCCCCCAGAGCATGATGTAGCAGGCCGTTGCATTAAACTTTTTAATGACATTGTGATGTCTCGCTACAGACAAATGTTACCACAAAAGGAAAAACAATACTTTATGGATAGGTTTTTAGTTAGAAAATCAAGCAGTGAGCCACAAGCAAGTCCTAGTGATATGCAGGCAAAATGTGCCAGAGAGAGTACCCCAGAAAAGTCATCACTGCCTGATGTTATAATGGAAGGGGGACTTCCCTTCCAAACAGTAACACCTCTCCTCCTTCCCCTCCACCCTCCTCACCATCTTCCATACACCAACACGAGTCATCAATAAAGGTAAGCAATAACTTGTACATAATTTAGTACTGAAGATTTGGGTGAATTAGATATAAAATTTACTTTGAAGGTAATATTTTTGGGAGTGTGGAACAGATTAATTCAATTTACATTATTTCTTATGGGAAAATTCGCTTGAGTTTACGAATTTTCGGCTTACGAACCGTCTCTGGGAACTTATTAAATTCGTAAGCTGAGGTACCACTGTTCATGTGTCTTTCAAAAATTGGAAGAATTTTATTTTTTATCTTCTAATAAATGGATCTTTTCAAGTATAGGATAACAGAATTGTAAACATTAGGAATGTACATTATATTTATAATGTAATGTGGGACAGGTACTAGTACAATGAGGGGATGTAACACTGGTGTCTAGCAAACAAGATGCAATCAACACTAAACCTTCCTAATGTGCCATGTTAGCTTACATAGGAATATCAGATTATATATAAAAATAGTTCCCAGAATAAAATGTACTACCAACAAGTGGATAGGTAGACACTGAACAGATGGGTAGACAGAGCTGGTCATCAACCATAGGCTTGGGAATGGATTGGCCATGGGTGGAGTGGATGATTGTCTATAACATGGGCGAGGGTCGGTCATGATTCGGAGTTTGTACCAACTGCTTATGATAGAAATGAGCAAATTTGTCATTTTTGGAATGGTGATTATAAAAAATGAGAGGCTTGCAGGACCTTGCAAAATTAGGTCATATAAATTCTTGATAAGGAAATGTGTTCCAACCACCTACCCCTCTCTTTACTGCCCCAACATACACATTCACTACTGAAGATTGTGCCTGAATGTGCATTTACTGATGATGTTCTTTAGAGTAATTGCAGATAGCCATTAAATCGATGCGGGTCGGTCATGGGTTGGCCAGATATAGTAATGGGTTGGCGGGTTGGCCAAATATGAATTATATTTTTATCTGTCATTGACTACAGTAATATCAATTCATAGCAGAATGTTATTCTAATAAATACGAACGAGGTCATGAACGAGGTCAAGAGTAGCATGGTCAGGCTTTGTGTGGTCAAGTTTGATAAGTTGGCAGGCCTGTCATTTAATTCACATAAAGTTGATTATATAGGATTAAGAACATGCCTCGTTAACCCTTAAACCACGCAAAACATACATATACGATTTGATATAACTCAAGTTTTTAAAACTTGCACAAACACTTTCCAATTTTTTGTGCATAATCAACTAGGCAAATGCTCCAACTTTGTCTAAATGATCACAACATAACTTGAAAATCAAGAGAATCAAAAATAATTTTAAAATTTAATATTGAAAACCTTAGATTTTCAAATCGGAATAAAAAATATAAACAATTACCAATTGTTCAATTGGCGTTATGCTCTCAGAATAGCTTATGATCTTCATTTTCATCAAATTAGAATTTAGGTTTTCAGTATAGTTTACTGGTAAAAAATCAGGATGGCATTTCAAATATGCGACAAATTTAGACAAAAAGAAATTATAACTCCAAACATATACGCTTTATGAAAAATCCATTGTGAAGGGATTGTAGAACAGACAGCTGAGCACACAATGTCAAAATGGTGAGAATCGGTCAAAAATTGGAATTTTAGAAACCACTCCAAGTTGAAACTCTAGTTTCAGAGATAATTGAAGTTTAAAGTTATCGACAATGAATAAAGGTAGTTCTAATTTGTTAATTTAATTGTATGTTTTAATAAACATTGTTTGGCATTCGTACTCGAATATATGAAAGTTGTAGGTCAGTGTGTGTTGAAATGAAGTCAAGAAAAAATATCCCCCCCAAAACTAAATGTAGGGATAATTATAATATAATGATTTAGGGGATATATTTAGGAGTATACTTTATATAAGTTAAAAAGCCCTAATCTGGTCCCTATTCATCAAAACAATCTATAGAGACAGTAAAAATAGTTTGAAATCTGAGAAAAAATCAGCCAACAACAACTCGATCCCAAGTTCTGAGAGTTGACCGATTTATTTGTAGACCAGTTTCATTCTATCTTCACATAGTTAGGGAAGGGTATGCACTCTCCAGATGTAATGGTTACAACAAAAGCAGATAATAAACAAATGAGAAAAAGAAAACTAAATTAAAAAAAATAATCTTCCTAAAAAAAATATTTTTGGGTCATTGATGAAAATAACATATAATAGCATTGGATAATGAATTTATATGATATATAATAAAATTGAACATAATAACATTGTTACTCATTATTATTTGTGTTATTATGTGTGAGAGTTTTAAGTTACGGAATTTGAAAATGGTATTTGAATTACACACAGAAATCACAATTGCGTGATGCATCAAATGAACAAATCCGCAAGGGCCGTGACGAGGATTCGAACCTGCGTCCGAGATGTCACAATGCACTGAATAATGCCTTAGTTCCAGAGCTTGGGTTTGTATATTAACTAAATAAATAACTACAGGTATATGAATTATTTAGGATTCTAGTTGATCAGTCAGGGTTTGACTTAACTCTTGACAGTTTAAATAATATACCAATCAATTTTATAGTACTGTATCTCGACTGTGCATTTTTTTTCCCCATGAATATACTTGGATGTAATTTTTCAGAGAACAAAATTGACTGACGACCCAGACTTGCTGCTGTTCATTCTGCAGTCTTTTTTTTGCTATGGTGCTTAGCAAGGTTCTGGTTAATTGGATCTTTTTATTCGTGATATTGACACCTTTTATCTAAAAATGTTATCATATTCACTACAGGATATTGGTACTGATGTGAATAGCTTATCCAGACGATGGTTAGAGGGTGAAAATCCAGGGGACGAGCTGCGCACACCTGATCTTGACACCATGGACTACGATCAGTATCATCAGTCTCTGACACAGTATGTTATAGCACTAGTGAGAGCAAGGATTAATTAGGTATATTATAGTATATTAGGTAAAATAGGGTGATGTTATTTTATTTGTTTATTTATATATATATATATATATATATATATATATATATATATATATATATATATATATATATATATATATATATAATGTCGTACCTAATAGCCAGAACGCACTTCTCAGCCTACTATGCAAGGCCCGATTTGCCTAATAAGCCAAGTTTTCATGAATTAATTGTTTTTCGGCTACCTAACCTACCTAACCTAACCTAACCTAACATTTTCGGCTACCTAACCTAACCTAACCTATAAAGATAGGTTAGGTTAGGTTAGGTAGGGTTGGTTAGGTTCGGTCATATATCTATGTTAATTTTAACTCCAATAAAAAAAAGTTGACCTCATACATAATGAAATGGGTAGCTTTATCATTTCAAAAGAAAAAAATTAAAGAAAATATATTAATTCAGGAAAACTTGGCTTATTAGGCAAATCGGGCCTTGCATAGTTGGCTGAGAAGTGCGTTCTGGCTATTAGGTACGACATATATATATATATATATATATATATATATATATATATATATATATATATATATATATATATAATATATAATATAAAATATTATTATACAGATGGCCACTTGCTTTTTTGGACATCTAAGAACCGAGACTGAACGAATAACTTATTGTGCCTGGATAAGTGGTTCGCAATCCTGAAAATCTAGGGTAAAAAGTGTAAGAATTTGATGGCAAAAGTTTGACAGTATTTTGTTTCTCAGCAGTATGAGAATTTCTGATCCACTTGTTAACTGGAAGATTATTATTGATGGTGCATTGTTATTTAGATGGAAGAGATGGTGGTGAATGTTGGTGGTGTTAGGTTGAACGAAGTGGAGATTAATGGTGATGAGGTAACTTCATATGTTGAAGTGTTTGGGTCGTCATGTGATGAGCCAGTTGCAGGTAGTTTAATGCCAGGTTTCTTGGAAGCTTTTGAAAAAGTCTTCAATTTAAATTTGTTTAATTTTCTTCATTCTTGTTTGCAAAAACTGCATGTACATCTTATACATGGTCTTCATCTTCAGAGGGAAGACCACGTTACTTCTTTTCAGAAAGTCAAGAATGCCTTCAAAATGTTTTTGAACGTTTTCCATGTTACCTTTTATCATTAACACTTCCTCATCGTCATCCTCAACTTAATTTTTCCTCTCCTGGCTTTTTTTTTCCCTGCAACTAAATCCAAAATTTTATCATCAACCATGGTTTGAAAGGTTGGGGCATCTTTGTCTTAATCTACCCACTTAGCTATTTAATTTTCTAGTGTTTTTGTTCCAGGTTCTGCTTTCAGTTCTGGGGACTTAATCCTTCTGACATAGGCTAGGAGATAGTTAGCTCCGTGGAGCCGACGGGGCTCCATCCAGAAAACCAGCGCTGAATGTAATGAAACGCCATTTTCTGGGCGAGACCCGGAGGCTCCCCGACAACCCTCCCTCCCTCCGGTCGGCGTTTTTTTTTTTTGTGTGTTTTGACATCCAGTCTCAGAACTGATGGGTGAATAGCTGGCATGAGAGGTCTGGGGCTCCCCCTGCCCCCTACCGGGGAGGGGGGAGCTGCGCAGGCAGCGCAGCTGTCATATGACATGTGACGTCATACTAGTTTGCTTGTTTTCTGTTGGGGAGTTCTATCCACTAGTTAGGCTTTTGGTAGAAATTTTAACCAGAATAAGGGTTTGTTTTGGAATGCTTACCTTTCTGGATGCTTGACCCGGTCGATGGCAGACATAGAATGCTTCCAACCACACGGGGGTTTCTATAGGCTATTGCTCCCCTTGCCTTTCTGAGGGGGCCAGGTTCTGGCCGTGGTCCTCGGTAGGCCCTAGAACTCCATACACATGACTGATGCCAAAGTCTGACATTAGCATATCAGCCTGGTAAAGCTCCGGGGAGCCTCCAGGTCTCACCCAGAAAATGGCGTTTCATTACATTCAACACTGGTTTTATTGTGTAGGCTATATAAGATTCCTAATATGTTCCTTGTTGGCTGTTGAGATGTCTGTTAAAGTTTCTTTGATAGTGGTACTTAAGTTACTTAATAATCCTATGATCTGTAGGTTGGGTCAGTAAAGTTTTCTTGAGTGGTAAAAACCTACTAATGATATTGCCATTTATTAGCTTATCATTTTGTGGATACGTTGGACTATTATCTAGAAGCAGCAAAACTTTGCTGTTTTGAGTTAGGTCAATACTCTTGAGGTGCTCATTCTCTTCAGGTACAAAGTTCTTGTTAAACCACTCTGCCAATATTATTCAAGACATCCACACTTTTGGCTGGCTCTTTTAAATAACAAAGAGGAACATAGTCAATTTTAAAGCTCTGGGGTATTTTCTAATCCCAGTCATAAGTAATTTACATTTGTTCGTTCCAACTGCATTAGCATACCACAACACACACATTCTTTGTTCTGCTTTACCACCAGAAGGATCATCTTCACATCTAAGAGCCGTATTGTCTGTGGGAATATACACCAGTACAAACTTGTCTCGTTGGCATTATAAATTTACTAAGGAGATAAATTTTCTTCCTGCACCATCCACACAAATTAAATATTTTTCTGCAACAGCAGCATCGCAGATTGCCCTTCACTGTGTACTTTAATGTACCTAATGCCATGGCAGAGCATAAAGCTTCTGAGCCATCCATCAGTGTATGAGCACTGGGAATTTTCATTGATTTGTTAAATTCTCAGGCTTTTTCCACGAGCAGCCAGCCTACCATTGACTTTTCGCTTCATGCTTCTGCTTGTACCACTGCAACACTACATTATCAACACACTCCACATTTGCTTTACTTGCTCTCTTTCAGTTATGTATTGCTTTTGCTTCTTGAAAAATAGTCGAGAATGGTAGATTTAGCCTTGATACCTGAAAGCATCGTCTTGCTAATATCATATGCAGCCCACACAACACTTCTTGGGATTTCACTCAACTTTCTCAATTAGTTAAATTTCTTCTCAAATGTCAGCACTGACCTCTTTCTCTTTCATATCCCACTTACAGAAGCTTTAACTGATACAGTGTGTTCATTTGGAGCCAACATTGGTGCAGATATTCCTAGATTTTTATAATATATCCAACAAAATTACAAAAAACACTCCTCCATCTCATGACAAATGGAAACAATGGGACGAAATCTGTGACGTCACATGGGTAGGAGGCGCTTAATTGGTGGCTGATATGGTCAGTTGACAAACTAGGCCCATCTCCCACCCACACCCCACCAGCACCAAGCAGTGAGGCCAGGTGGGCGCTAGCATCAGAACTTTATCGCTCATTTTTAACCGGATCGCTCGCCTCGCCAATTAATTTTTTTTTTTTAAACAAACCCAAAACAAATAACAGGCATATCTGGATAAGTAGTGTTCAGGAAGCATGTGGTCATCTGTGTGTGTGTTTTATATAATATATATATATATATATATATATATATATATATATATATATATATATATATATATATATATATATATATATATATGTCGTACCTAGTAGCCAGAACTCACTTCTCAGCCTACTATGCAAGGCCCGATTTGCCTAATAAGCCAAGTTTTTCTGAATTAATATATTTTCTATAATTTTTTTCTTATGAAATGATAAAGCTGCCCTTTTCACTATGTATGAGGTCAATTTTTTTTATTGGAGTTAAAATTAACGTAGATATATGACCGAACCTAACCAACCCTACCTAACCTAACCTAACCTATCTTTATAGGTAAGGTTAGGTTAGGTAGCCAAAAAAAGCTAGGTTAGGTTAGGTTAGGGAGACGAAAAAACATTAATTCATGAAAACTTGGCTTATTAGGCAAATCGGGCCTTGCATAGTAGGCTGAGAAGTGAGTTCTGGCTACTAGGTACGACATATATATATATATATATATATATATATATATATATATATATATATATATATATATAAAAATATACTGTATATAATAATGTGTATATATAAATAAATATAATAATTTTTTTAGATAGAATTAACAGTTAAAATGTTTTGTATGATGTGTTGTTTTGTCTTGGAGTGAAGAATTTCTAGGTGCAATCATTGATCATTAAAGGCTAGTTGTAGAGGATTCAAGGGCACTATTGAGAAATCACCCTAAATTGTAAACTTAAATTTTGTGTGAGAAATATGCATCATACATAATATTCACACGTGTTTACCGTTATTAACAGTTTGTCTCGTTTTCTTCATCTACATTACAGCAGTAGAATGATATTTAAGAGAACTCTTGAACTGTCCAAAAACATGGAATTGTGGATATACCGAGGCTTTAAATTTTGATAATATAAATTGTAATGTGACTCCTCAAAGAACCAGTAATGCATTCTTGATGTGTGGATTTCTTTATTCCATAGTGAAAGATTCTACTGATGTTGTACTTCAGAGACTTCATCTTCTAATAACATATTTCCCATGTCTGTTTCAATATAAATCGAAAGCCTTCTTGGCATACTCTATATTTTGGTGTGATGCACAAAATTTAATGTTGGTGTAAAGTAGTGATACCCCGCCCGCTCCTCCACATATCGAGAGTCTGTAATATTACATACTCCAGATCCATATTGCTGACAAAACCTTACCTAGCTAATCCCTCTCTCAATCAGCTGCCACTAAATATTGATCATATTAGATGAGACATCAGAAATTAGGTATAATTTAGTGTTTAATGGCACAACATAATTAGATATTTTGTGATAGCTATACTAGGTCAGCTGACTTTAAATATAGTTAACTGGTTTGGATTAATGCATGTGAAGATGTGCATTTATGTATATTATAAGTGATTCATTTTACATCATTTATTAGTGGTTCTCCACCCTCTGGAAGTGGGAATGGGGTAAAGTTTTTGATAAACACACATACATACATTCACATCTTTGCATGCTTTTATATATGCACAGTTTTATTATGTTTTTGGCCTTAAAGTCCTCATTTATATTAAGCTTATAGAATATATAATAGAATGAGTTGCTAGTTCATATGCAGTTGTTAAATGCCACTAGATTATTTTTGCCACCCATAGTTGAGACTTGCATTAGCATTGCTTATTTTGCCTGGCATTCAGTGAATACAACTTAAATTTATGCATTAGCTTATTGTTTTGAATATGAGGAATTTTGTATGTAAGGAAAGGAGTTGTATATCCTTCAGTTAATATGCCAGAAGTCCTTTTAGATATTTAAGATTTTAGACGACAACACTGTCAACTGTGGATTCAAAATTACAAAAGGAAAACTAAAATTGTATTAGTGCTACCATAACGTGCTAATAATTTTCTTTTAACATTATGACCAATAGTTAATTAATTTGTTGTTGAAATTGCAACTAGATACTGTTTTATGGCTTATTTTATAGGACAGTGTAACAAGAGGTGATGGCAATGTGTTAGCTATGCTTTAAATTGTACATTAATGGTTTACACATTCTAAAATCTAGCATGTCATTAGGTGTTTTATACATTTAGGGATACATTATTGAAAATACAGATTGTCATTCTTATAACCATGCCAACACCTGCTCACCTAACTGGAGAGAACACATCAACACAAGGCGGGGGTGTCTTGTGTACCATTACAGCAGTGTCATATGAAGATTTCTGCTTTTGTGTCAATATCAAGAAGATCCAGGGCTCATATTTTATCATCAATAGATAAGAATTGAGATTTCACTGCCTTCTTTATAGACACAAGAGTTGGAATCTTCATGTGTAATGGAGTGTTCTTACTACACTGCCTCTATATTAATAAGGTCAGGTAACCAGGTTAAGTTGCCAGGCTCTGTGACCTAGTGGGGGTTGCCAGGTCACGTTACCAGTAACGAAGTCAGGTAGCCAGGCTCTTGAAGGGGCCAACACACAGGTAAATGAGTGGTATTTATCTGTAGTAGTGAGAATGTCTTCAGTTTCTCTTGCTGTATTATGCTTTTATATTAGAATTTAAGGAACTGGTTTTTAATTGCAAAATAGTCATGTTTTCTTTGTTAACTTGACTATCAAGAACATTAAATTATACCATTGTTCTTTAATTACAATTGCTAAGGCATATTAATATACAAATTTAAAATTTTATTCTTTTTTACGTTCATTCCATGCATCTTTTCTTGTGCAAAAAAATTGTCTGTGTAAACCAAGTTTTTTTTTTCTGTTGACCAGTTCCTTAAAGAGAAGACTTGGACATTCTCTGTCATTTTTGTTGAAATGCTTCCTTACTAACAGTTTACCTGCAGAAAAAATAATAACTCTTAGGAAATATTAAAAGGAGATGCTGTTCTTTATCTTGGATATTGGTATTAGTTATAGGCATCAAATTATAATTACAGTATGCTAATTTAAAGGGCAAATAAAGGGACTGAATGATATTGTGGCACAGTGGCAGGCTTTTACCAGAGCAGCACTAAGCCATAAAGTTAGTTATTAGTCATTGCCTAAATAGTGTTGCCTATCTTGATTGCCAAATACTGACCATAGTTTATTGGTTTTGGATAGTTCTCTCAAGCTGATTGGAAGGGTTGTGTAAGACATTGCTGTGAATACTACTCCCTCCCTCTTTTCCTTTTTTGTGTGTAAGCTGTGTGAGTCTTCTGTGTATGTTCCCAGTTGTCTTTGTGAGGAAGTAATGTGTTGTATTGTTGGATATTGTATTGTAGCCAACTAATAGCTGAATAACAAAACAATTTCCCTTCTGATGAACCTTGTTTATTGTTATTCAAAATTTAACAAAGAAAACATCGCAGAAAGTTGCACTTACATTATGAGTAATAGAAGACACCTGTGAATGTTGATGGCATAACTAGGGAATTGCTTTTGTTATAAAGGAAATTGATTAGGCTTTAATATAATAGATGTGCAAAGTAATGATGTATTGTGAAGGTGAGGTAACTTAACATTGTTGGAATTGTGCAATTGAGACAGTTTAGATCATTAGTGGCCTTTGCAAAGCAGAGGTGTAACCATGGATGTGAAGTATTTTAGCTGTTCTTTCTGGTCTTAATTTGTTGGAGAGGAACATGGATATGAAATGAGGTAAATTTATTTATTTTCTGGTACAATTCCAACAATTTTTTTTTAGGAATGGATGAGTTGTTAGGTAGAAAATGATTTGCAATATAGTAAGCTAACAGCATTGCACCACTTTGAATATTTGGGGTGAATACTGGACTGAAAAGAACATACAAGAGTGTAATAGTACTTGCTGAAGAGATGGTAGGATATTCCTGGAATGGGAAAAAGTTTATTTTGTATATGAATATAACTAAGGATGCAAGACACTAAGAGTAGTGTATTTAAAGGCAGCATACTTAAATAATTTTCTTCACCTGCCCCTGACCAAAAATTGGCATGGAGTTGAGAAATTCAGTAAAGCTGATACCGAATTAATGCCATTAAGAATTGCTGTTGTATTTATCTCACTTTTCTCTGATGTTGTCTTTTTTTTCTCTCTAATACTACTAGCAGATATATTTCTTAATTTAAATACATTTAAATTATTTTCTTCGTCACTGTTATATATTTTACAAGTCCATAGAAATATATGCACTGCTGTAGCTGGCATACCATCTTCATCTCCACCACTATCCTTCTGTCTCACCACCACCACCACCACCACCTTCACTAGTCTTCTGTCTCACCACCACCACCACCTTCACTAGTCTTCTGTCTCACCACCACCACCACCTTCACTAGTCTTCTGTCTCACCACCACCACCTTCACTAGTCTTCTGTCTCACCACCACCACCACCACACCTTCACTAGTCTTCTGTCTCACCACCACCACCACCACCTTCACTAGTCTTCTGTCTCACCACCACCACCTTCACTAGTCTTCTGTCTCACCACCACCACCACCACCTTCACTAGTCTTCTGTCTCACCACCACCACCACCACCTTCACTAGTCTTCTGTCTCACCACCACCACCACCACCTTCACTAGTCTTCTGTCTCACCACCACCACCACACCTTCACTAGTCTTCTGTCTCACCACCACACCTTCACTAGTCTTCTGTCTCACCACCACCACCTTCACTAGTCTTCTGTCTCACCACCACCACCACCTTCACTAGTCTTCTGTCTCACCACCACCACCACCACCACCACCACCACACCTTCACTAGTCTTCTGTCTCACCACCACCACCACCACCACCTTCACTAATCTTCTGTCTCACCACCACCACCACCTTCACTAGTCTCCTGTCTCACCACCACCACCACCTTCACTAGTCTTCTGTCTCACCACCACCACCACCACCACCACACCTTCACTAGTCTTCTGTCTCACCACCACCACCACCACCTTCACTAGTCTTCTGTCTCACCACCACCACCACCTTCACTAGTCTTCTGTCTCACCACCACCACCACCACCACCTTCACTAGTCTCCTGTCTCACCACCACCACCACCTTCACTAGTCTTCTGTCTCACCACCACCACCTTCACTAGTCTCCTGTCTCACCACCACCACCAGCCTCCTGCCCCACCACCACCTCCACCACCTCCACCACTAGCCTCCTGCCCCACCATCACCACTAGCCTCCTGCCCCACCATCACCACTAGCCTCCTGCCCTGTCACCACCACTAGCCTCCTGCCCCCTCACCACCACTAGCCTCCTGCCCCGTCACCACCACTAGCCTCCTGCCCCGTCACCACCACTAGCCTCCTGCCCCGTCACCACCACTAGCTCCTGCCCCGTCACCACCACTAGCCTCCTGCCCCGTCACCACCACTAGCTCCTGCCCCGTCACCACCACTAGCCTCCTGCCCCGTCACCACCACTAGCCTCCTGCCCCGTCACCACCACTAGCCTCCTGCCCCGTCACCACCACTAGCCTCCTGCCCCGTCACCACCACTAGCCTCCTGCCCCGTCACCACCACTAGCCTCCTGCCCCGTCACCACCACTAGCCTCCTGCCCCGTCACCACCACTAGCCTCCTGCCCCGTCACCACCACTAGCCTCCTGCCCCGTCACCACCACTAGCCTCCTGCCCCGTCACCACCACTAGCCTCCTGCCCCGTCACCACCACTAGCCTCCTGCCCCGTCACCACCACTAGCCTCCTGCCCCGTCACCACCACTAGCCTCCTGCCCCGTCACCACCACTAGCCTCCTGCCCCGCCACCACCACTAGCCTCCTGCCCCGCCACCACCACTAGCCTCCTGCCCCGCCACCACCACTAGCCTCCTGCCCCGCCACCACCACTAGCCTCCTGCCCCGCCACCACCACTAGCCTCCTGCCCCGTCACCACCACTAGCCTCCTGCCCCGTCACCACCACTAGCCTCCTGCCCCGTCACCACCACTAGCCTCCTGCCCCGTCACCACCACTATTAGCCTCCTGCCCCGTCACCACCACTATTAGCCTCCTGCCCCGTCACCACCACTAGCCTCCTGCCCCGTCACCACCACTAGCCTCCTGCCCCGTCACCACCACTAGCCTCCTGCCCCGTCACCACCACTAGCCTCCTGCCCCGTCACCACCACTAGCCTCCTGCCCCGTCACCACCACTAGCCTCCTGCCCCGTCACCACCACTAGCCTCCTGCCCCGTCACCACCACTAGCCTCCTGCCCCGTCACCACCACTAGCCTCCTGCCCCGTCACCACCACTAGCCTCCTGCCCCGTCACCACCACTAGCCTCCTGCCCCGTCACCACCACTAGCCTCCTGCCCCGTCACCACCACTAGCCTCCTGCCCCGTCACCACCACTAGCCTCCTGCCCCGTCACCACCACTAGCCTCCTGCCCCGCCACCACCACTAGCCTCCTGCCCCGCCACCACCACTAGCCTCCTGCCCCGCCACCACCACTAGCCTCCTGCCCCGCCACCACCACTAGCCTCCTGCCCCGCCACCACCACTAGCCTCCTGCCCCGCCACCACCACTAGCCTCCTGCCCCGTCACCACCACTAGCCTCCTGCCCCGTCACCACCACTAGCCTCCTGCCCCGTCACCACCACTAGCCTCCTGCCCCGTCACCACCACTATTAGCCTCCTGCCCCGTCACCACCACTATTAGCCTCCTGCCCCGTCACCACCACTAGCCTCCTGCCCCGTCACCACCACTAGCCTCCTGCCCCGTCACCACCACTAGCCTCCTGCCCCGTCACCACCACTAGCCTCCTGCCCCGTCACCACCACTAGCCTCCTGCCCCGTCACCACCACTAGCCTCCTGCCCCGTCACCACCACTAGCCTCCTGCCCCGTCACCACCACTAGCCTCCTGCCCCGTCACCACCACTAGCCTCCT
Source organism: Procambarus clarkii (assembly GCF_040958095.1). Lineage (NCBI taxonomy): Eukaryota > Metazoa > Arthropoda > Malacostraca > Decapoda > Cambaridae > Procambarus > Procambarus clarkii. The sequence continues at coordinate 13,564,600 of NC_091172.1, read as the reverse complement.
GCCCCGTCACCACCACTAGCCTCCTGCCCCGTCACAACCATCACCACCACTATCCTCCTGCCCTACCACCAGCACTATCAACCTGCCTCATCACTACCTGAATTTTTATCAAGGAAAATATTTGCCACTAAATTCTTATCTTTTCATATATCTCTTTATTTCCATTACATGCTTTGGTACTTGTAGTGTTGTCAGTTATTGTATATTTTCTCATTCTTCAATTTGTTAACCATTTATTTTCACTTCTGTTATTAATGCTATCTCTACTTTTAATTAACCAAGTGTTGATGCTGTCAGTTATTTCTGTTGTGAACTGAGCAGTCCTGGCACACCTTCCATCACCTTGTCTACTTCTGGATGTATTCTTGTATATTCTGTTCTGATACACATCTTTCCTAAATTCCTCCACATTGGTTTTTCACTCAATTGTAAAATGAAGTTTGTCTAGCAAATCTATGTAAATGACTTCATTGGTTCATGAGTTGATTAATTATAATGGTTCATGCAAGAGAGAAAAGCTGTGTGTTTGGAAGTTGTCATCCATAGTTACTAGGTTTACAGAACAGCACCTCCTCCAAAAATATTAGTGGATTGTTTTTGGTAAATGGTTGTCTGCATCTTTGTCTATTGTCAGTGAAGCTATTTTCCTAATTTCCCCTCTCTTTATTAATGTAGGTTACATGTGCCTTTTTTTTTTTAGAGGGTCTTGTGCTTTTGGTAGCCTTTTGCTTTCTTGCATGCTTCTTAGTTGTTGAGCTTTGCCAATGTCACACACACACTTTCTTTTACTTTAATTTTTTGTTGTACTTTATTTTATTTAACTCGTCATGTATCAGAAAGTCAGTCATGCATGCTCGTAAAAAGAGAATAGCAGCATTAATTTTTTAATAATTTTTAAATGAAAATAGCTGTCATTAAAACTTTCCTATTATCCTTTTTCTCTACCAAAATGAATGCAGAGTTAAGTACAGTATTCTTAAAACTTCATTGATGGTCCTAGGCTCCTCACAGTTGTTTGTTGAGTGAGACTGGCATGTTTGCTGTAGTGTGTGGTGCATGTGGTGGTGTGTTCTTGCAGTGGGGAGAGTGGTTTGGAGGGCTCTCGTCGCTCTTCCTTGGACCACCCTTATGCAGTACAGTTACGGAGGAGATCCTACGTAGGCCGAGATCCACGAGAGCGAGCCTCCCGAGATCCACGAATGGACTTGCGCAGAATGAGCCTATACTTGGAGCCTGGCACCTGGCGTTCTGCTAACGATCCTGGAACACTACCTTCGACACCCCCACGCCGCATCTCCATGGGCCCAGACTCTTTTACACAACCTTACAGGATGACTGACTCGCTTACTGAGATCCAGAGTGATATCCAGCGTTTGTCTCACCAGCAACAGCAGATTCAAAGCCTTATGCACAATGGAATGAATCCACCAAGCAACCAAGCTATTCATCAAGCACCACCACATGGTCAATTTTATCTTCATGACCAGGTTAGCTTATTTAGCAGTGTTAACTTTTACTTCATGATTAGTCTAATGTATACAATTATTGGAATGTAAGATGAGAGCAGTGACAACTTGATACATAAAATTTAGTAAATGATTTTGAATACATTGCACTATGTAATACAATTTTTGTCTCTCGGGTAGTAAGTGTTATTTTCTATTTGCTTATACAGTACTGGCAGTACCACCAAAGTATGGAAAAGGGCTATTATTCTCTCCAGACTTTGCTTTGACCTTTGCATTAGACAGCTTAAGGAAGATGTCCAATTCCTCTAGAGCTGTGGTAAATTGTCACAGCTCTAGTTAAGGAGCTGGCAGCTTTCAAGTTAACTTACAGAATTCTTCATTAAGATGACATAGGCAAAGGTCAAAGGAAAGTTTGAGGGGAATAATAGCCAGTTTCTATACTTTGGTGGTATAAGCAAGTAGAAAATACTACTACCCAAAGACCGTAAAAAATTATGTAGTGCTATGCAGTGAATTAAAGGAATGTATGGTAATGAATGTTAAGTAGATCTGGGAGTGGTTTAGAAATTGGTAGAGGATTGCGAGTGATTGGTGGGATGAGGAATTGGGAAGAACAGTTAATGACAAATGAAAGAAGTGTATCTTATGGATTTAAAGTAAGAAGAAAAGAGAATGAAGGATATATGATTGATTGTAAAAAGTAGATTTAAGTTCATGGATTACAAAACAATAAGTATGAGTTTAAAAGGTGGAGAACGAAATATATAATGGTTAACTGTTTTGTAAACAAAGATGTACATCAGTACTTTTGACAAGAGGGGCAAGATAAACATCGGAGAAATTTAACTGACATAGAAATTAGTTATAGATGGAGAGGACCTAGTCTAATCTGTGAAATTAAGGAAAGCAGTGCTGTTGTGAATGAGATTGACTTTGCTGGTGTGAGGATGATGGTAAAGTATATGATAAGATGTCAATGAGAGAAAAATGCAACAGTGCAAAAGTTAAAATGTTGACAAGCAGTAGTAAGAAATGTATAGGGAACATTTGCCAGAAGACCTAGCACAGTGACAGTTGAAAGTGCGCAGCAAGTGGGCGGTATCTAAATATAAGTGAGCACAGGGAGTAAAGTGTGCCAAAGTGTGATTATTAAATGTCTTAATTAAACATATCTGAGAAATTATTTTATTTTGTGAAACGGGTTGAGGGAGGTATTTGCAGTGAGGGTGTGGCGAAGGCATTCCATTAGATCCATAAGGTGTTTAGGATCTTTATGGGTCTAAACAAATTTAATATACTGGGGGTATTTTCTTTGAGGAATGCTTTTAAGTGCATGTTAGGGAAAGAAAATTGTTGACAATAAAAACTGGTTAGGGGGATAGAGACGAGAGGGGATGAGGTTTAGTATTGCACAGGAGTGATTGTTCCAGGTCTGAAGTATAGCATGCGTGTGTGAAACGTGCTCTCTGAAGTATTTTTAGAGCAGTATAAACTTTGATGTGAGGTGCTTATGTATTTGGAGGATATATCAACTAAGGAATGATAATTATGAAAAAATAACGAGTGGAAAAGCTGTAACTCATAAGATTGAGCAGTGTGTAATTACCCAAGTGTAGTTACAGGATGAGAGCTATTCTCGTGGGGGTCAGTCTTCCCAGTACTCTGTCATATAACACTTTGAAACTACTGGTGGTTTTGGTCTCCATCTGCTAGGGTTATACTGTAATGCAAATGTATGGTGAATATTGAGGAAAGCATAATTAGTAACTTTGAGAGTTGGGGCAAGAAAAGGAGCCTGAGAACATGGGTATTTACTAAATATAACCTAATTGAACCAGTAAATTATTTTGTAATGTACTGAATAGAGTACTTTACATAGTACTCATGAAACGACTGAAATGCTGCTGCTGATATTTTGGCGGCATGAGACAGCACACCGCTGGGTTCATGTGATGCATGCAATAATGGAAGGAGGTTTGACAATATCTTTTTCTCATGAGAGTTGCTAATTGCTCCATGAAAGTGAGACACAGGGTAGTGATTTATTCTGGTAATTGTTTCCAAATGACAGCTGGTAACAATTGTTCTTACTTCCAATATATCATAAGTATTATTTAACATAATGATATATACACTCTCGCTTAGATCCTTCTCCTTGCATACTCAAGATACTCCTACTTGCTGGCATCCCCAAATGCTGGCCCCCTTCATACCCACATGCCGGCACCCACCATGCCCACGTACCGGCACCCACCATGCCCACGTGCCGGCACCCACCATGCCCACGGGCCGGCACCCACCATGCGATGCGTCTGCATTATTGGAACGTCTGTCGCCTTCCAGTGGGGCTTACCTCCAGTCCTTTCTAGGACTCGTTGGCACTCTTCCATCCTTCTTGTTTTTCGAGGCTATTTCCAATTTTTCATTGTCGCCTCTTTCCGTTCTTGGTTTCGACATTCCTATTCATAGTTACATATTCATTGTTGGCACCCTCCCCGGGAGTCGTGTGGTGCAGGCCGGACCTCGTGTGTCCTGCGCAAGCGCAGGGGGTGATTGTTTTGTTCTGGACGGTGTAAGCATGTGTCAGTGCTCCACGCATTTCTGGGCGGTACACTGCTCTCGCTCCTTCTCTCTCTCCAGTCATCGCCCCCTGGATATTGGGGGAGTTCTGGGTTTTATATGTGGTGAACTGCACAAGCGTCTCTGGACATGTTCTACTAGCGACGCTCCAGTCTGTTGCACGGCATCGCTGTAATTACCTAAGTGTAATTACCTAAGAGTAGTTACAGGATGAGAGCTACGCTCGTGGTGTCCCGTCTTCCCAGCACTCTTTGTCATATAACGCTTTGAAACTACTGACGGTCTTGGCCTCCACCACCTTCTCACTTAACTTGTTCCAACCGTCTACCACTCTATTTGCGAAGGTGAATTTTCTCATATTTCTTCGGCATCTGTGTTTAGCTAGTTTAAATCTATGACCTCTTGTTCTTGAAGTGCCAGGTCTCAGGAAATCTTCCCTGTCGATTTTATCAATTCCTGTTACTATTTTGTATGTAGTGATCATATCACCTCTTTTTCTTCTGTCTTCTAGTTTTGGCATGTTTAATGCTTCTAACCTCTCCTCGTAGCTCTTACCCTTCAGTTCTGGGAGCCACTTAGTAGCATGTCTTTGCACCTTTTCCAGTTTGTTGATGTGCTTCTTAAGATATGGGCACCACACAACAGCTGCATATTCTAGCTTTGGTCTAACAAAAGTCATGAACAATTTCTTTAGTATATCGCCATCCATGTATTTAAATGCAATTCTGAAGTTAGAAAGCATAGCATAGGCTCCTTGCACAATATTCTTTATGTGGTCCTCAGGTGATAGTTTTCTATCTAGAACCACCCCTAGATCTCTTTCTTTATCAGAATTCTTTAAAGATTTCTCACATAATATATAGGTTGTGTGGGGTCTATGTTCTCCTATTCCACATTCCATAACATGACATTTATTAACATTAAATTCCATTTGCCAAGTGGTGCTCCATCTACTTATTTTGTCCAGGTCTTCTTGAAGGGCATGACAATCATCTAAATTTCTTATCCTTCCTATTATCTTAGCATCATCAGCAAACATGTTCATATAATTCTGTATACCAACTGGTAGATCATTTATGTAGACAATAAACATCACTGGTGCAAGAGCTGAGCCCTGTGGTACTCCACTTGTGACATTTCTCCATTCTGATACATTGCCTCTGATTACTGCCCTCATTTTTCTATCAGCCAGAAAATTTTTCATCCATGATAGAAGCTTACCTGTCACCCCTCCAATATTTTCCAGTTTCCAGAACAACCTCTTATATGGAACTCTGTCGAAAGCCTTGTTTAGGTCCAGATAGATGCAGTCAACCCAACCATCTCTTTCCTGTAATATCTCTGTGGCTCGATCATAGAAACTGAGTAAATTCGATATACAGGATCTTCCAGATCGAAAACCATACTGTCTGTCTGATATTATATCATTTCTCTCTAGGTGTTCTACCCATTTAGTTTTGATTAGTTTTTCCAATACTTTCACTATTACACTTGTCAATGATACAGGTCTATAATTGAGGGGGTCTTCCCTGCTGCCACTTTTGTAGATTGGAACTATGTTAGCCTGTTTCCACACGTCTGCTACGATTCCTGTACACAGGGATGCCTGAAAGATCAGGTGAAGTGGAATGCTGAGCTCAGATGCACATTCTCTCAGAACCCATGGTGAAATGCCATCTGGGCCAGCTGCTTTGTTCTTACCGAGCTCCTTGAATATTTTTTCCACTTCGTCTCTAGACACCTCTATGTGCTCTATGTTGTTCTCTGGAATTCTTACTGTATCTAGTTCCCTAAAGATTTCATTTTGTACAAACACACTTTGGGACTTTTCGTTTAGTGTTTCACACATTTCCTTTTCATCTTCCGTGAATCTATTTCCCATTTTCAACTTCTGAATATTATCCTTTACCTGCAATTTGTTGTTTATGAATTTATAGAATAGACCTGGTTCTGTTTTACATTTGTCTGCAATCCCTTTTTCAAAATTCCTTTCTGCCTCTCTCCTCACTGCCGTGTAGTTGTTTCTCGCATCTTTGTATCGCTGGTATGTTTGGGGGTTCGGCCTCTTCCTGTATTGATTCCATTTTTGTGTCTTTTGGTCTCTAGCCCTCTCGCAATTTCTATTGAACCAATCCTGTTTCCTAGTTCTGCATCTCTGTTTTGGTATAAATTTTGTTGTGCCTTTATCATATATTTCACAAAACTTGACATACATCTCATTCACTTCCTTGCCTAGCATCAAGTCTGTCCAATTATACTCACTAAAAAAATTTCTAAGGTCACCATAATGTCCTCTCCTGAAATCTGGTTTTTCAGCTGCTTCAACCTCCTTATTTTCTTCCAGCTTATAACGCATTGCATACTTTATTCCCAAAAAGACATGGTCACTTTTACCCGAGGGATGTGCGACATTTGTGGTGACGTGATACTTGTTTCCTTGGTTTTGATTGGGGAGTTCTGTTGCAAGTTCGGCTTTCGGTTTGCAATTTATTTGATCAGCAGTAATTTGTTTTGGAATTCCTACCTTTCTGGGTGCCTGACCTGGTAGATGGCAGACAAAGACTGCTTCCAATTATGCAGGGGTGTCTTTAGGCCATTGCTCCTCGTGCCTATTTGAGATTATGCTGCACTGGCATGATTTTATCATTTTGGTGAATCTCAAAGAAAATAGTTTAAGGGAGCTCAACCAAACTAATTTAGAGAAGAGTAATATCAGAGTAAACATGATCATTATGCAACCCGTCCTAATAGTAGAAATTAACATTTTGATGCATACTTTACCCAAGGCCAAAAATCGTCGTACTAGAAAATCGGAGCAGCTCGCCAAATTGAGTTCCATTTTCTGTTTTGGGTTCTCTGGTAGTTAGGATAAGGGCACTTTAGTACGACTATTTCTTGACATTGTTAAACCTTAGTAGGACAGGCTGCATTATGTATACTGAGGAAGTAAAACAAGTTTGGTTGGAACACACTTTACCAGATGAAGGATGAAAGAATGAGATGATATGGATGGAAGTTAGACGTGTAAACGAGTCAGATGAGAAAATCCCAAAGTGCAGCGTGTGTGGTCAACATATGAATTGTACTAGAAGTAGTTGTGGAAGTCATTCTTAGATTAGGTGATAGTGCCAACTACTGAGTTTAACTTTTTTGGCAAGAGAAGAATGAGAAAGCGTGATCATTTTATTACTATAATAATATTGCTATACATCTTATGTTTTATGAATATAATGAATTTATATAGCAGGGCAGCCCAGTGCGACGCATGTGGGGCCAGCAGCCTGGAAGTGATGGGTATGCATCCATGTCCCCAGCCACCAGACGTGCTCAGTGGGGGCCTGCAAGGTACTGAAACATCTTGAGCTTAGTTTAATAACTGTTAATGCTTCCAATTTGTTTCCTGGAAGAATCCTCTATCCCTTTTTTTCACTCTGCTTATTTTTGTTTTCTTTCTGCTTTGCTTTGTTTTTATTATTTTTAAGGCTATGTCAATCATGGATTCAGTTTTCATATGAAATAGATTTTAGAATATGGAAGATATATGAAAACATAATTTTGACAGATAGCAGAGGAGTAAAATTAACTCCACTGGTTAAAAGAATTTAGTATTTCTGTAGAGAGCCCCTTCGGTTCCATGGAGCTATACCACGCTGATATGTGTATATATATTAGACCATGGCAACAGTCAGTCGATGGAGTTTTAGGCCTATCGGAGACCAGAGCCAGAACCTGGCCCCCTGAAATGAGTCACGAGGAGCAATGGTGTATAGACATCCCCCATGTAGTTGGAAGCAGTCTGTCTGCCATCTACCAGATCAGGCACCCAGAAAGGTAGGAATCTCAAAACAAACTACAGCTGGTTAAAAATTGCAAACTGAAAGCCAAACAAGTAAGCAGGACTCTGCAATCAGGAAACGTGTAAACAAGCATGACATCACCACAGCCGCTGCATCACTGTCTGCGCCGCTTCCTTCTCCCTCCTCCCTGGAAGGGGGAAGGGGGCCCCAGACCTCCCATGCCAGCTACCCAACCCCAGTTCTGAAGCTGTTGTGTTGGGTGGCGATCGATTGACTCTGGCTTGAATCCTTGAGCAGTGCTGTGCCTTGTGGTGGTGTGCAAGCCAGGTGTAATTCTAGAAGTACTGGGGCTGCATGCTCCTTCCTTGGTGCCCTGTAAGTACTGCCCTTGCAGTTTGGGATTACCTTCCACAAATTGTTCGGGAACTGCCTCTGCAGGGTTCTTTTGCTGCTTGGTGATTGCCTGCCCTTTGGGTCAACTGGGTTTTTTCCTACCACTGTCTGGCCTTGGGCAGGAGGTAGTATCATCGCTGGCAGGGGCATAAGGTACTGTGCTTCTGTTTTCTAATACTCATTGTGGCCAGTTCCTTTTGTCTTGGAGATGTTGTGCTTTTGCAGAGTGTTTATTTTGTTTTGTTTTGCCTGGTGGGGGTCTGCCTGGTATAGCTTTAGGACCACTTGTATTATTTGGGTGGCCCTCCGCTAAGTCCCCGTGATTGCACACGTTGCAGGGGTTCAGCATTTTTATTTGTTCGTTTGTTAGTTTTGGGATAACCAGTTAGCAGTACCTTGCCTGGACTCACCTTAGCAGTCAGCCTAAAGGCCCTGGAAACCGCAAATGGGGTTAATTGGTCCAGTGGATGAGTCCTCTGAGTCCCATCTCGCTTTGTGTGAGTTTGAAGGTTGTTCTGTCCTCTTGTCTCAGGATGACACTCACCATTTTGGCTTCTGCCATGCTGCCTGTTGGGTCAGTGACACCTTTAACCTGGGAGTCCTGCGAGTGGAGTTCCTTGTTTGTACTCCAGTTCACCCAGTCCACTGCTATTGATATTCGGTGCCGGCAGCTTCAGCATTGCATGGTAGGTTTAGGTTGCTGCAACGCGCTAAGTTGGCTGCCTTTCTGGATGCCCCGAGGCTTCCCCGCTTTGGTTATTTGTACCCGGACTTGGGGGCGTTAGTTGTCTAGGGTCATGCCAGGGCTCATGGTTCCTTCGGTCGTCATAAGGCAGTAGTGCCAGATTTGGGGCAGGCCCCACCTGCAAAGCTGTCAGCATCTGGTCGGCATAGTGATCGCTCCAAGCATTGGTCGGGCTCTTGTAAGGGTTGTTGGCCCTTCCACAATTTGCCCCATTCAGTTGGTTTCCCATCTGCATTGATGGGGCGATGGGGGGAGGCTCATGCTGTTTGCTCTCACCTGGTCCCACGATTCGTGGGTGTTTCGGGTCGTTTTCTCCAGTCAGCAGTGGCGTTAGGTGGCTCCTCCTCCTTCAGAGGGTTTGGGGCAGGCCTTTTCCCCTGCACTGTCTGGGCGTCCTGGAGTGGGTTCACTTGGGTGTGGTCGAAACGACTGCATCTCTCGGGTGGGTTTTCTGCCCGTTTCCAGTTCCGAAACGGGACTGTGCCGATCTAGGATTCATTCTAGACTTGTCCTGTCTGAATCCCTGGGTCTTTTGCCTCTTCTTTCGGATGAACACTCTGTCCCAGGTCTGGCTGCTTTTGGATCCGGATGCCTGGATGGTGTCCCTGGACCTCTGGGACGTGTATTGTCACGTCCTTATTCATCCTGGGTTCAGGGACTGGCTCGGTTTTGTCGTGGTGCGGCGCACTTACCGTTTTCGTTGCTTTCCATTCAGCTTGAATCTGGTGCATCGTGTTTTTACAAGGCTTACCTGGATCGTGGTGATCCATCTGTGTCAGGCGCAAAGGGACAGCGCCTGACAGGCACTGTCCCATTTTTGGTGGTCCTCTTCGCTTGGTCCCCGTGAGTGAACATGTCCCGGGGGTTCAGCTTTAGAAGTTTCTTTGGTAGACCTAGGCACCGGTTCGCAGTACCCTGCCTGGGCTTCCCTTAGTGTGTAACCATGGCTAAGGGCCCTGGGAGGTGCTGAAGCTTCTTAAGCTTAGTTTAATAATTGTTAATGCATTCAATTTGTTGGAAGCTATGGCTATGGGGTCACATCCATCGGACCACATAGCCCACAGGGGCTATGTGGTTCAATGGATGTGACCCCTTAGTTCCCCCTCGTGTCCTGCGAGTTTGATGGTTGCTCTGTCCCCTTCTCTTAAGGTGACGCTCATCGGTTTTGCCTCCGCCATGCTGCCTGTTGGGTCGATGATTGTTTTGACCTGGAATCATGTGACGTGTGTTGTCTGTACGTACTCCAGTTCACCCAAGCCACTGTTAATGATATGCGGGTGCAGGCAACTATGGCGTTGTATGCTAGATTTAGGTTGCTGCAACGCGCTAGGCTGGTTGCGGCCCTGGATGCCCTGAGATTGCCCCGTTTTGCTTATAGGAACCCGGACTTGGGGGTTGGAGTCGCTTCGGCTCTAATTCTGTCCGCTATACCAGTCCTTCCCCCCTCTGTTGTTCTTCCAGTTCCCCCCCTTCCCTCTCCCTTGCTTCCGGCTCCAAAGCGTCTGAGGGTTTCAGAGCCGGGGCAGGGTCTAGTTGGTGTTGAGACTCGGGCGGTCTCGGGGGTATCTCCTGGGGTTGCAGCGGAGGCATTCGATCCTGTTCCTCCAGTTGTGCTGTATAGTTCTGACCAGTTGGCTCCCTTCCTTAGTGTTTTGTACGTCTGCTCTGGCTTTTACTTGTGGGGCTGGGGCTTTGTGGGAAACGACTCAGCCCTGGGTCCTGCTGTGGAGGTTTCCGGGGTCGGGGAGGGGTTGCTTGGGGGGGCCAAGGCCCCGTTTTGCTCCGCTTCAATTTTTGTACTCTCAGAGCGGGGCTTGCAGTTCCTCTGGGTGGGGTTTTTCCTTCCCCCTCTGTGTTCGTATAGATCGTGGGTCTAACCCTCCCTGGGTTCGGATACGTGTCCCTTCTGGTTTGTCGGTTCCGTCATTCCTAGGGGTGCTTTTCATCCCCTTTTCCTCGCCTATTTCATGCTTCTGCCGCAATACTGTTCCCTTTGTATCGGGATCCCTGCACGTCCCTTGGTCTGGGGTGTCTGTGGGCCCGTGTGTGCCTCTGTGCATTTGTGTTTCTTTGTCACGGTTCTCGTTGGTTCACGAACCTCTTTGGTACTGTACTGCACTTCTAATGTTATTGGAATGTCTGTTGACTTCCGGTGAAGTTTCCCTCTACTCTTTCTTTTGTCTTCACATCGTCTCTCCTTCCTGTTTCGACATTCCTCATATTCGTTACATACGTCTTGCTGGTGTATGTACGATGTGTGTGCATGCGACTGGTGTGTTGCATATGGTGTAGTGTGCTACATATGTACGACTGGTGTACGAACCGTGCCGCCTGATAGGCGGGTGGTGTGTTCGTACCTCGGGCACTTGGGCCGGGATGATTGTTTTGTTTCTGGGCTGTGTACACATGTGTTGGTGTTCCGCATTCTGCTCGCGGATTCTATGCCGTTTTCTCTCCAATTATCTCCGGTCCTAACCCCCTGGATACTCGGGGTGTTCTGGATTTTGTGTGGACCGATCTTCTAGTTCTTTTCTCAACTTGCGAGTCTGAGGCGGCGATGAGTAGCTCCTCCTCCGCCTCTGTACTGCGTTCACCTCGTCTTCTCCTACTGGGCATGCACCTCTGGACATTCTCCATTAAGGATGCTCCTGTTACATTGCATGGCTCTGCTGTCATGACATGGTAGTGTGTGTGTGTGTTCTGCAGGTGAGATTTTACTGTCTGGCGACTGTCGGCCAGGTGCTGGTTCTCGCTGTTTGGTGGGGGGTACTCGCCTAGTTGTACTTGCCTAGTTGTGCTTGCGGTGGTTGAGATCTGGGTCCAATGAGAGGGTAGTGTCATTGGCACCTGACAGGGGTGTTAGGTATTGTATGTTTTGCTTGGACACTTTGCGTGTGTCTTACAGTGACTACTTTGTCTGTGTCTGTGCTTATTGGCTATACTGTTGTTAGGTGCTGGGGTGGGCCTCTGTCCATGTTCAGTTCCCTGATTTTGGACTGCCCCGGCATTGTTTTGGTACTAGGTTCTTTCACTTTTTCCTTGTATCTCACTGCAAGTTTCTGTATTGTAATGCCTGAGGGAGGTTGTGAACTTCCAATCAACCGCTCCTGCCCTACTAGTTCCTTTTATTGGGACACGGTAGCTAGGATTCTGGTCCTGGCTCCAGCTTTTCTTTGTCCTGCGGTTTGTGTCCTGCGTCGTTCTCCTCCTGTATGCCTCAGAGATGCATGCGTCATTCGTCCCTGCTGAAGCTGGTTGCACTGCTCCTTTGGGTTGCGGGTTCGCTGTTTTTCGCTTCGCTTCATGCGCCTTAGTTCGTGGTGCTCGTTTTCCTCGTTGACTTCTGCCTGGGCCCTGGCTCTTCGGTGTTTGGCCTTGTTGGTCCTTCAGGGGTCCTAAGGGGAGGGGGCTTTCCTTCCGAACGGGGCATTTCTTCTCGCCCAGGTTGGTTTCTTTTCAGCTCGCCGGGATTGGGTTCCTGGTTCCCTGGCAGCCGTTCTTTCTGGTTTTTGCCAGCCTTGGTTGGGGGCGCTGCCTTCCTCGGTTTCCGATCCTGAGGGGCTTCCCGCGGCTCCGCTTCTTTTTGCGGATCGGTACAGGGTTGGTTCGTTCTTCCCCTTGAGTCTTCGCGTTTCGGGTTTTTGTCTCGACTTCTTGTTCTTGTGTGGGCGCTGGTGACTTCGTGGTTGGTCTCCCACCTGTGTGCTTCGTCTCGGTGGCAGTGTATCGTTTTCCTGGCGTTCCTTCCGGTTTTCCTATCACTGCAAAGGGTTCTTCGGACTCTGATAGGGTTGTCTTGTCTTTCTCTTCGGGGTTGTTCCAGCACCGTCTTCTGGTGCCGTGTACTGTCGCTCCATCTTGGGTGGCGCTGGCGGTGCCGCTGCAGCTTGTGTTGGGTGTTGCCGTTCCTTCTGCCCCATTCCGCTTACTGCCTTGTGCGTTGTTTCACCTCCGGCCTGCTTTTGCGCTTTTCGTGCAATCATGGTTGTTGGCCCGGGTGGTCTATTTTCTTTTCCTCGGTTTGTCGTGATCCCTTCAGTTCTGGTGCATTTTTTTTCAGGTCTCCTTCTGTTGGTGTTCACCTCTAGGAGTCGGGTTGGGGAGTTTCTGGCTCTCCTCCGGCGTCCATGTTTTTTCTGCCTCGTTTGGGCCTCGTGGTAGGTTGTTGGTTTAATGCAGTCTTCTTCTTTTCGGATGATGTTTGGGTCTGCTGCTTTCCGGAGGGGTCCTTGGGTTGCTGCTTGGTTGGTCAGGCCGGGGGTGCTTCCTTTGTTGTTCGGTTGTGGCTCTTCGCTGTTCTCTGTATGTCTGCGGCACCAAAATGCATGGACGCATTTTGGTTTGCCAGTGTTCCTTTCCTTTCCTCCTTCCTGTTCGGGGGTTCGGGTCGTCTGAAGGGTCCTTTCGTTTCATCTATGGTCTAGTTTTTATTAGGGCGTGTGGCGTCCGTCTTCCAGTTCCTTCTCTCTTTTCCTTATGTGGTGAAGTAGCTCCGGCGAGCCAGTGGGGCTTTTCCCCAGAAAAACAGCGTTGAATGTAGTGAAACGCCATTTTCTGGGTGAATCCCGGAGTCTCCCAGGCATCCCTTCCTCCCTCCCCGGTCGGCGGGGTTTTTCGCGTATTTTGACATCCAGCCTAAGAACTGAAGGTTGGGTTGCCGGCAGGTGGGTCTGGGGCTCCCCTTCCCCCCTCCGATGGAGGGGGGGTGTTGCGCAGACAATGGGGCGGCGACATGATGACGTCATACTAGTTTGCTAATTTTTGTTTGGGGAGTTCTGTCCACTTGTTCGGCCTTCGGTCGCAATAGTTTTTCCAGAATAGGGGTTTGTTTTGGGGCGCCTACCTTTCTGGGTGTCTGTCCCGGTCGATGGCAGACATAGAATGCTCCTAACCACAAGGAAGGTCTATAGGCCATTGCTCCTCGTGCCTCTTTTGAGGGGGCCAGGTTCTGGCTCGTGGTCCCTGGTAGGCAAGAACTCCATGCATTGACTGCTGCCAGAAAGATATACATATCCATTCAGCCTGGATAGCTCCAGGGAGCCTCTAGGACGCGCCCAGAAAATGGCGTTTCATTACATTCAATGCTGGTTTTTTGGGTGCCTTCCCCTGTCTATGGCAGACATGACAAAACTCTACATTTAGAGTGCTCATATGACCATTGCTCCCTCCACCTCTCTGAGTGGACCAGGTTCTGGTGCTGGTTTCTGGAAGATACACAGCCGTCAATGGACTGATGACACCAAACTAATTTGGCACATGTCAGTTTGATAGCTTCAGGGAACTGACGGGGCTCGTCCAGAAAATAGCATTTCATTTCATTTCAATTAACGCTGGTTTTTACCTCCTGCCTTGCACTCCCACTCTTTAACATGTATCTCCATTTCCTTTTCTATAATTTGTTTTCATTAGTATTATTCCTGTATGTTACGTAAATAAATAATCCTGTACTGACCATTCTTTGAAGTTTTGACCTGGACTTGAGAAACCTAGGCAACTGCAAGACACACACAGCATTAACACTTTTGTTGCCTGACTGAAGAGACAAATGTGCACATTACTCTAATCCCTTAGTGGCTCATTCATTTCCTTGAAAACATGATCTTCCTCACTTGTTGCTGAACACAATGTGCAAAGCAGCGACGACAAAATTTGCCTCGTGATCTTTATTTTGGTTTAATGTTTTTGAGTTGGTTCTCCGGTAAAAATTTGATGTACAAATGCTGAATAATAATTAGTTTTGAAGTAAATTAAAGATGAAGTTTTCCACTTGGTTTCTTTGTACATATAATATTATTTTACACATCTTAAATATTTGATGGTAAATTATTTCTTTATTTATAAAAGTCATCTTATTGTCTACTTTCATTTAAATTGCCAGCAAATTAACCTTATTGTGGTCACAATTTATATAAGTCTTGCATGTTATTTTTTCTGAAGACTTTGAGGCCTAGCTTTTGTTATTACAATATTTACCCATATCAACTTGTTGGACATTTAAACTAGTCCAGTTCTAGTACTCAGTTAATGATAAGCTTGTTAAATAAGTCTTATGGCTTGTATTTTTGGAAGAGAAGTTAGTCTTCAGATAAAAAGGGGAATCCCTCTGATAATGTTTGGTTCTGGTTCTTCATTTGATCTCTGTCCAAGACAAAAACAGTTTTCCTGACTTAATATGCACGTGAATTTATGATGAATACAAGTATGCATATCTCATACTTGTATTATCTGTGAGCAGAGCACAAGTAATCCCCTACTTCCTTCCTTCCTTCCTGGTGAAGGGCAGTGAAGCTTTACATTTAGAGGGCAGGACTTATGATTAACCTAATAATAAATCTCCTTGGCTGCCCCCACTAGACCAGCTAAAAAATCTCGGGTGGACTCAGATGTGTGTAGCAGCTCTTGTTGCGAGGACTGTGAATGTGACTCCTACTGCTGCACAACCAGTGAAGGAAATGACAAAGTGAACTCTCTTTCCTCGCTCGTCAACGTGTCTGAGGTCTCCCACATGCCAATATCTGATGATGATCAGGCCAACCAAACTGTGACCACAATAATATCTGACATGGAAAAATCCATAGAAAACAATACCAAAGCTAAAACAAGCAGACCATCTGGACTGTTTCGTCAGCTGTCAGTGTTAATGCGAAATACTAAGAAAAAGCTAAAATGAAGTATGACTTAACCATAATAAACTCTTGTGTAGATACTCTAGTAAATTTAAATGACTTCTTGATAGTGACAGACATTAATAAGTGAAGTGACAAACTATTTTAAAGTTCAGATCTTATCCTGTAGAGATTTTTTTTTACAAAGATGCTGACATTTCATTGCCTGACTTATAGTTAGCCTTGGACAATTAGATTAAAATTTAACCCAGTCGGTGTGATCGGAGATCATCCACCATAGGTAAGTGTTTGTAATGGTGACAATCGCCTACTTGGCTGACTTTAGACTTAATATTGGATTTGAGGTGTTGCATGCATTCATTTAAGTTTCTGTGAATGAGTTATCTGTAGCAAAAGAAATTCAAAATGCAATATAAAATGCATGCATGTTTTTTCTTTATCAAGCAATAAATCTAGTAACTTTAATACTGATATTTAGCAAATTGTCAGCTTAATGTATAGGCTATATAATTGATTATATGAGGTATTACTGTAAACTACTATGATGAGCTGGTATGCTTGCAGTGATTGAGAACTACGGTTAAAGTGAGCGCATAAGACTGCCAGTATGCTACAAAAACAAGCATGGATGGAAACACATCCCAACTATTTACATTTTTTAATTAAGCAGTGCTTTACCTCACCACCTTTTCTCAATATCAGTATAACTTACTTTCTTTGTGGAATTCATGTAAGCATTTTTAGTGCTTTTGTTTAATTAATATTTGTAAAGTTATGGACATGTACTCGGCTTTATAATCTGGTGAGGGTTATAAAGTTTTTGTTGCTGTATTTGGGCTTATTGGCTGTCTCCTTGCAATAGATATACTTAGATTTGTTAACTCAAGTAATGGTTGATTTATTAATATGATAGTCAAACCAGAATGTGGAACTCTGCAATGGATGTTTCAAGTGTTCCTTCAACTTTCTTTTATCATAAGTGTCTTGGAAAGATCCTTCTTAGTGCCATCCCATCAAGAGTAGGGTGTTCTTGACAGAAAAAATAAAGCACTGTACTAGACTGTTAATATTTTGTGTAATGAATTTGAGTTTGTTCTTTTTGTGCAGACCTATGATGCCTCAGAATGATTATATGATGGCTGGCCAGCATCCGAACTACTATCCTGGCTATCAGATGAACCACCCGGCCCAAATGCCTCCACTAAACCAAGTGAACACTCAACCCCAGATGGGCAGCACAGGCCAAGGCTTCATGCTTCATAGTCAAACACAATCTCTACCTCCTCAGGCCATGTATCAGAATGGCCAAGGATTTTATAGTCCTGAGCACCAGTTTAGAGGTTATCCTCCTAATGCACAAACATATGGTTCCAGTAAGTCTTTGTTTTTAGTTTTTAGTGTGGGTAAGAGGGAAGCAATGAGTTAATACCATAATTACTGATTCCCTTGTATCATGCACAAAGTCTATGAAGTTATTTTATTTGGAACCTTGTTTGGATTAACACTTTCGCGCTTTAGATTAGAGATAACTCGTCGCCGTTTTCTCTTACGATTCCGCATAACAGCCGAGTTTTCTCGTCCATCGAAAAAATATTTCTATAAATTCCATTTTTTAACCGAAATGGATGGGGATACTTTTGTTTTGTAGGGAATTTATTTGCGAATGTTTTGGTACCAGAATGAATATTATATCACATAAACTTCTATGAGTAAAAAAAAAAATACACAAAGTATGTTTGGGGGTGTGGCGAGCGTGTGGCAGTGGGTTCCCTTTAGCCGTTGATATATCCAACACGTGGGAAATATTTGTATGTGTTATGTATATGTCTGTGTAGGGAATTTTACTGCGATCACTGTCATACAAATTATAAAATGTTTCAACAAGTATAAACATGACAAACATCAAACGAACGAAAACAATGCGTTCGTTTCTGCCGCGAACGCATACTGAGCGACGTGGTTCTATATTTGGCGCTTCTCTTACACATGCTTTGTACAAATGTTATACAGTTCATCTTATAGAAAATTTTATTGCGAACACATTGGTATAAAAAAGAAATACATACATAGAAAAGTAGGGTCAGGAAACGTATAAACTTTCCAAGCATGATTTCCCCCCTGTGTTTTCGCCAGTGCGCTCGCGGCTAACTACTCTCCACTTCACACACTCTTGCGGGTGGGCAATTACCTATATTAAACATTCATATGCATATGTCCGTGTAGAGAATTTTATTGCGATTCCAATGATACCAAAATTAGCGATGTAGGACAACTGTAGGTTTCGCAACCATTAAGAGAGTGGAAACATTTTGTTGTTGTTTGGCGCTCTCGGCAAGTGATCTGCATAGTTTTTTATTTGGTGTTGATACTCCTTATGCTTGGGCGGCATTTTATTGGTATGCTCTTATAGACAATTTCATTGCGAACACAGTGATACCAAATTTAAATACGTGCGCCTTCAATTATTGTCAGGACAGTCAAAAGAGTGTACACTTTTCGGTCTTACCGCGTAGGCGCGCGAAGTGCCGAAAGCATCTGGGGTATTGTTTTTTTTTGAGCGCCGAGAGCGCGAAAGTGTTAATATAAACTAACTTTTCTGAGGGGAGCCCCTGCAGCTCCATGGAGCTATCAGGCTAATGTGTGATATATTAGACTGGGGCATTAATCTATGGAGTTCACCCTAACAAAGACCACGAGCCAGAACCTGGCCCTCTCAGAGAGGTTTCATGGAGCAATGACTCTGGATAACTTCCCTGTGGTTTGGGTTTTTCCTTATCTGCCATCGACCAGGGTTAAGCACCCAGAAAGGTAGGCATAACAAAACACACCCCACATGGTTAGAAAAGTACACCGAAGAAATTGAGAGAGAGGCAGAACTCCCTCCAATCCCAAGGAAACAAGCAATCATCACACTCCACTGCCGCTCAGCTCCACTCATCCGTACAGCCCTCCCCACCCTGAGAGGGGGAGAGGGCAGCCCCGGACCTACCCAGCACTCCAGTTTGTTCGCTTATGTCGTCTGGGGCGGACGTCTTCTCTAGCCTCGATTTCCAAGGCCGTGTTTTGCCTTTGTGGCGACCTCTGCAGTGTTATTGTGTACAGTGGCCAGGTGTCTTTGAGAGTACTGGAGCTGCATGCACTTAGGGGCACCCTTCCCTAGGTGCCCTGCGAGTACTGCCCATAGCGTGTTTGGGTTCCCTTCCCTGGTGCATTTGAGAAACCATTTCCATAGGGGTTTTTGCTGCTCGGCATTTGCCCCGCCCTTGGGGCCAGCTGGGGTTTTATCGCCCTTGTTTGGCCCTTGGATAGGGAGTGGTATCATGCTGGTTGGGGCGTCATGGTGATGTGCAGTCTGCCTGCCTACCTATGCAGCGGCCAGTTCTTATTTCCTCTGGAAACCACGTACTTTTACTTGGTTTTTATTTTTAATTTTTCTTGCCTGATGAAAGTCTGCCTGGTGTGGTTATAGTTCCACTTCTAATAATTGATGGCCCACTGCTTGGCCCCCATGATTGTACACGTCGTAGGGGTTTCAATGTTTTGATCTCCCCCTTTTTAGGTTTGGGTCTTAACTGGTTAGCAATACCTTGCCCAGGCGTCCCGTAGCAGTCAGCTTATGGGCCCTGGAAAACCCTGTCAGGGCCCAGTGGGCCTATGGATGCGTCTTTCAAGTTCCCACCCATGTCGTGCGGGTTTGAAAGTAGGTGTGTGCCCTTGTCTCAGGGTGACAGTCGCCTCTTTTGCCTCAGTCATGCTGCCTGTTGGGTCAACGACACCTTTGACCTGGAGTCTTGCAAATTATGTCCTCTGCTTGTTTTTTGCTGCTCGCCATTTGCCCCGCTCTTGGGGTCCTTGGCCCCAAGGGCACGGCAAATAATAGGCCACTATTATGATAACATTGCTGTTAGGGTACAGGCAGCATCTGCGTGGCTTGCTAGGTTCAGTTTTTTGCAACACGCTAGGTTGGATTCCCACCCGGATGCCCCGCTTTGTTTATAAGGACCCAGACCTGGGGGCGTTAGTCGCTTCAACTTTGGTTCAGTCCATGCTTCCCTTTTGTTCACCCTTTTCCCTCCTTCTCCCCTTGTTTCTGCCTCCCAAAGGTAATTACCTAAGTGTAATTACCTAAGTGTAGTTACAGGATGAGAGCTACGCTTGTGGTGTCCCGTTTTCCCAGCACTCTTTGTCATATAAGGTCTGAGGATTTCGGAGTCTGGGCAAGGTTTAGTTGGTAACAAGACTCGGGCAGCTTCGGGAACTGCCTCATTCGGGTTGGGGACGGAGGCATTTGAGCCGGTTCCTCCTGTCGAGGCCTCTGGATCCCACCAACAGGCCCCCTTCTTTTCAGCCTTTTTCCTGAACTGCTCTGCTCCAGATCCCGACTTGGGAGATCCCAGGGCTGGGGAGCAGTCGACATGGGGGCCTTGGGTCCCTTTTCATCCCACTTGGGTGTTGGTGCCCTTTTTGCAGGACTTCTTGTTGCAGGGGTAGGGGTTTTCTTATTCCCCCTTCCCTGTATGAGTATGATTTGGGGACGGCTCCTCCCTGGGTTCGGTTTCGGGCTTTTTTGGGTTCCTCAGCCCAGTCTTTCCAGAGATTTTCTGCTTCTCGTATTTCCCCTCAGGAGGTTTGGAAGGCTCTTGCTGCATACCTCCTGCGAGACCTGGATTCCACCTCCGTGATTGATCCATCCTTATTTGAATTCAGTTCTTCTTCCCCTTATTGGTTGCATTTGGAGGTTCTGGAGTCTTCCTGACTGGCAGACTGTCCATTCTTTTCATTGGGGACGTGGCATGGGTTCTGTCGGACCCACACACTTGAGTGGCGCGAAACTTTTACCGTTTTGCAGGTTTACCTGGGGGATGAGTTTGAGCGCCTTAATGCTTGCTTGTTTGCCCCCTGTGCTTTCTCGGGATATTGGCCTTGTGCAGCTGCACGTGCAGGTTCCTACCCATTCAGCATTTTTGGTTGCAGAGGATTTGCTTGCCCTTGGGCATTTGGCTTCAGTGTTGTCAAATGTTTCTTTTGTTTCTATTTTCTTGAGCCGTCTTCGGCATGGCTTGAGGAGGATGTGGAGACATTGAATGCCGGGCCTTCGTCTGGTGTGCTGTCCCTGTCAGCTTGGGCATCGGCCGTACTGTTGAAGCTGTTTGCGCCTATCCTGAAGAAGGCGGTGTGTCTGTTCTTTGCTTCCTTGCCTCGCATGCTGTCAGGCTGTGCTCACTCTCTTTGGAATCCGCTTGAGCCCTGGCTCTTAGGTTTTCGTTGCCGTTTTGAACATTGCTGTTTGCAGTGTCTGCTGTCACGCAGTTTCTGCCAGCGGCTTCGTCTAGTTTTCATCCTATGTCAGATTGTTAGTTCTCCGGGGCGGGCAGTTTTGGTTTTCTCGGATGGGTCGTGGCAGGGATTGGGGTTCCGCTGGTCAAGGTGTGCCATTGGTGCCAGCTTATGAACCAATGCTACCTTCGGAGCCGGTGTCGTCTGGTTGACACGATGATCGCTGTATTCGGTGGCCGGCTTCTCGGAAGTGGCATTGGCCCTTTTGCGGTTCGCCCCTGTTCACTTGATCCCACAATTCCTGGGTGTTTTCACCCAGGAATTGTCATCGCCCAGGTAATGTCATCCAACCTGTGGTGGCAGCTGGGCAGCTCCTCTCCCTTCGGGGGGTTCTGGACTGGAATAGCAGGCTTCTTTCCTTGCACTTCGTCAGGTCATCTCGGAGTGGGTGCGCTTGGGCGTGGTCGAAACGAATTCATCCCTCAAGTCTGTTTCCCGCCTGTTCCCAGTGCCAAAACGAGACTGTGCGGGATCTAAAGTTAATACTGGACATGTCTCGTCTGAACCCCTAGATTCTTTGCCCCTCCTTTCGGATGACCACTCTGTCTCAGGTCCGGCTTCTTTTGGAGCTGGGTGCCTGGATGGTGTTCCTGAACCTTAAGGACGTGTATTGGCATGTTCCTATTCATTTGGGTTTAGGGACTGGTTAGGTTTTGTGGTGGGGCGTCTGGCTTGCCACTTTTGTTGCCTTCCTTTTGGCTTGAATCGTCTCTTGGCTGGGGCTTTGTGACCAGTGCTCACCAGGCTGGCCAGGGGCAATGGGATCCATCCTTCCTTCGGGCTCACAGCACGGTGTAGGAGTTCACAGCGGTTTGGCTGTCACTTCGGAGGGTTCAGGGTCACTTAGGGTTCGACCATCCGGCTCCATTCGGACTGTTCTCTGATGGTTCATTTCCTTAATCACGGGAGTTCTTTTCGGTCCTTGCCTGTTTGGGGCGTGTCGCTTCAAGTGGCTTGTCTGCTGGCTTCTTGGTATTTAGCTCTTCATGTGGTTCATATCCGGAGTGTGTCCATCATCCTGGTAGATGGCCTGTCTCGGTTCATTCCTCTGTCCACGGAATGGACAGTCGATGCCAACTCCTTCCGTTAGCTCTGCCGGACGTGGACCTCTTTACGTCGGCATGGTCTCAGCGAAGCCTGATCTGTGTGGCGCCCTTCTCTGACTGCAAGGCTGTCGCAGTGCACGCCTTTCAGCAGAAATGATCGAGATTTGGTTACCTGTACCTCTTTTCCCCCGGTCCAGCTGTTACTTTGGGTTCTGGCTCGGTGTCCTTCCAAAGGAGAGCAGTCCTCGTAGCCACTTGGTGACTGGCCTAGCCTTGGTTCCAGGCTCGCTTGGTGTGGAAACCCGGGATGTTTTCCACAGCTCCACCTCTTCCAGCAGGTCGGGCCAGTCCAGTTCAGTTCCTGGCTGGTTCGATCTTCTCCACTCTTCGCATCTGGTCTTTTTGACGCGGGTTTACCACCATTTGTCTGGTGATCAGGTGGCTTCATTGATGTTATCCCACCTGAGAGCTTCGTCTTAGCGATAGTATGAAGTTTCCTGGTGTTCTTTCCGACGTTTTCTTTCTCTCCGTTGGTTGTCTTATTTCTAATCGGGTTGTCTTGTCCTTTCTGTCTTGACTTTTTCTGGACTGTCATTTGATGCCTAATACTGGCACCTCATATCGTTTGATGCTGGAGGAGCTGCTCAAGCTTGCGTTTGGGGTGGATGTCATTTCTGCCCCGTTCCATAAGCTTTCTCGGCCTTTGTTTCACCTCAGGCTTGCTCATGCACTGCCGGAGCCATCTTAGTCCTTGGACAGGGTGCTCTCCTATCTTTCCTCTCCGCAGTTTGTGGTGGCCTGTTCGGTTCAAAATTGTTTTTCCAAGGTTGTCTTTCTGTTGGCATTGGCCTCTGGGGATCGGGTCGGTGAGCTTCATGATCTCCTCCGGCTCAGGGGGTTTCTGCTTTCTTGGTCCTGGTGGTCAGTTTGTTTGGGTGCAGCTTTCTCCTCCTTTTTTGGTGAAAAACGAGACAGCTGCTTTCCGGAGGGGTCCTTGGGTCATTGATGCGTGGTTGGTCAGGTCGTGGGGTGCATCATGTGTTGTGTCCGGTTGCGGCTCTTCGCCATTATCTGCGTGCTTCGGCGGCTGGGAATGGGCTTTGGGTTGATCCGATTTGCCTCGTGCCCTGTTCCAGGGCTCAGGTCTCCCAGGTTGTCCGCAAGGTTATTAAGTCTAGCCATCCTGTAATCTATCCTCATGCCTATGATGTTAGGAAATTTGCTGCATTGGCTGCCGTGTTTGGCTGATATTTGGGCACGGGGATTTTGGAGGTCGAAGAGGGACCTGGCCGCCCGTTATTGGTTAACGCTCCTTCTCCTGGGCATTCCTGTGTTGCTATAGGTCACAGGTTGCAGCCAGCTATCTCAACTTTGCATTGAGGAGTGTGTGGCGGCCGCCTCCCGGGGTAAGTCCCTTTTTTCCTTATCTTTGGGTATGTAGCTCCAGGGAGCTGTAGGAGCTCTCCACAGAAAACCAGCGTTGAATGTAATGAAACGCCATTTTCTGGGTAAGCCCCGGAGGCTCCCTTGCAACCCTCCTTCCCTCCGGTCGGCAGTTTTTTGCGTTATTTGATACTTAGCTTCCGAACTGGAGTGCTGGGTTGTCTGCATGGGGATGTCTGGGGCTCCCCCCCCTCCTCTTCTCAGGGAGGGAAGGGCTGCAAGGACGAGGAGAGTGGCAATGGAGTTTGACGTTTGTGTGTTTCCTTGGGATTGGAGGGAGTTCTGCCTCTCTTTTCAGGTTTTCCGGTGTACTTTTTTTACCATTTGGGGTTTTTGTTTTGCCTGCCTTTCAGGGTGCCCAACCCTGGTTGATGGCAGAGAAGGAAAAAACCCCAACTATGGGGGTGTTCCAGGGCCATTGCGCCCTGAAACCTCTCTGAGTGGGTCAGGTTCTGGCTCGTAGTCCCCTGTAGGGTGAACTCCATAGACTAATACCCCGGTCTAATATGTCGCACATTAGCCCGATAGCTTCCGGAAGCCTTTGGGGTTCACCCAGAAAATGGCGTTTCATTACATTCAACACTGTTTTGTTCAATAAAATAGCAAAGCTGAGGGGTGGGCTTCTTTAAAATAGAATGCCAAGTTCATAAACAAATTTTGCATCACCTTTGCAACCACCCATCACTAAGTACCTTCACCCAAATACCTGCTTGATACCTACTCGATGGGGTCCTGGGAATTGTTCTACTCCCCAAGCCCTGCCCGAGGCCAGGCTTGACTCGTGAGTGCTTGGTTCAACAGTCTGTTGCTTGGAGTGTCCCGCAGGCCCACATTTCCACCACAGCCCAATTGGTCTGGCACTTCTTGAAGAAAACTAGCTAGTTTTCTCTGAAGATGTCTACGGTTGTTCCCGAAATATTTTTTTATACTCGCTGGTAGTATGTTGAACAACGGTGGACCTTTGATGTTAATACAGTGTTCTCTGATTGTGCCTATGACACCTCTGCTCTTCACTGGTTCTGTTCTGCATTTTCTTCCATATCATTCACTCCAGTATGTTGTTATTTTACACTGTAGATTAAGGACCTGGCCCTCCAGTATTTTCCAAGTGTATATTATTTGAGATATCTCTCTCGCCTCCTTTCTAGTGAGCTTTGGAGAGCTATGACACGATTCAATAGTTTAGATACTTTATCGCATCTTATGTATGACCATCACATCACCATAAGCCATCATCACCACCTGCATAGATTCAAAGCTGAAATATTCAGGACAAACTGTGGCAGAGAGGAGTACACGAGTAGCCACTTTCTATAATTTAAATAATATAGTTATAAAGCAAAACATATTCTTGTGGTCCTCTCTCCCTCCTATTGCTACTACCTCCTGTGACCACTCTTCCTCTTGCAGCCACTCATTCCCATTTTTAAGTGTAATTATTTACTCTTATTTTCATCAACTATATATTTTCAATTGTATATTAATTATAGGAAGGTCATGTGTACATATATCTGTATATAGTACATAACAGATTTTGAATACTTTACCATTTTAATGGCTATTAAGCAACAGCTAGCTGCAGTTACCATCATTCTATCATTGTCCTCATTTGATGTGATTGGAACAAGTTTGTAAAATGATTTTTATTCATATTTAAAATAATTCAAATTTTTAAATAATTCGTTAAGTCATGAATCAAATTTTTAAATTATGATGATCTTCATAATGTGTTTACTTCATTTTTTAATACAAATGGCAATTTTTTGTCTTAAAAATTTGTGTTGCAACTTTGGCTGCTTGTTTGCCAGTTGTCACAGAGGCTCAGGAGACCACAGACATTACTCCCAACATTTGACTTTTCCATGCAGCCCTAGATGTTTATTTTGAGTAACAGATTAGTTTTTCACTTTACCTCCAAAGAATCGTATTCTCTAGGGTAAATTACAAGTTTTGGAGAATTATTATTCTATTTATCATTAGAGATGCACAAGTTAGGGTATGCCTGTATCTTAATTTGTTTTTACAATGACATTAACATACTGTATTTCTTGTTATCAAATACAGAAAGTTTGTCAGACCTTAAAAATATTTAAATACATACTTTATATTCTTTGATGACCAAACAACCCATCAGAAGATGGAGAAACGACAACATTTTGGTCTGTCCTCGACCATTATTAAACAAATGACTTGGTCTAGGACAAACGGAAACGTCATCGTTTCTCCATCTAATGATGTATGGTTTGGGCATCATATCTTCAGCCACGTTATTGTGACTCAGTCTGTATATACTTTGACTAGTGCATCATTAACACTTAATAGAGGTATAGAGAAATTAATTTTGTTTTTTCGTTTTTTGTCATTTATCTCAGGTGACCATCAAAGACAAATGGGCCAGACACCACCCTTTAGATTACATGGCGAAGGTACTGGTGGAGATGGTTGGGGTTCTAATGCAGACAGTCGTGGTCAAGGCAGCCTTAGATCCAGTGCCCAATCTTCTCCAAGCAGACAACCCCCGCAGCGCCAACAGAAGTCTCCCAGTCCTACCCGACAGACATCAGTTTCTCATGCTCCAGTAGCTGCACCACCACCTGATGATATGGAGCCACAAAATGTTTCATTTATTAACTCTACAGATGAACAGCACAGTGAAAATCAGAGAGATGACGCTAGTGATAAATTAAAACGGTTATCCATCTCTTCGGGTAGTAAAACGTATCGCATTTCCCATGAACCTGGTTCACCTACGAGACCTAGTTTAGGAGTCAAAACTTTCAGAGTTCCAACTAAAAAGGGTACTCCAATTTATGATGATGTAGACTTGCCCCAGCCTGCCCCACCACAACGGTCTCGGACTCCGCCTTACCATCAGGACTCGGGGGGGCATGATGATGATGATGATGACGATGATGAATTAGACATTAAGGCAGAGCCTCTCCAGGAGGGTCCAAAAGTTGATAAAGGGTTTTACATATCTTTTGATAGTGATACTGGCCCAAGAAAACCTAAACCCCAATTACGGAACAAGAAAATGGCCCGAAAAAATTCCAGTTCTTCAACTCCGGCAACAACTCCAAGCAGAGAAGACCTTCCTGTTGTGCCTGTAAGTACAGTACAAAGTATATGTATGTATATTGTATGTAAAGCTGTATGTCTTCTACTAGACCCCCTTATCACAATATGATTGAGAACCTTTTAACATCTGCTTATTGGTCCTCGCCTGCTATAAACATACTGACAAGAATAATTTATTGAAACATGTTGTAGTCTTTTTGTTCAGTTTATGCTCAGTGTTTTATTGCATATTTAGTAACAAATCATAAAGCTTTTTGTTTTGTTATGGCATATGTGTAACCCTAACTTTACTTCTCCTCACATTAATGCATGTGTGTGTGTGTATGCCCATTCAGAGCCGACCCAGTCGGACCTCCAATGGTTCGTGTGATCCTCAGAGTGGCAGCATGACTCAAACCCATAGCCCCAGCATGGCAAAATCACCTTTTACCCTCAGTAGTAACCAGTCCAGCTCAAAACGTGGCTATCCCTCACCCCAAATCAATGGGCTCTCCCATAATTCTCCCTCGGAGACTGAACGGGAGGAGGAGCATGAGCCTCACCCTGGTGTACATTTGGAGGAACTGACTTCCTATTCCAGTAAGAACCGACTATCAGAACCTACTGCAGGCATGGCCATAGTCATTGGTGATGATCGAGACATCAGTGAGAATGTGAGTACAGTACAGTTATCTAACCTATGTTAAGAAGTATTGAAATCTTAATTATGTTGAATGCTGTAACCCAAGTGCAGCATACTGTATTTATAAACATTTTAAAGAATTTTTGCATCAAATCTATAGTGCCTTCTTTTTAAGCCTTTCGAATTCATACAAAATTACAAAAATCATTTCAAGCAACAAAAGTACTGGTGCAGTTTATATGGTTTATTTGTATTAGTAATTTATATGGACAAATAGGATCAGCTTATTCATGTATGTTATCTCATCCCCTTGCAGGTCTTAATAATCTTGCATGTGTGTTATCTCATGCACTTGCAGCTGTTGAGCATCCTGCATGGATGATATTTCATATTATTGCTGTTGTTGAGCATCTTGCATGGATGTTATCTCATGTCCCTACATGAATGTATTCTTGTCCTGGATATTTCATTGTTTACAAGTTAAAATAATAGTTGTACCACAGGAGGTCGAGGACCGGGCCACAGGAACGCTAAGCCCTGGAATCATCGCAAGGTACTCCTAATATTTAGATGGATTACCCTTTAGAAAAATTGATAATATTTAGATTGATTACTCTTTAGAAAAATTCAATGTTAATTTTATTTTCAAGAAATAGGTTTGGAAAGACTTAAGTGATTTTTTTCTCTCTCAAATTGATGACTTGAATATAGTACCTGTGCAAGTATTTTGAATTTGATTTATATTTTTGAATTTCTGGGCTGGCCTCAGTAGCTCTTCTTGTGCATCTGCTCTGGTACCAGACATCCACTAAACTATCAGCACTGAAGTTGTCGAGGTCTGCCAAACACCAGGACAAGAATCTGGTGGGGGCAAACAGGCGAGAGAAGAATTGGGTTATGAGATGAAGCTCAAAATAGAGTAAAACCTCCCAGAAAGTACAGGCAAAGCAAAACTGTTTGTCTGGATTAGAGAGAGAGCGCAAAGATAAAATCAAGGAAAGCAATAGTTTGCCCATTGACAACAGACCATGTGCTACTATCTAAATGCACCACCAGATGGCAGCTCAGGTCACCCAGGGACTTAACCTGCTTTACTTACGTGTCAGGTACCACACACTCGACCTTTACTCTGCATTGACCATCTTTAATATTCCCAAGAAGGAGGGAAAGAGATACTTGGTATTCTTTCATTACGCTTCGTGATTGTGTTCGTATGTCCTTAGTCAATTAGTTTGCCCCAACTTTATGACAGGGTTATCTTCCCTATATGATTGTTATTCATAAACATTTGTATATTCATCTCTGTTGCACATAACCTATTATAAATACACTTGTTTTTGTAACTATTTTCTAGATAATTCATTTGTGAACATTTTGTTGTGTAATTGTGTGGATATCTTATGTGGTGTCACAGCCAGTGCACGGGGAGGTTCTCAAGCCACCCAGAAGATAGTGTTTCATTATGTTTGAATTATTTAGTTTTCTCTTCAAATTTTCACTGGAATTGCTTTCTTTCACATTAGTAAAAGCATAATCTACATAGGAGTCATGACTTTGATTTAATTTTATTTGCTTTGTCAACTGAGAAAATGTACTGTATAGTAATTTCCAATATAAAGTTATTTTTGCGGGAAGTTTGCATTGCATTGTAATTCACAAAGTGGCCACTACAGCAGCAGCCAGAGAGCAGGGACTGGAGAGTAAGCAACACCTACCAGTCCTGAAGCAAATTTCCTTCTCAACTGTACCTGCATGGCAGATAGCCTTATTACAGTGTGTGGAACTTGCAATAAACACTCTTAATATGAAAGTTAGAACCTCTGGTGCTGATATTTCAGTATACAAACCTCCAGCATAGTTGGAGCATCATCATTCACACTGAGACTAGGGGTTTGAGACGTTGTATATGAAATAGCCATGCAGAATTATGCCAATTTCTACATTGAAGTGCATTGGGCCAACAACACGATAGACTGTCACTAGACACACAGCCCAAGGTTCCCGGACCTTGGCTCTAGACTACAGTATGAAGAGCCAATATATAAAAACAAAATATACCCCTAGCCAAATCCTGTCCAACTTAAAGATGAGAATAAACAGGGGCAGCTCATGAATATAAAAAGTATACAAATAAATTCAGCCATGAATAACACGATTAAGTATGATCCGGGGTAAAAGAAATGACTTGTATAAGCATGTACAAATGATTTTGCAACCACTCCTTTAATGTATATTTACAGCACTAGCACCCTACATCCGTGTACAAAGTTCCAAGAAACCACAAAAGTAGTGTACCACAAGAATAGCATCTCGCTGCTGAGGCACTAACCAAATCCTCGCAGAAAAGACAACTCTGTATCACTAATCAGTTACAGATTTCACACACACATGACAAGTTTGTATACTGTATATACACAAAAAAACCAACCCAGCCTCCTAATAGCGTGTTGCATTTTAATGCATTCGCTACCTAAGATCAAAAATTCATACTAGAAAATGGTAGTGGCCCGCAAAATTGACATACTGTCCAGTTTTCTGTTTTGGGTCCTCTTGTAGGTCGGATGTAGGTCGGCCGACCAGGGAACCGGTCGGCCGAGCGGACAGCACACTGGACTTGTGATCCTGTGGTCCTGGGTTCGATCCCAGGCGCCGGCGAGAAACAATGGGCCGAGTTTCTTTCACCCTATGCCCCTGTTACCTAGCAGTAAAATAGGTACCTGGGTGTTAGTCAGCTGTCACGGGCTGCTTCCTGGGGGTGGAGGCCTGGTCGAGGACCGGGCCGCGGGGACACTAAAAAGCCCCGAAATCATCTCAAGATAACCTCAAGATCATCTCAAGATAGGTTAGGAGAGGGCACATTAATATGACAGTTTCTTGACATTGGAAAACCTTAGGACGGGCTGAAAGATCCATTAGCATGAACCCAGTGAAGCAAAAATTTAAGAATAGAAGGCAAGTCACACTTACTGTATTTTTTCGTCTCCGCCAATCACATAGTGATTAGCAGTGCACTCCTTAATTATGTTTTTGATGCCGAGTAGCACTTGGAAAGGGTCGTGTGTGTAGTTAAGAAGACTCTCTAAGATTTTGACCAGGACATTTGAAAAGATATATTTTTCACCAGTGTGAAATATTATCCTTCCCTATTTGTGGATAGCTTAGTGTAAAGGAGCAACTTTGTGGTTTAGCTCGGAAAAACACAACACAAAATAATTGGGAGGTTTATTTCAAAGTTAGTGCAGGGTATTTGAACTTTATACAACAAAACTGCATCCAAGTTGTCTTCAACTCCAATACCAACTACATACAAAAAATGCTAATGTTTTGTATTGATTCCATGGGTAGTTGAAATTGGTTAAGTTAAGGTACAGATATGTTTTTATTATAGTTTTTATATAATCTTTGTCTTTATTCTAAAAAAATACTTTCAGCCATTTTTTTCCTGACAATTTATGTATATCTACTGGTACTTATTTTAAATTCTTCTCTTTAAGCTAATTAATTGCAAAAGTTAGCAAGTATTGGAAATACAAAATGTAAAATATGTCTGTCAGAAAATTTACTCGTATTAGAACAGTAGATTATAGATTATAGTGAAGGAGTGGGGTAAGAACTTTGCTTACATTTATATTCTATTTATTATGACTTCATATTTAAAGCATGGTTTTTGTTTTAAATATTTAACTATGAGCAATGTTGGATTCCATTAATTTGTGTGATTTTTAAATTTTAATTTGTTTATACGTACTAATTTGTGACAAGCCCAAATTCTGTACAAAAAGAGCTCTCAAAATTCTTGATATATAGAAATACAGTACTGTACTTTATTTGGCTCTGATACTGCAGAAGCATTATTTTCATATTATGAATAAAATTTGTTTAAATATTCATGGGGAAATATAGTTGATAAATGATATGGAACATGCAGGGTGGAGTAGGAAGCTTGCCACAGTGGTAGACAGCATCTTGATACAGTACAGATTCTTAATTGACTGTGTTTTGTTTAAATTGTACTAGAAAGTAACTATAATAATTTTTTTTAAGAAGTTGATGCAAGTTTTAAATTAAATTTGTGGATACTTTATGAATATAATGGAAACGTTTCTCAACTTTGTATCCAGTAATTTGAGTTCTGTAACACTTCAATGTTCTTGAAACAGTTATGTTTATGGATTAATTGCCATGAGAAGTTTTCACATTTGCAGTATTTAAACTTGATATTGCACCATTGCTTTGTAAATAACAAAACTAAATAGATAAAGAGCATTCTCATTTGTGTATTATATTATGTATCCATAAGAGTATCCACATAATTTTTCATGTGACTTAATTGGGGACAAGTCAGTTATCGTATGTTGAAAGTTGTAATTATATCAGATTAAACTGACATAAACCTACCCATCTTAGTCATCTGCATCAGAGATGGAGAAGAAGAAGGAGAAGCTCATGATGATGTCCATGAAACGCAAACAGGAACAAGAGGAGGCAAGATTAAGAAAGGAGATGGAAGCACAAGCAAAAAGGGAAGCAGAAAAATTAAAAGAGGAGGAGAAGCTACGAAAGAAGGAGGAAGAAAAAGCACGACGGCAAATTATTTTAGACAGATATAAAATCAAGAAAGCCATGGAGGAAGCAGAAAAAGAGGTACCAAGGAATTTATAATGTTAAACTGCCTAGAGTGTTCTTGAGCTCCTTAAACACCTTGTTGTTAAGTGATAACAGAAGTATTAGGATCTGTATTTGAGGAATAACCTACTCATACCACTCATGGTTTTTATATCATGAATGCAAATACCATTGTGTGCGCGTGTGTGTGCTTGCCTGTTTTGTATGAAAATGAGTTTCAGTTCCATTGATTCACCTCTAAGGAAATAGTTGTGATGCAACAACAGTTCCATGCAATGTAGTGAACCTTTGTCTACATCAGCCAGTTTGACATGTCTAGTATTTAAACTTTGGTTATGTTTTCAGACTGATGTACAGTTGTAGTTATTCCCTAAGGCTTTTAGATTATTTTTAAATGACTATTTTTTAATTTTTTCTGATCATGATTTTCTTTATTATAAATTATTTAAATGCAACTTAAAGGAATCCAAGCAAATTACTCCAATTTGCACTTTGTGCCATCTATCATAGATATGCTTTCAGACCTTTGTATGATGACTGAACCAAGCATCAGAAAATTAAGAAACTTTTGTTAATTTTTTTATTTGTGACTTGGTCATCATATCTTTAGCCACGTTATATTGACTCATTGTTTGCAGACCTTTTTGTACATTTTTTTTCGCATTTTATTAAAAGATTTCCGTGTCCCGAACTTCAACAGCATAGTTTGCTTGATCGAGTCTAATATAATCTAGTACTAGGAGCAAGCATACTGTTTGTCCTACTTCCTTCGTATAATGGAGAACGTGTTTTCTCGTTCAATTCAATCAGCATTGACAAAATTACAAATTTATTGCAGGCAAAGAGTTTTTAATTAATCTAAAAACATGACTGTTTCCACTGGCACAAAGAAAATAATACAAATTGAGGAAAATATTGAAAAACATAAATTTTTTTGGATTCACACAATATTCTGACATATATTGGGAAGTTCTCAAAACTTGTGTGGAATTGACTAAATGTATTTAGTCAGTTGTAGTTAAAGAATGAGAACTATGCTCACGATGACCTGTTTTTCTTATTTTACCTTATTTGGTTTTGAAGTTATTTGTAATTTTTACATTTACTACAGACTTCGCAGGCTGTTAAATGAATACACCTCTCACGCTTTCAAAGAAATATTTCATGTTTATCTTTATCATTATGGTTTTATTCACTGTTCGTGTTTAGTATTTGCTTTTTCCTCTTGTCTTTATTTTATTATCTATCTATATAAGTTTGATAATTTCAGTTCCTCCAGTGTCTCTTCATAGATCCTTCCTCTTCACTACCCATCCTGTTGCTGACTCTTGCACTTCCTCTAATTTTGTGTAGTTGCCTAAGTGTAGTTACAGGATGAGAACTACATTCAACAGGTATGTAGTGTCTTCTCTTCCCAGTACTGTTATATGATACTGTAAAACTTCTGACAGTTTTGGCATCCACCACCACCTCACTTGTTCCAAATGTCTACCACTCTGTTTGCAAAGGAGAACATTCTAACATTTTTTTGGGCACCTTTGTTTTCTTAGTTTGAATATATGACTTCTTGAATTTGCAGGTTACATCTTTGTCAATTTTGTAGATTCCTGTCACTATTTTGTATGTATTGTAGTGATCTTATCGCCTCTTTCTTTTTTTCTACTAACTATGGCATAATCAATACCTCTAACGTCTCCTCATAACTCATGATTTTTAGCTCCAGAAGCTATTTAGTAACATGTCTTTGCATCATTTCCAGTTTATTGATTTGCTTAAGTGGGCACCATACAACTGTTACATATTCCAATTTTGGTCTCACAAGAGTTGTAAACAATTTACTTAATATTTCACTGTCTATGTATTTAAAAGCAATTCTAAAGCTGGAAAGAGTAACATAGGCTCCTCACAAAGTGTCCTTAATGTAGTCCTCTGGTGACAGTTTGCTATCCAGAACCACCCCTTGATTTCTTTCTTTTCCCAAGTTCTTTAATATCTATCTTAGCATAATATGCAGGTTATGTGAAGCCTATTTTCTCCTATTCCACATTCCATAACTTGGCATTTATTCACATTGAGTTCATTTGCCAAGTGTTGCTCCATATACTTACTTTGTCTAGGTCATCTTGGAGGGTATGACAGTCATGTAAGTCTCTTGTATTCTCTTAGTAGATTAACATCGGCAGCAAATTTGTTCACGTAATTCTGAATTCCCCCCCTGGTAGTTTGTTTATATAGACAATGAACATTACTGGTGCTTGAACTGAACCTTGTGGTATTCTACTGGTAACATTTCTTCAGTCTGATACATTGCCTCTGATTACAACTCATTTGTCTATCTGTTGGAAAACTTTTCATCTGTACTTACCTAATTTACCTAATTGTGCTTGCAGGGGTTGAGCTCTGGTTCTTTGGTCCTGCCTCTCAACTGTCAGTCAACTAATGTACAGGTTCCTGAGCCTACTGGGCTCTATCATATCTACACTTGAAGCTGTGTATGGAGTCGGCCTCCACCATATCACTTCCTAATGCATTCCACTTGTCTACTACTCTGACACTGACAAAATTCTTTCTAACATCTCTATGGCTCATTTGGGCACTCAATTTCCACCTGTATCCTCTAGTGCGTGTGCCCCTTGTGGTAAATTGCCTGTCTTTATCTACCCTCTGAGAATCTTGTATGTGGTGATCATGTCCCTTCTAACTCTTCTGTCTCCCAGTGACGTGAGGTTTAATTCCTGTAGTCTCTCCTCGTAGCTCCTTCTCAGTTCGGGTACTAGTCTGGTGGCAAACCTTTGAACCTTTTCCAGTTTAGTCTTATGCTTGACTAGATATGGACTCAATGCTGGAGCTGCATACTCCAGGATTGGTCTGACATGTGTGTTATACAAAGTTCTGAAAGATTCCTTACACAAGTCAAGCCTGGCCTCGGGCCGGGCTTGGGGAGTAGAAGAACTCCCAAAACCCCATCAACCAGGAATCAACCAACCAGTTTCTAAAGGCCGTTCTTATGTTAGCCAACCTTGTATATGCCGCTGATGTTATCCTCTTGATATGAGCTTCAGGGGACAGGTCCGGCGTGATGATAACCCCCAGGTTTCTCGCTGACTCTTGAAGTATTTCATCTCCCAAATGATACCTTGTATCTGGTCTCCTGCTTCCTACATCTATCTTCATTTCATTGCATTTGCTTGGGTTAAACTCTAACAACCATTTGTTTTACCATACCTGCAGCTTGTCCAGGTCTTCTTGAAGCCTCAAGCTGTCCTCCTCTATCTTAATCCTTCTCATAATTTTGGCGTCGTCAGCAAACATTGAGAGGAATGAGTCTATACCCTCTGGGAGATCATTTACGTATATCAGAAACAGGATAGGTCCGAGTACAGAACCGTGTGGGACTCCACGCCAATCTGAGGTCTCACCCCCTCACTGTAACACTCTGCTTCCTATTGCTTAAGTACTCCTTTATCCACTGATAATGGAGTGATATTATGGGAATATCCACTGATCTGTGTCAGCATTGGCACGCCTATAAAATTCTTATTAGAACACCATGATGTTGAACACAATAACAGAGCCTCTGCTGTAAATGAAAAAAAAAGTTTTAGGAAGCTTGGGGGAAATTAAGTGCATAATGAAATCGGTGATTTTAGTTATAAAACAAGACGTTGATAACACACTGATTAACAAGAATCTCATTTTGAATGCTCCACAGAAAATAAGTACTGGTCATTTGTTTACTAGGTTAGCTGACAAAAAAAAAAAAAAGATGAATTCCAGTGAATATTATTGAATTAGTGAAAAACTCCATTTGTTTATTTAGTAGGTTAGCAGAGATTAGAAACAGAAATTTACAAGGTTAAAAAAGAAAATAGGGGCATTAACATTTGAATAATAAAAGTAACAATTTGAGTGAAAAGAGCAAGTTAGACGGCTGAAA
The DNA here is from genome assembly GCF_040958095.1 of Procambarus clarkii. Classification (NCBI taxonomy): domain Eukaryota; kingdom Metazoa; phylum Arthropoda; class Malacostraca; order Decapoda; family Cambaridae; genus Procambarus; species Procambarus clarkii. The sequence continues at coordinate 13,528,901 of NC_091172.1, read as the reverse complement.
TCTAAGATATGTTAAACCTGTTGAAAATGTGTGTCCTAATTTTGGTGTCGTTTCATGGGATCAGTTTAACAAGGAAATTCAATAAGGGAAAGAACTTGGGAAATCAGATTAAGGATGTCTCAAAGGAATAGGAGGAATGCAAGCCTAAAAGGAATCTAACTTTTGCACAAGTGATTAAATTATGAATTTGAAAAGTATTTTGGGAAGTCACAAATTGCAGTGACCAGATGAACTTAAGGGATGAAATTACAAAAAATTGATAATGATTACAGAACTAATACAAAACAGTACACAGAAGTAACATCCTAATATTTTATGTAAAGAGAAAGAAGTACCATTTAGGATAGAAATATTTATAAAGGAAGAAAAGGCCTTTAGGAGTAATTATTTTCAACTACAGAGAAGTTTGTAAGTGTAGGAATGGGAAGAATTGCTTCTAAAGTGTGACTCTTAATAGGTCAAAATAAAGCAGCACCACTCCAATATAAGAAAAATAAAATAATTAAGGATAAATGCTCTAAGAAGAGACCTATCAAAGGAAGACAGGGAATGGGTAAAATAGAATCTGGAACAACCAAAACGGTTGAATGAAGATAGAAACAAAGATTTTTACCCATCGGACCCTGGGAATCCCCTAGGGGATGCATGGGTCCGATGGCTGTGACCCCGGGGTACCCCCCTCGCTTCATGCGAGTTTGAGGGTTGTTCGGTTGGGGTTCCTCTCGTCGTGGTAGGCCACTGGTGTCAGGTTCGGGTTTGGCGCCTCCTTTGGACCTGCCTTCGTCTGGTCGGCGTGGTGTTCGCTCTGTGCGAGGTTCGGGGTCTTGTAAGGGGCACTGGCCCTTTAGCAGTTCGCCCCATTGACGGGGTGATGGGGGGAAGGCTTGCGCTGTTCGCTCACGCCTGGTCCCATGATTTGTGGGCGTTTCGGGTTGTTTCGCATGGCCTCTGGTGGCGTTGGGTGGCCCCTCCCCCTGCGGGTGGTTCGGGGCTGGCAAGGCAGGCTTCTTTCCCTGCGCTCTGTCAGGTCATCTTGGAGTGGATTCGCTTGGGCGTGGTCGAAACGACGACGTCCCTCAGATGGGTTTCCCGTCTGTTTCCAGTCGCTAAACGGGACTGTGCAGACCTGCGGTGCATTCTAGACTTGTCCCATCTGAACCCCTGGGTTCATTGTCCCTCCTTTTGGATGACCACACTGTCCCAGGTTTGGCTCCTGTTGGAGCCGGCCGCTTGGATGGTGTCCCTGGGACGCTTATAGGCACATCCCGTTTCATCCGGGGTTCAGGGACTGGCTCGGTTTTGTTGTGGGGCCTTGTCCTTATCGCTTTCGTTGCCTTCGGTTCAGTTTGAACCTGGCACCTTGCGTTTTCACGCGCCTCACGCAGGTCGTGATGACCCGTCTGCGTCTGTTAGGTGTTCGGGTGTTGGCCTATCTCGACGACTGGCTGGTTTGGACTCGCAGCCAGTCGGCTTGTCTGCTAGCCAGGGATCTGGTTCTTTCTCAGCTCACTGGGTTCGGGTTCTTGGTGAACTGGAGGAAGTCCCATCTGGGCTGCAGTCCCTCTTGTGTCTGTTTCTGGGGGCTCCCGGGTCTCCCGGCGGTTGGTCGAGGGTCTGTGCGGGAGCCTGAACTTTGTGATGCTGGTCTACTCGCCGGGTCGGGTTTCTCTTCGTCGGCTGTTCTGGTTCCTTCAGGGATGTCCCTTCCGCCTCTCTCGCGATCGCTGGGTTCGGACCCTGGGGACTTTGCGTCGGTTGCTGCGTCGCTGGCGTCCTGTTCGGGTTTTTCGGGGTTCAGTGCTGTGGCGCCTACCCGAACTCTCGCTCGATGTGTTCATGGACGTGTCGTCTCTCAGCTGGGGCTTTGTGACCAGTGCTCACCAAGCCAGCCAGGGTCGGTGGGGTCCGTCCTTCCGTCGAGCCCACAGCACTGTGCGGGAGTTCGCGGCAGTGTGGTTTGCTCTTCGGAGAATTCCAGTCGCCTGCGGGTCAACGATCCGGCTCCATTCGGACTACTCCCCGGTGGTTCATTGTCTGAACCGGAGGGGTTCGATGGGGTCCTTGGCTCTTTGGCGCTGGTCGCTTCGGGTGACTCGTCTGCTGAGTTCTCGGGGTTTGGCTCTCCTGGTAGTTCACGTGCGGGATGTGTCCAACGTCTTGGCCGACGGCCTGTCTCGTTTCGTTCCCCTCTCCACGGAATGGACGGTCAACGCCGACTCCTTTTGTTGGCTTTGCCAGACACTAAGACGCCCCATGGTGGACCTCTTCGCTTTGGCGTGGTCACGGTGCCTTTCCCTGTATGTGGCGCCCTTTCCCGACTGCGAGGCCATCAGGGTCGACGCCTTTCAGCAGGACTGTTCGAGGTGGGGGGTTCCTGTACCTCTTTCCCCCGGTTCAGCTGTTGCTCTAAGGTCCTGACTCGCTTAGAGACTTACCAGGGGAGAGTTGTCCTCTTGGCCCCTTGGTGGCCGGCCCAGCAGTGGTTTCAGGCGCTGCTTGCTCGGTGTCCGAACCCGGAGGTTTTTCCGCAGCTCCGCCTCTTTCAACAGATCGGCCCAGTATGTCACATGGCTGGTTCGATCTTCTCCTCGAGTCTTCGCATATGGCATTTTTTACTCGAGATTATCATCATCTCTATGGTGATCAGGTGGCTTCCTTATGAGTGTCCCACCTGTGGGCTTCGTCATGGCGGCAGAATGAAGTTTCCTGGCGATCCTTCCGGTTCTTCTTACGTCTTCGTCATTGTACTTCACTTTGTTAGGGTGGTGTTGTCCTTTCTCTCTTGGTTGTTTCAGGACCGTCTTCTTACGCCTAACACTGTCGCCTCATATCGTGGGACGCTGGCAGAGCTGCTTCAGCTTGCTTTCGGTATTGATGTCACGTCTGCATCGTTTCGCAAGCTGTCTCGGGCATTGTTTCACCTCCAGCCTGCTCATGCACCACCTAAGCCGTCCTGGTCTTTGGACAGAGTGCTCTCTTTTCTTTCTCCTCCTCATTTTATTGTGGCCCCCTCGGTTCCGGATTGTTTTTCAAAGGCTCTTTTCCTGTTGGCATTGGCCTCTAGGTGTTGGGTGGGTGAGCTTCATGCTCTCCTCCGGCGCAGAGGTTTCTGCTTCTTCGGTCGGGGGTGATCGTTTTGTGCGTCTGCAGCCGTCTCCTTCTTTTCTGGCAAAGAATACGATTTCTGTGTTCCCGAGGGGCCCTTGGGTTGTTGATGCTTGCTTGGTTTGGCCGGGGGTGCATCATGTTTTGTGTCCAGTTGCGACTCTCCGCCGTTATTTGCGCGCCACGGCTTCTGTGTTCGTGGATGCACTTTGGGTTGGTCCGGTTTCCCTTCTTCCCTGTTCAAGGGTGCGGGTCTCCCAGGTCATCCGCAGGGTTATTAAGGCTAGCCAGCTTGCAGTCTATCTCCGTTACCATGACGTCCGCAAGTTCGCGGCTCTTGCCGCTGTCTTTGGCAATATGTCCTGGGCCGACATTCGGGCATGGGGATTTTGGCGGTCGAACAGGGTCCTGGCTGCTTGTTACCTTGTAAACATTCCTGGGCCCGTTTGGGCCTGTGTCGCTTTGGGTTGGCGGATGCAGCCAGTTGTCTCGTTTTTGGGTTGAGGAGTGAGCAGCAACCACCTCTCGGGTAAGTCCCTATTCTTTCCTCTGTGGGTAGTTAGCTCCGGGGAGCTGTAGGGGCTCCCCCTGAAAACCAGCGTTGAATGTAATGAATTGCCTTTTTCTGGGTGAGTCCCGGAGGGTCCCCGGCATCCCTCCCTCCGGTCAACTTTTTTTGATATCCAGCCTCAGAACTGGGGTGTGGATCGCCGGCGCGGAAGGTCTGGGACTTCCCCTAGGTAGAAATTCCAAAACAAACTACTGATCAAATAAATTGCAGACCGAAAGCCAAACTAGCAACAGAACTCCCCAATCAAAACCAAGGAAACAGGTATGATGTCACCACAAGCGCCACGCATCTGCCTGCGCAACCCCCTCCCCCCCCCCCCCCCCCTCCCCGGAAGGGGGACAGAGGGTGTCCCAGACCTCCATGCCGGCAACGCTCCTCAGTTCAGAGGCTGAATATAAAAAATGCAAAAAAGTGCTGACCGGAGGGAGGGATGCCGGGGAGTCGCCGGGTCTCGCCCAGAAAATGGTGTTTCATTACATTCAACGCTGGTTTTCTGTGGAGAGCCCCTTCGGCTCTCCGTAGCTACCTAACCAAAGATAAAGAAAAAGGACTTACCCGGGAGGCAGTCGTCACTCGGTCTTCAACTCGAAGTAGAGACAAATGGCTGCAATCTGCGACCCAAGGCTACACACGCCGGAGAAGGCCCAGGAACATTAATGAGATACCGTGTGCCAGGAACCTGTTCAACCTCCAAAAGCCCCTTGCCCGAATGTCAGCCCAGGACATATTCCCAAACACAGCAGCCAAAGCCGCGAACTTATTAACGTTGTGGGCACGGGGATAGACCACAGGCTGGCTAGACCGAATAATCCTGTGGACAACCTGGGAGACCCACGCCTTGGAACAGGGAAGAAGGGAAACTGGGTCCACCCAAAACATGTCCCCCTGCCACCGAGGCCGTGGTGCGCAGATACCGGCGAAGAGCCGCAACTGGATACAAAACATGATGCACCCCTGACCGAACCAACCAAGCATCAACAACCCAAGAACCCCTTCGGAAAGCAGCAGACTGATTCTTCACCAGAAAAGAAGAAGGCTGCAAACAAACGAAACGACCACCAGGACCGAAAGAGCAGAAACCCCTGCGGCGGAGGAGAGCATGAAGCTCCCCAACCCGACCCCCAGAGGCCAATGTTAACAAGAAAAAAGTCTTAGAAACTAAAACAGTCCTGAGGTAAGGGACCACCATAAACTGAGGAGAAGAGAGCACCCGGTCCAACAACCTGGATGGCTCAGGCGGTGCATGAGCAGGCCGGAAGTGAAACAACCCCCTGAGAAAGCTTGCGTAACGGAGCAGAAGTGACATCCACCCCAAAGGCAAGTTGCAGCGGCTCCGCCAGCACCGCACGAAACGAGGCGACAGTATTTGGCTCAAGGTGACGGTCCTGAAACAACTGAGAGAGAGAGGCCAAAACAGCCCGCTCAGAAATCGAAGACAACCTACGAAGAGGCAAAAATTGCTGAAAGGACCGCCAGGAAATTTCATACTGCCGTCTAGACGAAACTCGCAGGTGGAACACCATCAACTAAGCCACCTGATCACCATACAAGTGGTGATACACCTGCATCATAAAGATCAGACGCGAAGAGTGGAGGAGAAGATCGAACCAGCCACGTAACGGTCCGGACCGTTCTGCTGAAAGAGACGGAGCCGCGGGAAGGCCCTTGGGTTCGAACATCGAGCAAGAAGCGCCTGATACCAAGGCTGGCCCATCCACCAAGGAGCCAACAGGACTACTCTCCCTTGGTAAGTATGTCTCCAACCGAGCTAGGATCCGGAGTAACAAACGGACCGGAGGGAAGAGGTACAGGTAACTCCGCCTCGACCAGTTTCAGCTGAAAGGCATCGACCCAAACAGCCTTCGCAGTCTGGGAAGGGCACCACATAAACTGGAAGACGCCTCGACTACGCCGATGCTGGTCGGCCGAGCAGACAGCACGCGGGGCTTGTGATTCTGTGGTCCTGGGTTCGATCCCAGGCGCCGGCGAGAAACAATGGGCAGAGTTTCTTTCACTCTATGCCCCTATTACCTAGCAGTAAAATAGGTACCTGGGTGTTAGTCAGCTGTCACGGGCTGCTTCCAGGGGGTGGAGGCCTGGTCGAGGAACAGGCCGCGGGGACACTAAAAGCCCCGAAATCATCTCAAGATAACCTCAAGAAGATGCCAATAGGTCCACCTCTGGGTTATCTTGAGGTTATCTTGAGATGATTTCGGGGCTTTTTAGTGTCCCCGCGGCCCGGTCCTCGACCAGGCCTCCACCCCCAGGAAGCAGCCCGTGACAGCTGACTAACTCCCAGGTACCTATTTACTGCTAGGTAACAGGGGCATTCAGGGTGAAAGAAACTTTGCCCATTTGTTTCTGCCTCGTGCGGGAATCGAACCCGCGCCACAGAATTACGAGTCCTGCGCGGTATCCACCAGGCTACGAGGCCCCTATCCACCAGGCTATGGGTGCCCGTACATCTGGCAGAGCCAACTGAATAAGTGGGCGTCGACCGTCCATTCCGTGGAAAGGGGAATGAATCGAGACAGGCCGTCTGCCAGGACGTTTGACACCTGAACATGAACCGCCAGGAGAGCCAAACCCCAAGAACTCTGCAGATGAGTCACCCAAAGAGACCAGCTCCAAAGAACCAAGGACCGCCTCGAACCCCCGCGATTCAGGCAATGAACCACTGGGGGAGTAGTCCGAATGGAACCAGATTGTTGCTTCTTGAGCAATCTAAATCCTCTGAAGCGAATGCCGCAACGCTGCAAACTCCCGTGCTGTGAGCTCGATGGAAGGACGGACCCCACCGACCCTGGCCGGCCTGGTGAGCACTTGTCACAAAACCCCAGCCAAGAGACGAGGCATCCTTGAACACATCGAGCGAGGGCTCGGAGACGCCACGACACCGAACCCCAAAAAACCTGCAGAGGAAGCTGGCGATGCAGCAGCCGACGCAAGGCTCCCGGGATCCGAACCCATCGATCACGAGAGCGGCAGAAGGGACAACCCTGAAGAAACCAGAACATTCGCCGAAGCCAGATCTGACCCCATGGGTTGACCAGTACGACAAAGTTCAGGCTCTCGCACAGCCGCTCAAACAACCAACGTGTGACCCGGGTGCCTTCCAAAAACAGCCGAAGACGGGATCGCAGCCGCAACAGTGTCGCAGGAGGGAGAGACAAGGAAGCGGTCCGAGAGTCCCACACCAGACCCAGCCAAGTCCGAACCTGAGAGGGAACCAAAAGGGACTTTCTCCAGTTCACCATAAACTTGAACCCGGTGAGCTGGGAAAGAACCATATCCCTGGCGAGCAGACACGCGGACTGGCTGGGAGCCCTCACCAGCCAGTCGTCAAGGTAAGCCATAATCCGAACCCCTAACAGAAGCAAACAGGTCACCACGACCCAGTAAGGAGTGTGAACACTCGAGGTGCCAGATTCAAGCTGAATGGAAAGCAACGAAAGCGTTAAGCTTGTTGCCCCACAACAAAACCGAGCCAGCCACTGAACCCTGAATGAATCGGGACATGTACAATAAAATTATAAAGCCAATATGCATCCCGGAGGTCCAGAGACACCATCCAGGCAGCTATAAATTCTCCAAGTCAGGACCTGGGGCTGAGGCGTCCTCCAGACACTGTGCCTTTGGACAAAAAGCAGAAACCACCGGAAAAGCAGGGATGAAGGGGGCCCGCTGGTGTGGCCCAATAGCTCCGGCAGGAGGACCAGGCTCGAATGCCTCCGCCACCGATCTGGATGGGGCAATCCCCGAAGCCACCCGAGTCTCACTACCAGTATAATTCAGCGTGGGCAGCTGCAGGGCATCTGGAAAGGCAACCAACCTCGCACGTTGCTGCAATTTAAACCTTGCATGCAACGCTAAAGCTGCTTGCACCCAAATATCAGTCTCAGTGGACTGGGTGAATGTAATACAAGCAAAGAACACCACTCGCAGGATTCCGGGTCATAGATGTCACTGACCCCAATAAGCAGCAAGGCGGAGGCAGACTGTGAGTGTCGCCCAAAAACATGGGGACAGAGCAACTTTCAAACTCGTACAAGGCGAGAGTCAGGCCCTTAGGCCTGATGCTAGCCAAGGCCCTTAGGCTGATTGCTAAGGGAAGCCTAGGCGAGGTACTGCTAACTGGTTATCCCAGAGCTACCAAGCAAACAATCTAAAATCCTGTCGACGTTTGCAATCATGGGGACCTAGTGGAGGGCCACCAAAAACCTACCAGTGGTCCTACCACCACACCTGGCAGACCCCCGCCAGGCAAAACAGCAAAAAAAAAAAAAATGAAAAACCCCGCAAAAGCACAACGTCTCCAGGTGAGCAGAACCGGTCGTTATGCGTACATCAGACAGCTGCACAGCTACCTCGTGCCCCAGCCAGCGACGAAACTACCTCCTAACCCAAGGGAAAACAGGAGTAAGAACCACCCCAGCTGAACCCCCAAGGGCGGGCAATCACCGAGCAGCGACAGAACCACACGGAGGTAGCTGCGCTTGAACGGCTCGTGGAAGATAACCCTGAGGCCGCAAAGGCAGTACTTACAGGGCACCTACGGAAGGCGTCCCCAGGTGCATGCAGCCCCACCCTGGAAACACAACCGTAACAGTCCCTATTTTCTGCTTGTTACAACTTGTAATAAAGTTCTTACATCTTGGCTTAACGTGTTAATGACATATTAGAATGTTGTTACAACTTGATATATTGGTTGTTATAACTTGTTGGGTGTTAAAACTTGTTCAGACGTTTTACCAACGTCATAGTTTCGCTGTGTATTTGCTGGGCAGTACTTTTTTGTTACGTCTGTTGCTCTCAACAAAACAGAGCAACAACACCGCACTGCAGCACTGCGCAAAGAGTGGAGCCAGAGCGATAGACCGTCACCAACACAACAGCCTCTTGAACTGAGGAGAATTGCCGGCATGGAGGTCTGGGAATCCCCCAGTCCTCCTCCCGGGGAGGGGGGGTTTGCACAGATGGATGCGCGGCGTTTGTGGTGACGTCATACTTGTTTCCTTGGGTCTGATTGGGGTTCACCTGTTGTTAGTTCGGCTTTCAGTTTATTTGATCAGCAGTAGTTTGTTTTGGAATTCCTACCTTTCTGGGTGCCTGAACTGGTAGATGGCAGACAAAGACTGCTTCCAATTATGCAGGGGTGTCTTTAGGCCATTGCTCCTCGTGCCCCTCTTGAGGGGGCCAGGTTCTGGATCTAGTCCCCGGTAGGCCTAGAACTCCTTCGATTGACTCTTGCCACAGTCTAATATACAGTATACACATCAGCCCGGTATATCTCTGGAGAGCTGAAGGGGCTCTCCACAGAAAAAGACATAATAATTATCAAAGCTTGATTTTTTATATAAAAGGTCAGAGCAGTGTTAAACAATGAATCGGAGCAGAGGAGTGTCAATAGTTTAGTCCAACAAGGTTTTGCATTAGTGCCAGTAATGTCCATAAAAAAGTCTGCCTGAATGGATAGTGTGTTTGAACATGTTTGTGGTTGATGCTAGGCTACTGGGATGAGTAAAAGATTAGTTGGCTGTCATACTATCATAATGACCTTAACAAGATAAGTGCATGGAGCAATACATTGGAAATGGAATTGTATGGGGATAAATATAATGTAATGAAGTGATGAGTAAATGAAGCCAAGCCACATTCATCTTACGAATTGTATGGTCAGTCTCCGTGTGGCAGTGGTAAAACTCGCCGGCGCCTCGCGAGTGCTTTGGCCTGGGTTCGTGTTCTGGCTGGGGAGGATTGATCAGGTGCCAATCCTTAACTGTAGCCTCTGTTCACCCAACAGTTTGGGTACCTGGTTGTTAACCCTTAATCTGCTAAGGGGTCCTGAGGAGATTTAAACCCCAGTGTGCATGAAAAAAAATTCTAAAGTTATTTCGTCTTCTAAAAATGTTAATTTGTGTTCCCTGAGCACGGGAAAAAAATCATAGGTGGCATATTTTTGACACAATAGGCCAAGGAAGTCTGGCAAAATTTGGGCGTTGACAGAGGGCTCGTCAGAGTCGGTCAGCGTCACTCGAGCTGACAGGTGGGAGTTGCCACAAAGATATTATTACCTAATTATTTCAATGTGTCTGATTTTTTCTTAGTTTTTTGCAGTAATATTATTCAATAGTGTGTATTGTAATATATTTATATAATAAAAGGGGTGAATCATCGCTATACTCAAAAGTATGGTGTGCATATTAGTGATTCAATTATTATGTTCATAAAACAATAAACAAATAGTTTTGCTGTTATTACTCTCTATACACAGGTTATATATAAGTATCTGCGTGCTTTGTTCACCATAACGAACCTCTTAAGTTAGTATTGCGAGTCGAAAAGCAACGAGGAGTGATCGTCTCACTCAGCCAGCCACTCGTTGCGACTCCCTCAACAACGCCTCACTCGCCCACTTTCCCCTCCCACCATCCAGTTTTTTATTTTATTCACTATATACAGACATTATATATAAGTATCTACATGTTCAACACAACTGTACAACTAAGCTGATATAGTTAGTTCAGGCACTAAGAGACGTTGCTACACTCACTCAGCTGGCGGCTGCCTCCCTCACACATTCAAGGTCACACATACTAAATTTATCCCCCAACAATATTGTTTGCAGTGTTATTACACTATATACACATATTATATACAAGTATCTGCATGCTGTATGCACCGTAACTGAACACCTAAGCTTGTAGGGTGCCCAAGGAGCATAGTGGCCACCCTCTACACAGCTAGACAAGTCATGCAGACGACGCCACCTCCATCACCCAAATGGCTCCTCCCAACATAATCCTTTTGCTTTTATTACACTAATGCACTCATTATATGTAAGTATCGACATTTGTGTTCACCATAGAAAACCACTGAGCTTGTATGGTGAATGCAGACAATAACAGGTGGCCACACAGTCAGTAAATGATGCTATCTCCCTCCGTCCCTCAGCATCACTCCTCCAACAGTGCTAATTATCACAACAATCCTGCTATTATCACAATCCTGGTCATTTTTATCACAGTCAGGGGTCATCTGTAATACTGTCATCGCTAAATAATAGCAGTTATATATTTATTTTGACATTTTTCGGTGATGCTGTGCTCTTAAATATATGAATGGAAAATTATTAACAACAAATGTCACTACTTGGGTGAGATCTAAGAATATGCAGCAGTTGCATGGTATCCATAATATAAATGGGTGAGAAGATATGCTTTTAAATGGCTCCTCGCCCTAAAAAGCAAGAGGTATAAGAAAATGGAAGCGTAATATGTGCAAAAAATAGTGGACAAGAAATAGGTGACACGATCACATACAAAATTGTGATCAAAGTTGACGATATTGGAAGAACTATTTAAATCTGCAACATGACAACAAGAGGCCATAAATTCTAGCTTTGAAAACAGGTGCCAGAAAACATACATAAATGATCTTCGGCAAACAGTAGTAGACAGATGAAATAATTAAAGTTAATGTTTGCCAGAACCATTGGAAGCTTCAAAGCGTTATTGACAGATTATAGAGAAGATGGGATATAATGAGTGTTGCTCTCATCCTGTAAATACACTTAGATAACTACACAGACACACATGCACACATTTTTGTTATTGTAATGTGAGTTTTGCATTATATATAGTGCCTGTGATTGCTTTGCTTAGCATGTGGTGCATTACTGTTTTAATAATTTGTATTTAGTCAGTGTTAACCCATTATTCTTTTTTGTCATTAATTTATTTGAAGGCACTCATGTAGATATTGTGTGTCCGTAGGGCCGATACTATGAACCTCCACCTGGGTTAAGTCCAGATCCTCCTAGTTCTTCACATGGAAAGCCATCAGTTCGATTAAGAAACAAGCCACCTGGAGGCAGTAGACCACGCCCCAAGACTATGGCTGGATCATCTGTGTCAGATACTCCTGATGGAGAACTGACACCAAGTCGTGGCAAGAAGGGGAGCTCTCAGAACATTGCTGGTGGTAAGTGACAGTATGATACAAGGAAGTTAGGTGCCTGTTTTATTGTTATTTTTATATATCTTTGAATTAAGGATGCTTGGCTGCCTTTTAAAAGCAAGTTCAGGTAAGTGTGTGATGGTATATCATTAGAGGCACTAGCATGCATGCATGCATTTTTTTTTTTACTGTAACTATTGTGAATTATTTAATCTACTCTTATCTAGTGGAACTAATTGGAGCATTTTATATTGTATATTAAAATTAATAGACAATTATATACTGACCTGAATTTGCAAGCATCATAATATGACACAGTTTACATTGGTGTCAAGCTGCTTGAGCTTGTTTGGCATTGTTGAATACGATGCTTGTGCAGCTTACTTAAGCCTACCATCAATTGAAATGCACCATCCACTCTCTCTCCTTTGATTTCTTAACATGAACGATTTAGTCTGTATCCTTGAAGTAACTGTTAAAAAGGCAAGGATTTGAGCATGGCTTGCCATGTGCACCTGCACATTTGCTTATGTGTGGTGTTGTGTGTGGTGTTGTAGAAGTTGGGAGGAGAGGCGAAGGCAGCAGATCTGGCAGCATGAGGAAGAGCAGCGGGCGGTGGGGCTCTTCACAGTCACTGACACGTGCAGCTGGCTCTCGTGGATCCAGCGGCAGCCTAGCTGGAGGTAATCACTCTCTTCAGTAAATATGATAGTTACTCCATGCAGATCATTTTTATTGATATTAGTGTACTGTAGTTATTACTGTTGTCATTGAAAGTCGATATCTTAATTATGAACTGTTATAGTTATCTTCTGTGGAGAGTCCCTTCGGCTCCCCCTGAGCAATACAGGGCTGATGTGTATATATCGGCAAGAACAGTCAACAGTCATCACCTGGCAACAGTCAATCAAAGGAGTGCTTAGCCTACTGGGAACCATGAGCTCCTGGTTCCCTCAGGAAGGCACGAGGAACAATGGCCTTATTGACACCCCCGTGTAGTTGGAAGCCGTCTGTGTGTGTCATCTAACAGGTCAGGCAACCAGAAAGGTAGGAATCCCAAACAAACTACAGCTGGTGAAAAATTGCTAACTGAAAGCCGAAGAGCAAGCAGAACGCCTCTATCAGAAAACAAGCAAACAAGCATGACGTCATCACAGCCACTGTGAGGTTTAGGTTGCTGCAACACACTTGGTTGGTTACCCTTCCGGATGCCCCACAGCTGCCCCATTTGGGTTATAGGGACCCAAACTTGGGGGTGTCCGAACCCGAGGGGTCTTCCCACGACTCTGCCTCTTTCAGCGGATCGGTCCGGTCCGGTATGTGGCTGGTTCAATCTTCTCCTCCGCTCTTCGGGTCTGGTCTTTTTGATGCGGGTTTATCATGCCTGATCAGGTTGTTTTGTTCTTTCTCTCTTGGTTGTTTCAGGACCGTCATCTTATGCCGAATACTGTTGCCTTGTATTATGTGGTGCTGGTGAAGCCGCTTCAGCTTGCGTTCGGGCTGGATGTCACTTTTGCTCCGTTCCACAAGCTTTCTCGGGCGTTGTTTCATCTCCGGCCTGCTCATATGCCACCTGAGCTTTTCTGGTCTTTAAACTGGATGCTTTCTCTTCTCTTTTCTATCTTCTCCTCAGTTTGTGGTGGCCCCTTTGGTTCAGAACGGTTTTTCTAAGGATCTTGTCTTGTTGGCATTGACCTCTGGGGTGTCAGGTCGGAGAGCTTCATGCTCTTCTCCAGCCCAGGGGTTTCTGCTCTTTCGGTCCTGGTGGTCAGTTTGTTCGTTTGCAGCAGTCTCCTTCTTTTCTGGCAAAGAATGAGACTGCTGCTTTCCAGAGGGGTCATTGGGTTGTTGATGCTTGGTTGGTTCGGCTGGGGGTGTATCATGTTTTGTGTCCGATTGTGGCTCTTTGCCGTTACTTGCGTGCCACGGCCTCCATGGCTGTAGACATGCTTTGGGTTGACCCAGTTTCCCCTCTAACCTGGTTCAGGGTGCGGGTTTCCCAGTTTGCCTGCAGGATTATTTGGTTCAGCCAGCCTGCGGTCTATCTCCGTGCCTATGACGTAAGTTCGGGGCTTTGGCTGCTGTTTTTGTAATATGTCCTGGGCTCTTATTCGGGCACGGGCTTTTGGAGGTTGAACAGGGTCCAAGTTCCTGACCCTTCTCGGGCGTGTGTACCCTTGGGTCGCATGTTGCAACCAGTTGTCTCAACTTTGAGTTGAGGAGCAAGTAGGGGCTGCCTTCTGGGTAAGTCCCTCTTTTACTTTATCTTTGATTAAGTGACTCTGGGTAGCCGAAGGGGCTCTCCACAGAGAACCAGCATTGAATGTAATGAAATGCCAATGTCAGGGTGAGATCCGGAGGATCCCTGGCATCCGTCCCTTTCTCTGGTCGGCATTTTTTTTTTGCATTTTTGATATTCGGGCTCTGAACTGAGGGTGGATAGCTAATGCGGGATCTGAGGGCTCCCCCTTTAACATTGGGGGGGGGGGGGGTTGTGCAGACAGCTGTGTTGATGTCATGCTTGTTTGGGGAGTTCTGCTTGGTTGTTCAGCTATCAGTAAGCAATTTTTCACCAGCTGTAGTTTGTTTTGGGATTCCTACCTTTCTGGGTGCCTGACCTGGTAAATGGCAGACATAGACTGCTTCCAACTATGTGGGGGTGTCTATGTGCCATTGCTCCTCGTGCCTCTCTGAGGGGGGCCAGGGTCTGGCTCGTGGTCCCCGGTATGCCTAGAACTCCATTGATCGACTGTTGCCACAATTTAATATATACACATTAGCCCGATATAGTTCCAGAGAGCCTCCAGGTCTCGCCCAGTAAATGGGGGTTTCATTACATTCAACGCTTTTTTTTCTACAGCTTCATCCCTCTTGGATAACTTGAATTAATTAGAAATTTGTAACATTTGTACTGTATATGGAATTTGTTGTGAACCAGTTTTTTTTGGGTGTGCTCTGTGATGTGACAACAAGTAAATTGAACTGAAAAAATTAACTACACATGTTTACAATTATAATTAAGATTATAATTAACAGTAGTAATTTGTGTACTGGATGGTCTTGGTTAAGCAACAAAAATTAAGGGTCCTGAATCACTTTCATTCATGTGCATAACATACAGAAACGTCTAATTCTTATGAACAGTTGTTTACAAAATTTAACTGGGAAGATAAAGCTCCAACACAAATTTAATTTTTTTTTAACCCAAAAGAAAATTGAAAGAAAATAAAAATTCTAAATAAACAAAAAAATAAAAAATGCCAAGATTATAGCATCTTTAAGTAATTTTCTAAATATTGAATTTAACTACATAGTAGAATAATTTTTAAAGTAACATTCTGAAAGCAGATAATACATTAACCCTTTAACTGCGCCGCCTCCAAATATGACACACCCCCCCTCCCCCCCCGTGCGCAGGAAATAAATTCTCTTGAAAAAATGATTTGGTTTTTTAAAGTGTCAAAAACCCTTCCTTCAGTATGGGTATGTCAATTTTTTTTCAAAATTGTACTTTCTTTGGCTGCTATGGGGTCCGTAAATTGGCGTGTGACGTCGTCATTCCCCGTTTGCCCATGACGTATGCTCCCGGGGCCAGTAGGGCGCCCGGGGCGGGGTACGCGAGTTGCCGTGAATATAGTTTTGTTCATTTTTTGCGCACAGTTCCAAATACATTTTATTTGTTTTTGGGTGCTAATCCTATGTATAATGAACACGTACACTATATTATGGCAGTAAAACATCCGTACTGTCCGAGGACACTGTTACATGCATGACACTTGTGTACACATATGTTGCACATATTTACCATACATCATGCTAATTTATGTATATATACAATCTATTTACAGACTATACACTGTCACACACTATATACATTCACCATCAACACATTCAGAACACCGCGAGTGTGAGCCGTCACACCCAGCCAGCCCTCCCTCCTCCAACATTATATTCGCCAACATTGCTCCTACCATCATACAGTTATTCACACCAGTGTTTCATGCAGGCCTCCACCCCCAGGAAGCAGCCCGTGACAGCTGACTAACACCCAGGTACCTATTTTACTGCTAGGTAACAGGGGCATAGGGTGAAAGAAACTCTGCCCATTGTTTCTCGCCGGCGCCTGGGATCGAACCCAGGACCACAGGATCACAAGTCCAGCGTGCTGTCCGCTCGGCCGACCGGCTCCGACTTGTTTTATTATAGTTACTTAATTTTCTACTTCAATTTTAATCTGTGAAAATTACGTAGCATTTTACCTGTAATTTTTTAGTATAAGTATGTCCCTGCTGAAGCTTTTGCAGTTTGAGCTGGTGGAAGCAAGTTGTTAATGCAGGAATAGGTAGTGTAAGTGTTGCATAGCCAGAATAGTTTAGTATGATCTTCTTGTGCCTTGGAACTCAAAGATGATGCTCATAAGTTTTTTTCAATTCTTATGATGTCTACCAATTTGTAAATTGATAAAACTGTTGATATAGTAATTTTTATGCAGATTTTATTAAGTAGGAAAAGGTATGAGCATCTTCTTCATGCACCAGTTTTATTTATTTATTTTTGTTCTATCTTCTTAAGTACTGTACTGTATTCACTTATGTTTTTTTGTTCTGTATTTTGTTAATTGCCTTATGGCGTGTATGCACATCTATCCCCACCCACTAGACTATCCCAGCACGACCCGCACCCTGGACCGTGGCCACACAGGCAGACGTCCCACCTCTGTTATTGGTTACTCCTCAATCACCCGGGGGGATGGCAGGAAACCTTCACGTAGGTCTTTTTGTCTTTTTGTGGTTTGCATGTATTATATTGCTTTGGAAATTTATTCACCACTCAGGTTGGAAGAAGCAGGGAATTATATGCAATTATTTCTTAAAGTGTAAAACCAATTAAACCATCTTTGCTTCCTCCAATCTATACTTAATCTGTACTTTCAAATATTTCTAATGATTTTTTAGCTTAAATTTCAAGTTGAGAAAGTGAAATGTTTCAATATGTATGCTACAAATGGCACTGCCCCACACACCACAGTATATCGGTCCCAATGTGATGGCCTCAATTATGGTGAGGATTACCGTGTACATGAGGCGCGGCGGCCAAGCCTGGCCGTGGAAGGTGGTGTCCCTAGGCTGAGGCGAGGAACTGCCTCTTACAACAATGGTGGCTCAGCTGGAGGATACAGAAAGTACCGGTCAACTGGCAATCTGAGTGGTAAGCCCCACCTGAGAGGCAGGCATCACTCTGCCTTCTCAAGTTACTGGTGGTGGTGGTGGCTAATTTGAACAACTTTAGTGTAGATTTTACTTCATCAGCTTCTAAAATATTGGTGGTGGATGTAAATATTTTAATTATTCCTGCCATCATCCTCATACTAACAGGCTAAAATGTGAATAATTCCCAGCAGAGACTTGTGTGTAAGTTATAGACATAATAGCATGTGATAGTCTTGTTATTTGCATATGCCACTGTTTATTCTTTATAATCACTGCAAAAGAAAGTTGATTTAGAATTAATGTGTAAGCTGCATGTCTTGAGTAAATATTTGGTTATATTTGTTAAGGGAATTTCACAGATCTGAGAACATTGAGGCTCAAAATTATTGATTCGTAGATTGTCTTCATATTCAGTCCTCTCTTGGGCTGGACGGTAGAGCAACAGTCTCGCTTCATGCAGGTCGGCGTTCAATCCCCAACCGTCCAAGTGGTTGGGCACAATTCCTTCACCCCATCCCATCCCAAATCATCATCCTTATCCCTTCCAATTGCTATATAGTCGTAATGGCTTGGTGCTTTCCCCTGATAATTCCCAAACCTTCCTATAATATTCAGTTAGTGTTGACTAATGCCTACTTGTAACTCGTATTGCTTTTAACCACACTGATAAGGAACAAACATAGTTTGCTCAATGGGTTGAAGTGATTTAGAGATGTAAGTGCGGGTTCTAGTATAGGCTGGTTGTCTTCAACATGTGAATAATGTACTCGTTGTTTTCTGCACTGCCTTTTCTTCTTGTAAATATCATTCTGATCAGTTGTCCAGGAAAAAAATTTATATGTAAAAATATGTTTCCAAAGTCTTGGCAAAAAGTTATGTACAGTATTTGAAGTAGACAAACTGTTGAAACATTAATATTGAGCATAATGTTCTAATAAATATTGAATAGTAAAATTTTTTAGGATTTCTTTGAAAGGGGGTTTGATAGGACTAATACTGATCATTGTCAAACATCAACTCCTCCAGGTAATGAGTATGGAAAAAATGTAATAAGTTATAACATTAATTTTTTGTTTCTTTGCTGACAGGACTCCGTACAAGAAGTATGTTATATCATGTATAAAAATTCATTGTTTTGTAATGCAGTAGAATCTCAGTTATCAGGTTTTTCATTAGCATTTGTGTGTATATGGAAAACTATTTTATATATATATATATATATATATATATATATATATATATATATATATATATATATATATATATATACACATATATATATATATATATATGTGTATATATATATATATGTGTATATATATATATATATATATATATATATATATATATATATATATATATATATATATATATATATATACACATATATATATATATACACATATATATATATATATATATATATATATATATATATATATATATATATAAATATATATATATATATATATATATATATATATAAATATATATATATATATATATATATATATATATATATACATACATACATATATATACATACATATACACACACACACACACACACACACACACACACACACACACACACACCATGTTCATGACTTTTGTTAGGCCAAAGCTAGAATATGCAGCTGTTGTGTGGTGCCCATATCTTAAGAAGCACATCAACAAACTGGAAAAGGTGCAAAGACATGCTACTAAGTGCACACACACAAATTGAAAGAAAGACACATGAAACACACATGAAAGAAATTGTTCATGACTTTTGTTAGGCCAAAGCTAGAATATGCAGCTGTTGTGTGGTGCCCATATCTTAAGAAGCACATCAACAAACTGGAAAAGGTGCAAAGACATGCTACTAAGTGGCTCCCAGAACTGAAGGGCAAGAGCTACGAGGAGAGGTTAGAAGCATTAAATATGCCAAAACTAGAAGACAGAAGAAAGAGAGGTGATATGATCACTACGTACAAAATGGTAACAGGAATTGATAAAATCGACAGGGAAGACTTCCTGAGACCTGGAACTTCAAGAACAAGAGGTCATAGATTTAAACTAGCTAAACACAGATGCCGAAGAAATATAAGAAAATTCACCTTCGCAAATAGAGTGGTAGACGGTTGGAACAAGTTAAGTGAGAAGGTGGTGGAGGCCAAGACCGTCAGTAGTTTCAAAGCGTTATATGACAGAGAGTGCTGGGAAGACGGGACACCACGAGCGTAGCTCTCATCCTGTAACTACACTTAGGTAATTACACTTAGGTAATTACACACACACACACACACACACACACACACAGTGTGAGAGTGAGTTACGGCAGTGAGGAGAGAGGCAGAAAGAAATTTTGAAAAAGGGATTGCGGACAAATGTAAAACAGAACCAGGTCTATTCTATAAATTCATAAACAACAAATTGCAGGTAAAGGATAATATTCAGAGGTTGAAAATGGGAAATAGATTCACGGAAGATGAAAAGGAAATGTGTGAAACACTAAACGAAAAGTTCCAAAGTGTGTTTGTACAAAATGAAATCTTTAGGGAACCAGATACAATAAGAATTCCAGAGAACAACATAGAACACATAGAGGTGTCTAGAGACGAAGTGGAAAAAATGCTCAAGGAGCTCGGTAAGAACAAAGCAGCTGGCCCAGATGGCGTTTCACCATGGGTTCTGAGAGAATGTGCATCTGAGCTCAGCATTCCACTTCACCTGATCTTTCAGGCATCCCTGTGTACAGGAATCGTAGCAGACGGGTGGAAACAGGCTAACATAGTTCCAATCTACAAAAGTGGCAGCAGGGAAGACCCCCTCAATTATAGACCTGTATCATTGACAAGTGTAATAGTGAAAGTATTGGAAAAACTAATCAAAACTAAATGGGTAGAACACCTAGAGAGAAATGATATAATATCAGACAGACAGTATGGTTTTCGATCTGGAAGATCCTGTGTATCGAATTTACTCAGTTTCTATGATCGAGCCACAGAGATATTACAGGAAAGAGATGGTTGGGTTGACTGCATCTATCTGGACCTAAAAAAGGCTTTCGACAGAGTTCCACATAAGAGGTTGTTCTGGAAACTGGAAAATATTGGAGGGGTGACAGGTAAGCTTCTATCATGGATGAAAAATTTTCTGACTGATAGAAAAATGAGGGCAGTAATCAGAGGCAATGTATCAGAATGGAGAAATGTCACAAGTGGAGTACCACAGGGTTCAGTTCTTGCACCAGTGATGTTTATTGTGTACATAAATGATCTACCAGTTGGTATACAGAATTATATGAACATGTTTGCTGATGATGCTAAGATAATAGGAAGGATAAGAAATTTAGATGACTGTCATGCCCTTCAAGAAGACCTGGACAAAATAAGTATATGGAGCACCACTTGGCAAATGGAATTTAATGTTAATAAATGTCATGTTATGGAATGTGGAATAGGAGAACATAGACCCCACACAACCTATATATTATGTGAGAAATCTTTAAAGAATTCTGATAAAGAAAGAGATCTAGGAGTGGTTCTAGATAGAAAACTATCACCTGAGGACCACATAAAGAATATTGTGCAAGGAGCCTATGCTATGCTTTCTAACTTCAGAATTGCATTTAAATACATGGATGGCGATATACTAAAGAAATTGTTCATGACTTTTGTTAGGCCAAAGCTAGAATATGCAGCTGTTGTGTGGTGCCCATATCTTAAGAAGCACATCAACAAACTGGAAAAGGTGCAAAGACATGCTACTAAGTGGCTCCCAGAACTGAAGGGCAAGAGCTACGAGGAGAGGTTAGAAGCATTAAATATGCCAAAACTAGAAGACAGAAGAAAAAGAGGTGATATGATCACTACATACAAAATAGTTACAGGAATTGATAAAATCGACAGGGAAGACTTCCTGAGACCTGGAATTTCAAGAACAAGAGGTCATAGATTTAAACTAGCTAAACACAGATGCCGAAGAAATATAAGAAAATTCACCTTCGCAAATAGAGTGGTAGACGGTTGGAACAAGTTAAGTGAGAAGGTGGTGGAGGCCAAGACCGTCAGTAGTTTCAAAGCATTATATGACAAAGAGTGCTGGGAAGACGGGACACCACGAGCGTAGCTCTCATCCTGTAACTACACTTAGGTAATTACACTTAGGTAATTACACACACACACACCCCCGCCGCCCCCTCCCAGGTAGGGAGCTGATCGGTCGAGCGGACAGCACACTGGACTTGTGATCCTGTGGTCCCGGGTTCGATCCCGGGCACCAGCGAGAAACGATGGACAGAGTTTCTTTCACCCTATGCCCCTGTTACCTAGCAGTAAATAGGTACCCGGGTGTTAGTCAGCTGTCACGGGCTGCTTTCTGGGGGTGGAGGCCTGGTCAAGGACTGGGCTGCGGGGACACTAAAAAAGCCCCGAAATCAACTCAAGATAACCCCCCCCCCCAAAAAAAAAAATAGGGATAATTATAATTATAATGATTTAGATGATATATTTAGGGTATACTTTATATAAGTAAAAAAGCCTTAATCTGGTCCCTAATCATCAAAACAACATAAAGAAATAAGGAAAATAGAGTTTGAATTCTTTGAAAAAATCAGCCCAAAAAAAATGTCCCAAATTCTGAGAGTTGTAAGCAGTTTATTTGTTTACCAATTTAATTCTGGCTTCACATAGTTCGGGATGTAAAGGTTAAAACCAATTCAAATAATAAAGGAGGAAAAAACCTAAAAACCTAAAAAAAAAAAAAAAAAAAAAAATCCCCTAAAAGAATTTTTTGGGACATTGTTGAAAGTAACTGCTAATAACATTGGGCAATGTATTTATATGATATATAACAAAATAGGGCATAATAACATAATTACTCATTATTATTTGTTGTATTATGTATTACGCTCCGATGCTATAAAGGCACCAGCTGTATATCCACTTTGTGGCCACTTCTTACTACTATTCTTCTTCTTTGTGCCTCGGACAGGTGCTTGCATCTCTTTATTATTGCATTATCCATCAGTTCCAGTTAATAGGAGCTGTTCTCTTTATCAACAAAACGTTCTTTGTTAAATATTCGTCTAAAATCAATTTCTGAAAATATTTTAATGAAAGTTTTACGAAGCTGAAGCCAATAAGTTGGAGATTTGTTTAATATTAAATAATTTTTACATAATTTGAATATTTTTTGAATTATACCCCCTTCAGTGTCACATATCATATGACGTTTTGTGCAGTTTAAGGGTTAAACATTCTAAAGCTAGAAGGAAGAATGAAAAGGTGATATAATCACGACACACAAAATAGTAACAGAAATTAACACATTTGACAAGGGGGATTTTTTTAAACCTGCAACTTCAAGAACAAGAGGCCATAAGTTTAAGATGTGGAAACAAAGGTGTCTAAAAAATGCACACTAAGATCTATTTTGTGAGTTGTAGATGGAACAATTTAAGCAAGAAGATGGTAGATACCAAAACTATCAGTAGTTTCAGAGTATTTTATGACATAATAGGGAAGATTGGACATCACGAGCATAGTTCTCATCCTATAATTGCACACTTATCAATCATTTGTAGGAACTCAAGAAAATTCAATATTTATGTATCCACTCAATTTAAGAACTTCTAATTTACTAGTCTAATGGTTTTAACAGCTGAATTTGAGATCAGTAACTGGAGGCCTAGTTACAGTCATTGACCTGATGACTCTGATGTCACAATAATATGGCTGAAGATATGATGAACAAACCACACACATCAGAAAGTGAAGAAACGATGTCATTTAGGTCCGTCCTGGACCCTGCTTGTTAATTGTCCAGGATGGACCCAAACATCATAGTTTCTTCACTTTCTGATGTGTAGTTTGGTCATCATTAACGTGGTACCCTCCGAAATATAATTTAATAAGCTACTGACATT
Organism: Procambarus clarkii; assembly: GCF_040958095.1. NCBI lineage: Eukaryota > Metazoa > Arthropoda > Malacostraca > Decapoda > Cambaridae > Procambarus > Procambarus clarkii. The sequence goes on along the minus strand of NC_091172.1, from coordinate 13,506,145 downwards.
TTAACACCTCCGGGTTTACCAGAGCCCTGGATATAACGAGAAAGGTATAACCCAATATAGGCTCCTTAATTTTATTGGCTACTGTGTATTTCATTGAGATTTGGGGAATATACACTTGGTATTTAGATCATAATAAACTGGGGCGCTAGAGTTGTATATAATAGGATACAATTGCTTGCAGAAATGCTGTAAATGTTTGTTAGTAGCAACAGTAATGAATTTCTAACCACCTAGTTTTTAATATTTGTTTAAATCGCCCTCCGTGGCAGGTTTGCAGGACAAACGTGCCAGAGCGCTGCGGGTTCGAACCATTAAAAAATATTAGAAATGTATTGATTAAAGATATAAAAGTATTTGTTAAGGAAGAACCAATAACATCAACAATTGTGGGCATTCACTCAAACCAGTGGATGGAGAATGAGTTTTATTGCAGGATAAAATTAGTATGGGTTGCATTTTTTGTTGATTTAGAGAATGAGATTCAGTTTCAGTCAATGATCATTGTAGATACATGGATAAAACATGTAAATTTGAGGAGAAAAGTGGCATCACTATAGCGAGACAGACATGCTTTTTTTCCAGATTCTGGCAGTCTCAAGAGCCAGCTGGCATCAGCAGAATGACCAAATTTGAAAAATAATGAAGAATAATAGATTTGGAAAGGTATAGAAGCAAATCAGAAGAAGGGAAGCGATTAAAAATAGTTTTGGAAAGGTTTAGGTCAAATCTAGATTTGAAAAAGTATGGATTTCCAATTGGGAATTATTTTATAAATTAGATGGAGATTACAAAATGTGTAGAATCCATAGAGAAAGTTGGTAGGAAAATATATTATGGGAGGTAATCAGAACGGAACCTACAATGCATACAAAAGGGTCTAAAACACATTAGATGGGGAAAGCTGCAGAAGATGATCATAGATAATTATAGTAGTGGCAGGCCTCACACTCAAAGATACTTTTTGGAACTACAGAAGAATCAGTAGGAATGGTTAGAGAAATAAGTACCTATGAGTGACCCTGGACAGGGTAAAACATTTAGCAGAGTTATCCAAGAATGCCAGAAATACAAAATAATGAAATGAAACTGGTCAATAAGAAAGGTCTGCTCAAAGACTGACACAATAAAGAGTAAAATCAGTAGAAGTAGTAAAGCTATTCAATGACTATAGGAGGGAGGTTTTTTCCTAATGTGATAGGGCTTATTGAAACTGAAAAGTGAAACACAAAAGCCAACCAACGTTCTATATACGTGAGTAGTAAATATGCAGAATCATTAATGAGCAGTTTTAAAGTGTATTTGTACAAAATGAGGTTTTCACAGCACCAAATTCTGCAGATTTTAGGGCATAACCTAAAGCACTAAAATGTATCTAGTGACAATGTAAGAAAGTTTCTCAAGGATTTAGGCAAAAACAGAGCTGTCAGGCTGTATTTTTAAGAAAGTACGAAGCAGATCACATAAACTTAAGGTATTTTGAGATACATTTCCACATACAACCAGGAGTCGACTCTATACTGCATTGTTAGTTACACAATAATGTACAGTAGACTTGATATGCTGGTGAATTGAATGTGTGATTATGTAGGAAAGCTACAAGGTATGCTTTGGCCACAGCACCTGTGTTAGTATAGTGGAGGAATGCATCTTAGTGTGTCACTTTAGGAATTACAGTAATTGACATTTGCTTAAAGTAAGTTTTCATGTTTCAAGTGTTGATCAGTTATAATTTAATTTTTCTTATAACAATGTAGTGTATTAAAGGATAATTGAGGTACTATATCATGCTATTATTTTGCCTGTAGATGTTTCTGAGCATTGCAGAGTAATGCATACGACTTGTACTTGATGTGCATCTCCTAAGGTCTATTGACATAGCTATAAAGAATAAAAATATTGTTAGTGTTATTGAACAGCAAAATAGTTTTCAGTGAAGTATTGCACTATATTCTTTAGTCAAGAATTTTGAACCGATTTTACTAGTTCACTAAATTCTTGCAATAACCCATTATATATTGGTAACAACTGTGTTTTTTTTTTTAACAGTTAAAAGCACACTACTTATTTCCACAAAACAATGGCTTGGATGTACCAACTACTCTCTTCTATCTATTAATGTAACTGTGTATATTAGCATGCAGTTCTGAGCAAAGGGCCAACTGTGTCTAGAGAAAACACCAATATAAGGTTCCTCTGCTACTACAATGAGGTGCATGTATTCACCTAGTTGTGCTTACAGGGGTTGAGCTCTGCTCTTTTGGCCCGCCTCTTAACTGTCAATCAACTGTTACTAACTACTAGATAAAAAAAAAATTGTGTGTGTGTGATTAACTTATTGTTAATCACACTTTTCCAAAACTAGAAGACAGAAGAAAAAGAGGTGATATGATCACTACATACAAAATAGTAACAGGAATTGATAAAATCGATAGGGAAGATTTCCTGAGACCTGGAACTTTAAGAACAAGAGGTCATAGATTTAAACTAGCTAAACACAGATGCCGAAGAAATATAAGAAAATTCACTTTCGCAAACAGAGTAGTAGATGGTTGGAACAAGTTAGGTGAGGTGGTGGTGGAAGCCAAGACCGTCAGTAGTTTCAAAGCGTTATATGACAAAGAGTGCTGGGAAGATGGGACACCACGAGCGTAGCTCTCATCCTGTAACTACACTTGGGTAATTACTGTATTAGGGGGCCTGGTAGCCTGATGGATAGTGCACAGGACTCCTAATTCTATGGCGCGGGTTCGATTCCCGCACCAGGCAGAAACAAATGGGCAAAGTTTCTTTCACCCTGAATGCCCCTGTTACCTAGCAGTAAATAGGTACCTGGGAGTTAGTCAGCTGTCACGGGCTGCTTCCTGGGGTGTGTGTGTGTGGTATGGAGGAAAAAAAGTTAGTAAACAGTTGATTGACAGTTGAGAGGCGGGCCGAAAGAGCAAAGCTCAACCCCTGCAAACACAACTAGGTGAATACTGAAATAACCAATAACAAATTGAATGTACTGTATGTGCCTCACCAGTACTCACTCACATCTGAATGTTCATCAGTAAGTTCTTCTCATACACAATTCTTTCAGTTCGTATTTCTACTATTTCTCCTCGTGTTGTTCCTTCTTTGTCCCCGTGGAGAGTCCCCCTTCGGCAGTTTTGTACATCCTTAACCCGCATCACTAAAGCTTTTACCCTCCTATGGTTCTAAAACGCCTTTTCCTTGAGCACTTTTCTTCTCACTCCCGTTCCGTTTCCATCTTCACCGATGGGTCTAAGTCTGCGGACGGTGTAGGCTACTGTTGTTTTTCCTAATTGCACTTATTAGTGTCGCTTACCTCCGGAGACTAGCATCTTCACAGCAGAACTTTATGCTATTCTCTATGCTCTCCATCTCCTGTTTTATCATTGTCAATCTTCCTTTGTAGTTGTTGTTGTCTCTCGTAGTGCCCTCATGGCTCTTGGGTCCTTTACTCCGGTTCATCCAGTGGTTGTCGAGATCCAGCATTGGCTGTTTCTTATTCACAGTAAATTTAAGTCGGTTGAGTTTTGTTGGGTTCCCAGCCATATTGGTGTCAATTTAAATGAGCGTGCGGATGCTGCCGCCAGGGAAGCTGTCCACTCTTGTCCCGTCTTTCATAAAGGTATTCCTTATTCCCATTTTTACCCGGTTATCCATTCCTCCGTCCTTACCCGTTGGCAGGTTTGTTGGTCTTCTGTTACTGGAAACAAACTGCATACTCTTAAGAGTTGTGTTTCCTCGTGGCCGGCCTCCTACCACCATAACCGGCGATGGGAAACGGCTCTGGCGAGGTTCTGTATTGGCCATACTCGCTTAATTCATGGTCACTTGATGGAGTGCTGCCCTGCTCCTTATTGTCTAAATTGCATTGTCCCTCTTACTGTTGTGCATATCCTTGTTGAATGTCCTGACTTCCGAGACGAGCGTATGTCTTTTTTTCCGACCGTCCCCCGCGGTCGCTTGTCCCTCGATAGTATTCTTGGTGACTCGGATACTTTTTATATCTTTCACCTTGTGCGTTTCTGTTCTTGTATTGGCATCCTTGGTGATATTTAGCGCCCTCTGATTATCCCACACATTTGATGGTGCTACATAGCCTTCCCAGTTTGGTGCCTTCTTTTGATAATTACATACTTCTCATACACAATTCTTTGTTTGGCACAAGTATTCCTCTGTGTTTTTATTTCCTTCCAGATTCATTTCACAGTTTATTAGAACAGTTGACATAATGGGAGGAAATTCTCTCATCCACAAAATAATAAGAGTGAGGTAACTGGAGGGTTTTGTAATTCCAATACTTCTCCTAGATAAGGTAGCAAAATTATAGAGGAATCAAATAACATAGCTGTTGGAGAGTGTTAACTGCTAAATAACTTAGAAAAAGTAGAATAGTTTTCACCAGTCATACACATAAATGGAAATACTGTACAGGTATAATAAAGGTAAATAAATAGTATGATGTCCCACTAATAAATTATTTCACGTAGAATAAATAATGGTAATATAGCAAAATATAGATAACAGGTGACTAGACTGGCCATCCACTTATATTGGCACATTATAATGTATGTTCGTGAACACAATGTACCAGAGTTCACGAACATACACTATCATGTGACAATATAAGTGGATGGCCAGTCTAGTCACCTGTTATCTATATTTTGCTATATTGATTACTATTATTTATTCTACATGAAATAATTTATTAGTAGGACATCATACTATTTATTTACCTTTACTATATCTGTATAGTATTTCCATTTATGTGTATGATTGGTGAAAACTGTTCTACCTTTTCTAAGTTATTTAGCAGTCAACACTCTCCAACAGCTGTAATGTAATATATTGTAATGCAACAATTTAAAGTGATGTCACTCTTCACTGGGCTTGACCTTGTTAGGTGTCAGTTACCAGTTGGGAAATCATAAGTACCTGTACAGTTCTTTCATTTTATTCATCATTGTTGTGTTAATGTTAATGAGAGAGGAGAGAGGAGTTAGGGATGCGGAAGTTCCCATTAAAATATTACCGGTAATGTGTACCGATTGTCTGATTGGACCAAGAAACAAAAGTATCAGCGCACAAAACATTAACAAGTAAAGAGCTCTACTGTAAAGAGCTCACCTCTACTACGAGGTGGGGCCTCGTAGCCTGGTGGTGGGGCCTCGTAGCCTGATGGATAGCGCGCAGGACTCGTAATTCTGTGGTGCGGGTTCGATTCCCGCACGAGGCAGAAACAAATGGACAAAGTTTCTTTCACCCTGAATGCCCCTGTTACCTAGCAGTAAATAGGTACCTGGGAGTTAGTCAGCTGTCACGGGCTGCTTCCTGGGGGTGGAGGCCTGGTTGAAGACCGGGCCGCGGGGACACTAAAGCCCCGAAATCATCTCAAGATAACCTCAAGATAACTATCATTATAAGACGATATTTTTGAAAACACAATATAAACCTAAAATGCACCTACACAGCATTTAGGTGGGCACCTGATTACCACCATGTACCAGGGCGCCTGACAGCTGAGTGGACAGCGCGTCAGATTCGTAGTGCTGAGGTTCCGGGTTCGAGTCCCGGTGAAGGCGGAGACAAATGGACAAAATGTTTTTCACCCTGATGCACCTGTTCACCTAACAGTAAATAGGTACATGGGAGTTAGACAGCTGCTACAAGCTGCTTCCTGAGGATGTGTAACAAAAAGGAGGCCTGTTAAAGGACTGGTCCACTGGGATGCTAAGCTCCAAAATCATCTCTTAAGATAACTCAAGATAACATGTAACATAATGGTTAAATCATGTCAGACATGTATAGACATTATTACATCACACACAAATGTTACTAAATATATAAATAGGCAAACATATATAAATTGTACACTTAGCATGAGTGTAAACTCTTTAAAGCTACAATATTGCACAATATTAAGCTCTGAAGGAATAAAAATTAAGTAAAAATTACTAAAAATGTAATGGGGTAAAACTTATATCAGACGATAGAACACTTGCAGACCTGGCAGTGTCATTTTGGAAAAGGTGGTTGTTGCTCCTGTGGATAATTACTTGCAATGTAGAGGTGCTGGTTGTCTGTGGTGTGGTGATGCTGGTTCTCTGTTGCGTTGGGTATAGCTGGTTCTCCGTTGTTGGGTAGTGTTGGTTCTCCGTTGAAGAGTAGTTTTGGTTCTCTGTTGCGTTGGTTAGTGCTGGTGCTCTGTTGCGTTGTGTAGTGCTGGTGCTCTGTTGCGTTGTGTAGTGCTGGTGCTCTGTTGCGTTGGGTAGTGCTGGTGCTCTGTTGTGTTGGGTAGTGCTGGTGCTCTGTTGTTGTGTAGTGCTGGTGCTCTGTTGCGTTGGGTAGTACTGGTTCTCTGTTGTGTGATGGTGTTTGTTCTCTGTTGTGTCATGCTGCTGATTCTCTTTTGTATGGTGATATTGGTTCTTTGTTGTGGGCGATGATGGTTCTCTGTTGTGATAAAGTTGGTAAATTTAAATAATAAATTTCTAAATTCTGAAATGAGTGAAATTGAAAACTATTGACCTACCGCATAATTAAGTTGACTATAAAGCCTTATATCTCGATTCAAGGTTCAAAATTTTTTACTGTACTTTTCAGAAGCAATTGTGTGTGTTACTTTTGAAGGTATCGGTGCTTTTACATTAGTGGCAGTTAACAATAGATTTGATTTTTTTATGAGCAATGTGTGTGTAATGAAACATGTTTTATGTAAGAAATGCTGGTGTCAGTGTCAGTGTTCTACAGTGTTGTCTACATCATCAGTTTAGTTTGGGAGAATATATACACAAATTTTCTATAGATTAAAATAGTATGGCATGAAAAATTATTTTGATTTACTGTACTTAAATCTAACCCCACACTACTATATTATGGTGCTGATTCTCCTTGGTTGTGTTAAAAAAAAGTTATTGATAATATATAATATTTCAGAATTATCTATAGTATTGCAGTAAACTTATTTATATAAAGTGACATCAAATCTAATAATGATACTTTTACATTTTAATGTTTTATTTGTATATTCTTGTATGTTTCATTAAGAAAATGAAGGAAGCGCAGATGTTAATTGTTCGGATGAACTTAACAGGTCAGAGTGAGCACGACAGCTTAGTGTACCACATGAGTGAAGACAGCGGCCTGGGTCGTGCTACTCCACCTCGCCGTGCCCCTTCCCCGGGAATGGCACGTCACCTCCCTTCACCATCTGGTCCTGGCTCTTTACCTCCTGGTCTCTTCTCTAAAAGACGACAGGGAGGATTTGATGATGCGGCTAGCGATATCTCATCCACTGCTAGTTCCACAATGGACTATTTTGGTAAGATTTGTGGGGGTCTTGTAACACCTAGTGTTGCTATACAGTACGGTAAAAGTCATTGTGAGGGGTTGGAGGGTCATTCAATCTTTTATGCCTTATTTAAATGATTTTCCTTTAATGCTTTTCCAATAAGATTTAATATAAAAATCAATATACTATATAAATAACATCTATACTGTACTTCCAAAATAAATACAATTTATATAAGATATGAATAAAAACTAAAATTGGTTCTCAAATACAGTATATAAATTTATTGAATAAAAAATAAATCATTACTTGGAGAGGTAAGAATATTCACGTAAGCAACCTCTTGCCCGAGTCACGTCATACCTCAGATCCTTGGTAAACTCTCGTCACAGTAACCTGATGCTGGATTATTGACCTATTCTTCTTAAAATTCCAGAACATAGTGTTACATGTACAGTAAATTATAGACATTAACAGAGAAAAGAAACCAAGCAAATTACTCTGCAAATCATCCACCCAGTAGTTATTCAAATCACCCTAGTTACAGCTGAGCAACAAATGGCAGTACCACCAGCTGCTGTTGGCCCCCATGTCAACGCTCCTTGGTCCAGAGCTTGATGTTAAATAGTTTGGACTGCTGCTCAAGTCGCCAGCCTTGTAGGTCCTAACTGTTTCTAGATAAGTGTTGGCCTTCCTTTGACCCGGTCCAGTGGGGGTCTATTTGCTTGTTTAAAGTTTCTAGATTTAGTGTTTACTTCATGTGCATATGTTTACAAGCCTCACTTTGTGTAGACTTTGATAACTGTTCACAGTGAACTATATGTGCTTTGGGCTGCCCTTTCCTAAGCAGTCTTGTAGCAATGCCCCTGTCCTGACAGGATAACCTTTCTGTAGAGTTCAGGAGTTCATCTCAGAGAGGCGGGTCTACTGTGTAAGTTAAGTTAGGCTCAGGGTAGTGTTAGGGTTATTGACTCCTCTGTGAGGCTCTAAGGTTGGAGGCATAAGGGGTTCGCATGCTTGTATATATGGAATGCCGAGTCTATCCTAAAGGTTGCTTTTGGTGTCAGTTCTTCCAGCAAGCATTCCTAGTGCCTGGGTGTCCTGCTTGGTCTTTATCTTCAGGCTCTGGAAAGTCCAGTAGGTCTTTAGTGTGGCTCATTATGCATCAACCCATTGAGCCCACATTTGCTACTTATGAGTTGAGGGATGCCACCTCTGCTACCTGTAGAGTGAGTATTATCCCCTATCCTTAGGCCTGTGATGTTTGGGTTCACTTGACCTTTTTTCAGTAAAGCTTTTATCTTTTGGTTTCGTTTATTTTCTTCTGTAGTGACAAGACGTTGCAGGCAGTGGCCGCTTTTGGTTTGTTTGCCAATTTTGTTTTTTGTGGCTTGGTGCTCGAGTGTTTATCCTGAAGTTGACCCTTTTTGTATTTTGGGGTTTGCGATTGGAATGACTGGTGTTTCTACAGGTGCTATGTTCACTGCTCTTTTTTTCTTCGTGTTAGTCGGGCTTAGTCTGACAAAATCCTTTTAACTTGCCTTCTCTTCCCTATTGCCCCAGGCTCTAGGTCACCTATGGGTTTTGGTGTCCATGCTGCATTAGGCTGTGAGGTGTAGCTCAGCACTCTCCGGGAATCGCCCCTTTCCCTTCAATACTGGAGATAGTTGTTAACTATCCCTTTTCATTGTAGGTACCAAGGCTGGGGAAGTAGCCTGAGGTGGGTCCCTAGGTGTTCTTCAATCTTTCCTGTTCTCTGGTTTCCTCTGTGGAGGAGAGAGGAATTAAACTCGGATGAGGGATATTCTCTATCCTCCATTGACATTTGAACTTAATTCCTTGGCTGCTGCTCCCTGGGTTCGCTTCGGTGTGCCACTAGTTTGCAGCCAATGAGTCACAATAACGTGGCTGAAACTATGAAGATTATACCACACACCAGAAGATGAGAAGACAACGTTTCGGTCCATCCTGGACCATTATCAAGTTGATTGTGATGGGAATGAGGGAGACACGAGCATTAAGTAAGGCAAGAGAGAGGTGGAGAGAAGGAGACTTTTTATGATAAGGCAAGAGTAAGACAGATGGGATGGGGTAATATTGGGGTGTAAAAAAGGGGGGGTAATAATGGGATAAAAATGGAAATGTAAGACTAAGAGAAATAAAAAAAAATAAAAAATGGGGGTGTAGGCTTATGTTAGGCCATGTATGTTAGAAAGGATAGAGCATTTAAGTATGTATTGTGAAAGGGAAGAATCAGCAGCAACAAAGCCAGGACTAAGGTTCTTGTTGAGTATGTTGTGTATCGGAGCCGACTCGACAAGACGACATCTGTGAAAGAGTAAAGGCAGGAAAGATTATTTTAGAAGAAGAATAGGATGATTAGAATCTTTAACATGACTGAAGAGAGCATTGTTTGTGTCCTGCAGATTTAACATTTCTTTTGTGTTCCTTAAGTCTGTCATTTAGTGTATGGCCAATTCCCCCAAAATATTGGAGAGGACAAGACGAACAGGAAATAGAGTAGACAGCAGCATTAGAAGCAGGAGCAGCAGTGTGAACCAGATTAGTACAAAAAGTGTTAGTTTGGGGAAAGGAGAGCTTTATGTCAAGAGGACAAAGGGTATTAGTGAGATTTTTAAGTTTAGATATGAAAGTAAGGCATAGTGGTACTAGTGTGAAATTGGTTTGGGATGAAATAAATTTTGTTTAGCTTGAGAATAGGCACAGTTGATAAAATGTAAGGGGTAACCAAGGCATGAGAGAGAAGATTTGTAAATAAAGGAAATTTCATAATCAAGAAACTGGAGGGTTACTGATGAGTAGAGTGCAGAGGAAGAGAGAGACGAGAACACTTTCCTTAACAGGAGGAGGATGGTAGGAAAAAGAAGTGAATGTACATACATGCATGGGTTTGCAGTAGACAGAAAAAGGTAACCCGGACACAGTGTTGTGAACATGAACGTCAAGAAAAGGAAGGAGGGAATTAGATTCCCATTCAACTTTGAAATGGATAGGAGGAGTCAGATTGTTAAGAGAGGAGAGGAAAGGCTGGACAAGACTAAGGTAATGAGGCCATAAAGCAAAAATATCAACATAGTGAAGCCAGAGAGAGGGACGAGTATCAATAGTGGAAAGAAAAATGGTTTTGAAATTTTCCATGTAGAGATTGGCAAGAACAGGGGAGAAAAGGGAACTCATAGCGACACTGAAAGTTTGTAAGAAATATTTACTGTTGGAAAAGAAGGAGTTAGTCAACAGTCTAATGAGATCAAGGAAATGTCAGTATGAAGCGGGAGATGAAGAAGACCCTCAGTTGCCTTATGACTAAGGAAAGAGAGAATGTCATCAAGGGGAACATTAGTAAACAGAGTCGACATCAAGACTAAACATTTTTTAGGAGGGGTGTAGGCGCAGTCTATCTATGACTGCACCTACTGAGAGTCATGAGATTCTACTACTATTGAGAGATTCTGAGAGTACCTTGTCCCGTCAACAGAGCCCCTTGAGGAAATGATAGGATGAAGAAGAACACTAGATTAATCTATGCAATATCCTATTCCCCATCATTTTTGACACTGCTTGCCTCTACTCTTACCACCACTCCTCCACACTACACAACAAACTTCGTCTGATTTCCAACAGTGCTTGGGCTAAATACTCTCTCTCTGACTGTGTTACCAACCTTTCTTCTTCACCTCTCTCTAAGCACCAGCAAGAACTTCTCGGACTTGGCATTCTTTTGCTACTTCCTCTGGCCCTCGCTGTGGCTTGACCTCATTAGGTCCTTTGATAAGTTTGCCAATTCTAACTCTAGTACTCTTTTGAACCTATCTGCCTTCAGGGAGGCCCTTATTCCCATTCTTGACAGTTTTTCTAAAAATCACCACCTTCCTCATCATTTCCATTTTGCCCTTGCCTCCCTGAAAGCTAACAACACTCTTCTAATCCTTCCTTCCAACAAAAGCAATTCGGGGGTTGTCCTTGACCGTGTGGACTACCTCCAGAAAGCTGATGTCTTGCTCTCTGGCCTCCCACACATGCTACTCTGACATCTAACCCTTTGGATCGCCTTAAAACGTCCTTCAACCATAAACTAAGACAGCTCTCTAGTCTTTATCCTCCTGACTTCAATCTAATAAAACATTTCCGTAATATCTGCCCTTCTCTTTCTTATTTTGATGGTCTACCTAAGACTCATAAACCTGGTGTTCCTCTTTGTCCTATCATTTCTTCAAGAGGCTCTGTTGGCTATCCTCTGGCCTCCTGGCTTGTTAAAACTCGAACTCCTTATTTCTATGCTAAGTCCCAATTTTCTTCTTCTCCTTGGTTAATTAGCTTCAGAGAGCCTCTGTTTGGCCCCTCCAGGAAACCAGCATTAAATGTAATGAAATGCCTCTTTCTGGTTGGGCCTCAGTGGCTCCTTGGTCTCTCCTCCCAATCAGGTGCATCAATTTGTTGTCCTTGGCTTCAGACTGAGCAGTGTTGACATGGGGAGCTGGCAGCTTCCAGTGGTGCTGCCACCTGTTGGTGGTGAGCTGTAACTAGGGAGAGTTCGAACTGGCTACTGGGTGGATCGTTTGTGGAGTAGTTTGCTACTCTTTCTTTAATCAGGTTAATCATAACAATCCCCTGCTCCCTGTGCCTCTGAGGAAGCAAGGTCTGCCTTTAATCTCCAGTAGGCCATTAAGGATTTGTAGGGCCGATTTGATTTGTGTGTAGAGCTATCACATTGTGGCTAGCTTCAGGGATCCACTGAGGCCCAACTAGAAAAGGTGTTTCATTATTCATTGTGTTTTTTTTTTTTTTACAGGTCCTAAATTATTCAAGCAACCAACTGCAAAGTCCAATAGAACAATCATTCTTAATGCAGTTGAATATTGTGTCTTCCCGGGGATGGTGAATCAGACAGCTAAACACAGAGTTCTAGAAGAAATTGCACGTTCCGAGTCGAAGCACTTCCTTGTCTTATTCCGAGATTCTGGTTGCCAGTTCCGAGCCATTTATTCATTTAATCCAGAGACTGAAGAGGTCTTCAAGCTGTATGGTACAGGCCCTAAACAAGTTAATGATAGAATGTTTGACAAATTCTTTAAGTAAGTGAGCTTATTATTCTTATCCTCTTAATGATGTTTGATGTCATTATAAATGTTAAGTTCTATATACCATATTTGTTTTATGAAATTTTATGGAAAAAAAAAAAAAAGTGCGACATACAAAATATATTTTGAACATCAATTTACATACTGTATTTTCAAAAACTTAATAATGTTGTTTATTCTTTCTTCACAGATACAACTCTGGAGGAAAATGTTTCTCTCAAATCCATACTAAGCACTTGACTGTGACTATTGATGCGTTTACCATCCATAATTCTCTCTGGCAGGGCAAGCGTGTCAACCTTCCCTCCAAAAAGGACATGACACTTGTAATTTAAGTTTCCTGAAAAATCAGATTCTCGTTTACTAAACCCACATACAGTATATTTTGGTACTCATACATGCACTGTGAGAATATGCCTTGTGTGGCTCTGCTGCTCCAATTGGGCTCTCAGCAAAATATTTGAGTGTTTTTATACAGAGTTTTAATTCAGAGTGTAGATAATGGTATGCTGCTATTAAGGAAAATCCTCGTGTGTGGGCTTGCATAGTTTCGAGACGCTGAAATTTTTTTGTTTTGTACTGAGGAATTCCTCTCAACGGGTGAATTTTTTAGGATAAATATGCCATTTTTTGTGTGAGACAGCAAGCCTTTTCCTCAACATTTGCTCACACAATTATTTCCCCCCAATACTAGCCTTAAAGCATTTAAAGGTTTTGGTTGTGGCTTCGTTGGTCAGTATAACCAATTAGTCAGGTTGTTTACAAAACAGAATTTGTTAGTGGTGGCTCTTGGTCACATACAGGGCTTGGTGGTAATTCTACGGCAGCCATCTCCTGTATGCTGGGAGCAGTTTATAAAAGAAACTGGAAATGGGGGAAATAGAGAGTAGAGAGTTTTATCAAGAATGGGAACAAAAAAGAAAGTAATTTAGGCCAAATTATTTTCAGTGTGGTTAAAAGCTTGCCATCAGCTTGCACTGTGACATGACCATAAGGTTTACTTGATATCCTGCCATTAGCAGCCTTCATTTATAATTGTGTATTATTAATAATTATTGGCAAGTGCCCCATTTCAAGCCAAATAAATATGTTCATAAAAATTAAGACTTGGGAAATTGTGTATTGGGATGTGATTTTTCTGGGTTTTCACAGATGTTAGGGTTGATTTTAGTCACTGGTCATTCCTGTGTCTTGTGTTAATCTGGAGAGACAATTCTTGCTGATGATGGAGGGGGGATTCTGGGTTCTGTCTTTTACTCCCTCTATGAATTCTCCCGATCACATCCCTTTGGATGGGATAGTACATTTTAGGATCTTAATTTAAATTTGCCATTACCCATAAGGGGTGCCATAATGTTAGAATTGAAGATAAATGTGAAGATTGTTACTTAATTAAAAAAAAATTTGCAACTGTTGGAAAGCAAACGTCATGAAGTTGAAGATGTGAGATCAGCAGGGCACGTAATTTGTTTGCAGTGTTAACTAATGCAATTCCATATAACATTCGCTTCTCGTACTAAATCTGTGATTCTTGTGATCGTTAGGTAAGACTTGCATCAGGCATATGTAAGTAGCATCTCCATGTATTTTTAGAACGTATGTAGCTTTCAGGAAAAGAAAGAAAAACTAAAAAATACCTGGTTGAAGCTAGCCTTGCTTGCATAATCCTGACGATACAATTAATTCCAACTTGTCTAGATATAAAGTATAGTGTTGAACTTGTATATATTAGAATGTGATAGGGAAAATGATGTTGGATTGTGGAAACATTCCTGGTTTTCCCAAATACTCACAAAGAGACTGTATATGTGAACAAAAAGATTTCCATAAGTTTGAAGAGTTTCCATAGCTTTTGTACTAAGGAATGTTTATTTTCTTTCTTTATTTTTTTCTTGTGTATGTGTGTGTGCATGCATGCGTGCGTATGTGTGTGTTACTTGTCTTGTAACCAACAGTTAAATATGTAGCTTACATGACATCTTTATTTCTTCATTGATATCATCTCATATGTTAATAATTTGTTACATTTTAAATCCATTAGATCTCCAGCTAAAGAAATTGGTCATATTTACATTATACAAATTTGTATTGTTAATGTGTACTGGAGAGAGGGTGCTCATACATTCAATTATGTATATTAACTAATGATGTATATGGTATGAAGATTAACACAACAATAAATCTAACAGCAATCTCTTGAGTGAGTGATAGCTTGTTGTCACATTAATGGCATACAATAACTATTGTAATCAAATATATCCTGTGCATATTTACACATTTACATGTATGCAAGAACGAGGGAGTGAATGTGCAAAAGAGAACATTCTTTGCAATGTTGATTCTGCTGCTATTGTTAACTAGTGTGGTTGACATTAAAATGTGAAGCTGGTTTACAGCGAGAGTTGACTGTGTATGCTATAAATGTTGCAACAATCTAGAGCACACTACAGAGTAATTGTCTGTAATTGTTTGCCTTAATGTTCAGAGAGATCCATGTCATAGGAATACCTGACCAGGTCAAACTTGTACCATAATGTGATCACATTAGGTAGCTGGACTAACGGGAAATACTTCACATAGAAAAGTAAGTTTGGATGTATATGAGGTTTCTTCGGCTTTGTTAGTTGATGTTTAGTTATTCTACTTGAGCAGGAAAACTTGTAACACCTTGAGGTATGGCTCATTACATCTCATAATTCTTGTTAAAGTAGATGAGTTTGTTATGATTGAAGTAAAAATGTCCAGCTATTTATTTTTTGTAATTATTTACAAAGTACTACTTATATTGACTTTTGTACCTGGATGAAAAATGTTACTGGAGCAAGCTTTAGACATATTGTCTACTAAGGGTAGATGATACTGGGTCTCCATGAATGTCGAGGTTGACAAGGTATTCCTTGCTGACTCTACTTGCTTTGGTTTAGTGTGACCATGTGTACATATTGTTTTATATTTATTCCCAACATCTCAAAATGGGGTGGGCTTATAGAAAACTCCCATGTCTGCTTGTTATTAATGATAACAATAAATTCAGTCTTTTTTTCAGAATTAAAGTTTTCTTTATCCTAATAATTAAATCCTGCATTTGTTGCTTTAATATATATCTAGTATATTTTACTCAGTCTGTTTTCTCTAACACTTTCGCGTGTTCGTGCCGCTCGAGAGCGGCACCAATTTTTCTCGAGTCCGCGTAATGGACTCGCTCACGAGTCACAAGAAAAAATATTTCTATATACATATATATAGATTCTTTATACATATATATTATATATATATAATATTTCTATATATTTCTATTTCTATAGACTTTCGATACTTTTATAGATCACCAGTTCCACTTACTGGAAGGGTGGCCCTTGTAGAATAGTTAGGTGTTTGGGACAGGGAGCATGGAAAAGTGGGTCTATATACCAGTGTGAGCAAACCTTCATGGCAGAATCCTCCACAGTTAAAAAATCAGAAGCTCCATTGGAATTTGGGTACCCTGCCCTTCATCAGCATGCACTCTGCCTGTGATGGTATGGCACTTGTGTATTTTGTTGTCCTGTATTCAAGGTCTTGTAGTTTTCAGTATTGAAAATTATTTGCCAGTCTTTGATCATTTGTGGCATTCATGTAGATCGTTCTGTAAGGCCTCAAGTTTTTCTTTTTTTCCTACATTATCAGAATTGTTTGTCATGTACAAATTTGATATGGATCATTGCTTGACTGAGGCAATACTTACACACACACATTGGGTTTTTTTTTTTTTTTCTTTACAAAAATAGGATTGCCCTAAAATAGAACCTGTAATATTCCACTCAACATTTTTCCAAATTCTGTTCCATTTAGGACACTCCTTTGCTTTCCTAAATTAATTAAATATAATAATAATTTGTTCTTTATTGCTCAGTTTATTTATATTTTTTACATTTTTGTGTAATACTTTAATTATATAATCAATAGGCCAACTGTTCTATTCACAATAAAGGTATGTACTGTACATAACTTTTACTTTTAATTTTGTTTATTAGGGTTATGTATTTGTATTAACTTTTTCATTAATGTTCCATAACATTTGTTATTAGTTCTAATAAAGGCTATCCATTTTATACATTACCCTCACATTGCAAGGCAGGAAACCCACCCCTGCTGAGAAAATGGCCAACAGCAGAGAAAGGCATGTGGTGGGCCATGAAGCCAGCACTGCATCTTCAACACAGTAACAAAGACAAGCTAGCTGAAAAAAGCATACATTGGCAGGTGTGAAATCTGGCCATGAAGAGAGGAAAGCATTTTTTCCCCCCATGTAGAAAAAGGCTTCCTGCACAAGCCCTAAGCCTCTGGTCTGCCTTAGTGTTACTCATTTTTGTCTGTCTTTGGCAGTGGCTGAATATTCATGACTCATATGTTGGCTTCAGTAACATTATTTCCAATGTATTTGGCAGCAACTTCTGGGCTGTTAAATCTTGCTTGAAATCATATTTGGTTTATACCTACATTGTTTTAAATAATGTTCCAGTAGGCTGCTTGATGATGAACCAACCAGCTGAGATGTCGGCTGTCTACTTGGGTAGGAAAAGAGCAAAACTTGCAGAAAGAAAACACATGATCACAGACGTGAAACCTATCTATGCAGGGAAGGCCAACCAGCTGTGTGGTTAGGGTGGGAGGTTCCTATAGCATCATTGGCCTTCCTTCATGTAGGGTAAAAAAAAAAAAAAAAAAATGGTGGAAAATCCCACATGGCCCGACCAGGTTATGTGCAAATGTAATGCTGAGAAAGGTCAGCTGGGTGAGAGGCTACAGTCATGGTCAGTGGCCTCTTGTACAAGAAAAGAAAGCAAAATGCACAGGGTCAGGCAGGAAACTCTGCATGTGGGTAAACTGTGAGTAATTGTGACAAGTAATCAAAGATTACCAATAATGATTATAGAAATTAAGAGTAAACAGATATAGAGAGGCATGATAAAACTTTAACTAGCATTTGTAACATGAATACCACCAAAGGCCCCCAGCATCAGAAGGAATGCGTATATTCTTAAAGGACAGGTGAGTTTTATGGCCAGTAACCTTTGGGAGCTCATTAGACTTTTCTGAAGGATTGACTTGAACAAGTCTGTTAAAATAATCCCAGTGCATGAGCAATCAAGCAACGACAGAATAATACCTAGAGGAAAACTTTGTATGTGGTTGCAGTTTGCGAGGTAGAGCACTGTCAGGCCATGGGCATCACCTTAGACTTGCACACCTTGTTAGTAACCTACACAGTACATTTCAGAACAACTAAAAAAAAAAAAAAATGGACTTGACTAGGTTCACATGTCCAGGTAGGAACATGGTGTTTATGTATATACTTGTATGTATACTTCTGGAGGGGCTGAATGGGTGGCTCCCCTGTAGCAACTGCACTGAGGTAGCTCCACGCCTATAAATCACATAACTCTGTCAAGACCTTAATAGCCTACCAGAGCCCAAAACCTGATTCCCTCCCTCTCCTCACAAAAGTGTAAAGAGCAGAGATTTGCTGACCACCCTCACTGAAGAAACAAATCCCCAGAAAGGAAGCGAAGCAAAACCATGGCAAGGTTCACAACGTAAATAAACCATGCAATAAATGACTGCAAATGATGCACCCAGTAGCTAGGTCATACACCCCCTAGTAACAGCTGACCACCACCAGGTGGTAACTGTAGGAGCTACTAGCTCCCCATGTCAACAATCATCAGACCACCATCTGACATCAGATGTGTCAAACAACTCCACGAATCACCAGCTCTTTGGGTTCCAGATTTTCTAGGTAAGTGTTGGCCTATTTTTGGATGCTGTCCTGTGGGGCTCCATTTGCTTGTGTATTGTTTCAATATTTAGTTTTTGTGTCGTGTGTGTGTCTTTACAAGCCTCATGTATTCTGTGGACTTTGGAAACTGTTCACCTCAAGCTGCATGTGCCTAGGGCAGCCCATCCTCCAAACAAAGACCCAAAAGTGATTCCATGCACCCGCCAAACCTCTTGTTCATGGATGAAAAACGGTTTACACACACACGACTTGCAACTGATATCATTCAAACACTTCCAGAACAAATGCTTCACTGGCGAATTTTGTTCGAAGCACAGCGATGTATATGCTTCACCCACGTACTACAAATAATCGCCGACAGAACCTAAATACCTTACCTAACCTAACCTATGCCTATATATGCACAATATGCTAATATATTATAATATTAATTTATATTTGAGAAAATTCCCATTTTGAATGAACAGCAAGTAAAAATTTATGAATACGTCAGTGGGGTCGACTGCTGGATGTAATGGACTTGAGTCAAGCATGGGTTGGCCTAGGGCAGCCCTTTCCTAGGCATTCATTTGGTGTTGGCCATGCAAGGTGCAGGGGCAACAAGGTTACTTTCCTGGTGTGTTTATATTTTTGTCCCATTGAAGCCAGTCTCCTTTGGAGGGTGCCTAACTCTTAAGTAGTGTGAGGGGTCTTTGACTCCTCTGCTAAATTCTGAGGATGAGGACATCTTGTGGCTATTAAGACCATTTTGTGGCCTTTCTTTGCTAGGAAAGGCCACAAAATTTTTCTTTCTTGGCCTTAATTTACTAGGATTCACTTGCCTGTACATATGGCACATGCTGCTGATACCATACCCACCTACATTTTCTTTTATGTTATGTATGGTCTCAGTGTTCATCAGTTTTGCTACATACTGATGTACATTTGTACTGTTTCCTATGCCGCATCTTGAGCGAGTCCTCATATCCAGGGACCTGTGACATTTGGGTTCACTGGGTCTCTATTTTTAGCTGAAACCTACAGGTACTGATTTTTTTTATTTTGTTATTGTAGTGACAAGGCTTAACAGGTGTCAGCCACTTTGGGTTTCTTACCCGTTTTTGTTGTTTGTGGCTTGGTGTTTGAGTGGTTGTCCAAGAGTCAGTCCTTATTATTTTTTAGGGATTTGGAGTTGGAGTTTTTGATGTATTCTACTGTTTTTTTGCCACTTTTCAGGTGTCTGCCTGGCTTTTTTTTTCTTTTTTTTTAAACAAGTGAATACAGGACAAATGACTTCTGACTTGGGTTAGCAGGCTTAAAACTTTCCCTTCCTATAGCTTATGGTAAGCCTTATCCACTAGTTTTCCATAGAACACAATCTGCCAATCGGTTAATGACCAGGTCCCAATTACAGCTAGGTGAATAAGGAGCAAACATTTAAGGATTGGCATCCAGAGAATCTGGATGCCAACTGCCAGACAGTCTTCCCTGGCTAGAACTTGAACCCAGACCAAATTGCTTGTGAAGCACAGGTTGAGTGTGCCAGCTGTTACCACTGCGTCAGCTGTAACTAGGGAGGGGTTTCACCTAACTGCTAGGTGGATCATTTATGGAGTTGCTTGGTCTCATTTCTTTATTTTCTGTGAAATTTGCAGTTCTTTATTTTCTGTGAAACTTGCAGTTCTTTTTCTGTGAACCTTGCAGTTGTCTGTTTTGCTTTGCTAACTTTCTGGAAATTCTTTTCGGTAAGAGTCCCGTGCTCCCCGGGCCTCTGTGAGGAGGATCAGGTTCTGCTCTGGTCTCCAGTAGGCTATTAAGATCTCCAGTACAGTTAGCTACAGGGAGCCACCATTTGGCCTTCTAGTAAAGTACAGTACCTAATTTTTATTTCTAGTTATCTATGCCCCTTCTCTCGACTGCTCCATGCCCAAACAAAGCTACTTTGTCTACATTATCAATTTCTTTGTCTTACATATACGGTAGTTATCATGTTTCCCATACTCCTCTCCTCTCCTCTCCTCTCCTCCAGTGTGATGGGGTCTAGTTTTGTCGTTCCTCATAGCTCAAGCCCTTTAGCTCAGGAACAAGTTGTGTATATCTGGACTTTTTCTGGTTTTGATGACCTTTTTAGAAGAGGGTTCTATGGCAGGGATGTGCATTCAAGAGTGGGTCTTGCCTAGATTATGTATCATGCAAAGAAAATTTGTCTTAGTCTCTGCAACCTACATGGATGTTAGGCAGTTAGGCATTAGAGTTATGTCTAGTCCTAGGTTTTTTTTTCCATTCATTCTATACAGCTGCACAGGTTTTCTCACTTCTGTTCCTACCCTTATAATTTTGCAGTTGGCTTGGTTAAATTTTAGCAATAGTTTTTCAGACCACTTTTGCAGTATGTCCAGATCTGCTTGCAGGGTATCACAGTGTCTGTGTCCAGACTCTCTTTGTTTGTTTTGAATGCTATAGAATAAGGGAATATATGTAATGAGTGGGCAATGAGTCTTGTATAAGAGTGTATCTGCATGTTTTTGACATGTACGTTTTGACAACTGTCTGAACAGTTGACAAAGTCATTGGTGTACTCTAACATGTTTTTGGGTGATGGGCGTATGTATTTTTGGGTTTATCAAGGTTTAGGCCAAGTACAATACCGTAGTTGTTGGTAAGACAATTATGTTTGGATGTGGGGGATTTTTAATATACTATACAGTAGTTTAATTATATTTTTGCATTTATTGTAGTAGTAGTATGAGCTTTTGGATTTTGCTGAGGTTAGTCTGGATACACCAGTTAGAATCACACAGTGGGAATCCATCTCATTTGTTCATTACAGGAGATGTAAATTGTGTGATGTTGTCTGCATAGCATTTGGTTAGCAAGTTGATATATATGGTCAGGTATGTCATTTGTGTAGTGTGTGTAATATTGGAGCAAGAATTAGAGCTGTTAGGGATTCCAGCATTCATGTCAAACTACAGTAGTTCGATTGTTGTTCGAGAAATTTTATTTGCATTTTCTGCTGTTTATGTAGTACAGTAGTTGCATAAATTTAGTCATACCGATTCATTGATTTTATTGTATGTATTTAGAGGGTTGGTATTGAGGAGTAATGCTTTATAAATGGAAATAGCACAAGCAAATGTGTCGGATAAGCATATGTTTAACATGTTCAAGGATTTTGTCTGAAAGACAGAATTTGTTAGTTATGATATCTGATTTTACCTGAGTGATGATGGGTATGAGATAGTGTGTGGTGATGATGGACTAAAGCACTTAGCAGTTATTGAGCCTCGTGCAAAGATACTGTACTGTAAGTTAAGTATGGATATACTAATGAGTAATATAATGTGAGAAGAGCAGTGTAGCAGTACACTGTAGATATTGTGCTAATATAGTACAGTATCTGATTTTTATAAAAGTACAGTATACCAACTGTTTGGAGACTTTTTTGGCTATGTGCTGTGTACAGGTCTAGGAACTTTAAATTGGTTTATATCCAATGTTTATATAGTTTATTTGAAAAGCTATTTGGTTAGATGATTTGCTTCAAAATCAAATGTAGTAGATCTTTTCTGTGTTAAATGTGAGCTTGTTGGTTAATTTGAACTCATTGTTTACTTTTCTGGCGTAAAGGAAACACGCAATGCATTGGGACTTTTTAATAATAAATTTAGTGAAGGGGAACGCTTAGTGTCTTATAAGAGTGACACTTGAGTATATATCAGTGTAGTAATACTTCCTTTATGATTTTATTTGAGGTGATGGGAAAGTGATAATATGTGAATATATTGATAATTGATGAAGTGTCGTATTCAATTCAACTCCCCCATTGTGTTTTACTTGCATTTCTAAACTCACTCCTTGAAAGCCACTTTTAAGTTGGGGTTGGATACCAGAACTTTAGTTCCTCTAGCAAAGAACCCGGTTGCAACCCATTGTGGCTGTAACAACATCATAAAAAGAAAGGTGAAACGCTATGCAACCTCTGAAGA
The DNA here is from genome assembly GCF_040958095.1 of Procambarus clarkii. Lineage (NCBI taxonomy): Eukaryota > Metazoa > Arthropoda > Malacostraca > Decapoda > Cambaridae > Procambarus > Procambarus clarkii. Next base: position 13,483,999 of record NC_091172.1, on the reverse strand, counting down.
GTCGACTAACACAACACATGTACCCCCTATTAGACTAATTTACAGGAACTTCTTTTCAATGGCTCATAAAATGGAGGAAAGGGTCCCGAAAGATATTGTTGATAGGAACATTATCCCTACAGACAAAAATCAGAAAATACAATTGACGATTTACTATAAAACCAAGAAAACGGCCAACCTACTCATGAAGAACTCTCCAGACATTAAGCACAATGCCTTGAAGGAAACCAACGTCGTCTATGCCTTCAAATGTCCACTTGGGGACTGTAAGCCCCAAAGAACTCGGTATATAGGCAAGACAACAGGGCTCCATCCAGGAACATATAATCTCTTCTCACAACCAGACCATCACCAGAGAAATCTTAACAAACAACACAGAAATCATCGATAGATACAGCGATAGTAGGAGACTTGACATCTGCGAGGCACTACACATCAAAAAGTCAACACCAGCAATCAACAGCCAATTAATGAACCACTATATTCTACCCACTTCAAGACTCCGAACCAATATAGAAGCATCAAGAGGAAGTGTTGATGCTATGGGCCAATAGGCCTTCTGTAGTTACTTCCATTCTTATGCTTTTATACCCATTGGTTCGTATTCTGTCTTGGGTAAATGTCAATCACCTCACCCAAAACTTTTATCACCTCACCCAAATGAGAGTATAAGTATGGATGTGTTTACAGGTTACAGTTGTGTGTGTAAACTAAAGTCTTTGAAAATGTAATAAGTTATTACGAAACACGTTCAAGTGTCGTGTCAGACTAGAAATAAAAATGAATTTTGAACTGATTTTTCAATTACTATCGACAGTGAAAAGAAACATAAGAAATATTGAGCAAATTCGTGTTAGAATTATTAATCTTACCTTTTCGGTCATTTAACAACACACACACACACACACATATATATATATATATTTATATAGAAACTCTACTGCAGGTACAGACCTGCTCTACCGCAGGTCTGTACCTGCGGTAGAGCAACTGATTCTCTAGGAAGAACCCAGGGATACTGTCAGGTTGAGTAATTATATATATATATATATATATATATATATATATATATATATATATATATATATATATATATATATTAGTATATTTTGGTAGCAGTCTTTCCTGTAGACATATATTATTAAGTATGACAGAAAAAGTAAGATTAATAATTCTAACACGAATTTTCTCGATCTTTCTTACGTTTCTTTTCACTGTTGATGGTAATTCAAAGATCAATTCTCCAAAATTCATTTTTATTTCTAGTCTGACGCAATACTTGAGCGCGTTTCGTAAAACTTATTACATTTTGAAAGACTTTAGTTTACAAACACACAACTGAAACTGAATAGAGCTTACACATCTTCGATTTTATATCTACATTTGGGTGAGGTGGATGAGGTGAAAACAAACTTTCAACAATGGGTATTGAATGGGTATTAAATTCAAACACAAGACAGAACACGAAACAATGGGTATTGAATGGAAGTAATTGTAGAAAGCCTATTGGTCCATATTTCTTGATGCTTCTATATTGGAGCGGAGTCTTGAAGTGGGTAGAATATAGTTGTGCATTAATTGGCTGTTGATTGCTGGTGTTGACTTCTTGATGTGTAGTGCCTCGCAGACGTCAAGCCGCCTGCTATCGCTCTATCTATCGATGATTTCTGTGTTGTTTGCTAAGATTTCTCTGGTGATGGTTTGTTTGTGGGAAGAGATTATATGTTCCTTAATGGAGCCCTGTTGCTTATGCATCGTTAAACGCCTGGAAAGAGATGTTGTTGTCTTGCCTATATACTGTTTTTTTTTAGGCTTACAGTCCCCAAGAGGGCATTTGAAGGCATAGACGACGTTGGTCTCTTTTAAAGCGTTCTGCTTTGTGTCTGGAGAGTTTCTCATGAGTAGGCTGGCCGTTTTTCTGGTTTTATAGTAAATCGTCAGTTGTATCTTCTGATTTTTGTCTGTAGGGATAACGTTTCTACTGACAATATCTTTCAGGACCCTTTCCTCCGTTTTATGAGCTGTGGAAAAGAAGTTCCTGTAAAATAGTCTAATAGGGGGTATAGGTGTTGTGTTAGTTGTCTCTTCAGAGGTTGCATGGCGTTTCACTTTCCTGCTTATGATGTCTTCCACGAAACCATTGGAGAAGCCGTTGTTGACTAGGACCTGCCTTACCCTACAGAGTTCTTCGTCGACTTGCTTCCATTCTGAGCTGTGGCTGAGGGGACGGTCGACATAAGCGTTAACAACACTCCTCTTGTACCTGTCCGGGCAGTCACTGTTGGCATTCAGGCACATTCCTATGTTTGTTTCCTTAGTGTAGACTGCAGTGTGGAAACCTCCGCTCCTTTCCATGAGTGTTACATCTAGAAAGGGCAGCTTCCCATCCTTCTCCATCTCGTAAGTGAAACGCAACACAGAATTCTGCTCAAATGCCTCCTTCAGCTCCTGCAGATGTCTGACATCAGGTACCTGTGTAAAAATGTCGTCAACATACCTGCAGTATATGGCCGGTTTCAAGTTCATGTCGACTAAGACTTTTTGCTCGATGGTACCCATGTAGAAGTTTGCAAACAGGACACCTAGGGGAGAACTCATGGCGACCCCATCTACTTGCTTATACATGTGTCCATCCGGGCTCAAGAAGGGTGCCTCTTTAGTACAAGCTTAAACTAACTTAAACTAAACTTAAACTAACACAACACGTATACCCCCTATTAGACTATTTTACAGGAACTTCTTTTCCACAGCCCATAAAACGGAGGAAAGGGTCCTGAAAGATATTGTCAGTAGAAACGTTATCCCTACAGACAAAAATCAGAAGATACTGCCCTTGTGACTCTCTATTACTCCCTCATCTATCCATATCTCAACTATGGTATTTGTGCTTGGGGTTCTACTACCCAAAATCATTTACGTCCTCTAATTACTCAACACAAAGCTGCTATTAGGACAATATCCAACTCTGGCCCGACATCACTCGGTACCCCTACTCAAATCTCTGAATATGTTAGACATTAAGTCACTGCACATTCTCTCATGTGTATTATACATATATAAAACGCTAAACTGTAATGCCAATCCTGACCTCAAAAGCTTCATAGAAGGTTGTAACAGAACCCACGAGCACCAGAACCCACGAGCACCACACCAGAAATATATAGTTTTGATATTCCTAGAGTACGACTTAATCAAACTAGAAATGCTCTACAAATCAAGGGACCCAGATTGTGGAATGACCTTCCCAACCATGTTAAAGACTGTACCTCTCTCAACCAGTTTAAGATAAAAACGAAGCTATACCTAATAAATTCCCTGTAACCTACCTTACCCCTCTATTGTCAACCAATGTCTGTTTTTTTTTTTAAAGAGCGCTGTTTGTCGACAGAATTGTATTTGTGCTGCTTTTTCAGCTATGTTTTCATTCCATGTTTTCATTTTACTCTTTATGCTCAATTAGTATTAAGCTTTAGTCATTTAAGTTTTTCATGCCCGAAACGCTTTGCGTAATAGTGGCTTTAGGCATTGTATATACTAGCCCTATCTATAAATCCATCACTCTTTGTAAAATCTCTTGTATGTATGTACCTTACCTAAATAAACATTTGATTTGATTTGATTTGATTTGACTTTACATTTCGTGCAGTTTGCGTGAAGGTTTCCTCTGACCGGTGACACTACACGAGTGGTGATGTTGAGAGACGCGTACCAATAGCACATCAGTATACACAGAAATCTCAATAGCGTGATGCATCAAATGAACAAATCCACAAGGGTCGTGACGAGGATTCGAACCTGCGTCCGAGAGCATCCCAGATGCCTTAATCGACTGAGCTACGACATGGTCAAAAGGAGTTGAAACCGAAGTTCTTCTGAACTTATTGGATCCTGCAGCCTCTCCGAGGCACAAACCAGGGTTTTTACACAACTCCCCCCATGCACGCGCAGGTACGAATCCTCGTCACGGCGCTTGGGGATTTGTTCAATAGCACGTCAGTGTTTATCTGGCAAGGCCTATAGATATTTTTTTGTTTTGCTTTTTTTCAGTTGATACCCGAGCGAGGACTCGACGAGGAGTGTTCTCTTGTTCTAAGAGTTGGACTTGATGCTCTGCGACGTGGGCTGGATGTTGTGTTTATGGCGTCGGCTGTTCATTGTTGCTTTGTAGTTCTGGCTTCGTTTTCTATGTTTGATTGCCCCGGTGGTTTGAGTTACTTGAACAGGTCCAATGTGGCTTAATTATTATTTTTTTTTTTGGGGGGGGGGGGAGATATTTAGCCAATGCGATGCCTGCTTGATATTTTATACGTAGTGGAAGATCTCCTCCCTCTAATATGTGCTCGATACTGAAAGGCAGTTTGAAGGGGGATAGGAACTATCAGGAGAGAGCGCATTTGTTGTTGTTTTAGATATAGCTACTCAGAACGAAATGTCCATGAAGCACGGGCTATGGTGAGCCCGTAAAGAGAGCGCCAAGCCGTTACGACTATATAGCACTTGGAAGGGGTTTGGGATGGGACGGGGGGAAGGAATGATGCCCAACCACTTGCACGGCTGGGGATTGAACGCCGACCTGCATGAAGCGAGACAGTCGATCTACTGGCTACTCCAAGTGATTGGGTGCAGTTTGAAGGGGATAAGTTCTTATTTGAAATTCTGACTATGATATCTTAATAATTAAGCAATGTTCAATTATCTTCGGAACATGGCAGTGGACGCAAAGTTCCTTTATGTCTGTTGTGTATATGTAGCTATTATGCTGTTAGTTTGGTGTGTCCCAGCCTTAGTCTGGTCACGTGTGGATCACTGTGTTTATATCTGGAGTGTTTCAAATTCCCCAGGTCTATTTAATGGGGCGAGGGTATATCGAAGAGCATGATATTTCCCATTTCGCGGCAAAGTCTTGGTTGATGGGAGATTTTAAGGCTCCTATTCTTGGAATATGGTGAATTGGATCGTGTGTGATGCGAGCTGTATTGTGTATCGCTTTTACTAGTTGATCTTGTGGAGTATTCCACAATGTGCTGGGACCCATTAGATGTCATTTACATAAACATAATACACAATAATAATAATGTACATCAGGCTACTGATCCACCTCTCGTGGCTGGTTGTGGATACTGACCCACCACCCATGACGACGGGCTGCATGACTGGTGTGGATACTGACCCACCACCCATGACTCGTGTGGATACTGACCCACCACCCATGACTGGTGGTGGATACTGACCCACCACCCATGACTGGTGGTGGATACTGACCCACCACCCATGACTGGTGTGGATATAAGTGCAGTGGATCACAATATTATTCCTGCTACCATTATAATTGTTTTTGACCAATTACATTCAAAATTATTCTCAAAGGTTCAGATGATGCCTGAGCTAAGGCAGCATTAGGCTACAGTTCATTGTAATTAATATTATGTAATTCATCCAATTATGGTGTTGGTCGATACCTGCCGACCGTTAAATGTGACGAACCTATCAGTAGGTGATTTCTTATTTTGTATATAATTGGACGTTTTAGTTTTAGCACAATTCCTAGTAGCAATTCACAAGAACTGTATTTTATGGAATAACTTGTGGATGGAATCGATTTTGTTCACGTTTGCAGTATAATAATTCCCGTTAATTTCTCATTAGGTTTATAATCCACGACGATTTGATGCTGGGGTTATGTGCAGAAAAAAAACTGTAGTCTGACGTGATTGGTTGCCAAGCGACGGGTTCTCGTTGCCTAGTAACGAGTCTTGTTCCTAGATGGTTCTAGGTGACGCAGTGACATGATCTCGGCACTAGTTTGTGTTGCCAGGGTGTACTTAGATATTTCCAGAAATAAGATTGGAATGTCGATCTAAAGTTCTTGGGACACGCCTTTCCAGATGTCGGCTGTTTTACGCTATCGTTCCGGGACGTTTCAATTCCGATCACGTGCACAACGTAATCACATCAACGTGATGTGACAAAGACGAAATCAGTAGGAACCGTGAGTAGGATTCGAACCCGTTCACTTGGAGTACCAAGTGACCGGGTTCAACTGAAAACGTGATAAGAAGTGACAGTTTTCTCATATCTTATCACATCTACATTGAAATTACTTTTGAAGTTGATCAATATTCAAATTATCAATTAGTAGAGATCTTACCCTCCCCACCCCTCCCTACAAAAAAAAAAAAAAAATGCCCGAAATAAAATAAATAGGATATTGAGAGTCATTTTAAGAAGTTAGCAATAAATCATTTGATGATTTTTCTGCGTCATCTTGTCCTTATTAGACCCATTTTGGTCACCATACTTGAGCGTGAACACAAGTTCACTTGGACGTGTGCAGGGAGGCACGCCAAGAATGTCAAGTCTTACTTATGACGAGCGATTAACAAACTTTAATTAACATTCTCTTGAAAGGTATTTGTGGTGGCTTCCTAACGTGGGCCCACAGGCCTTGTGTTCTTGTATCCCCTTGTGATCTTGTATCCCTTGTGTTTATGTATCCCTTGTGTTTATGTGTCACACGTGACCCCTGACCTCTGCCTCTCCCCACACACCTGCACGTGACCCCTGACCTCTGCCTCTCCCTACACCTGCACGTGACCCCTGACCTCTGCCTCTCCCTACACCTGCACGTGACCCTGACCTCTGCCTCTCCCCACACACCTGCACGTGACTCCTGACCTCTGCCTCTTCCCACACACCTGCAGGTGACCCCTGACCTCTGCCTCTCCCCACACCTGCAGGTGACCCTTGACCTCTGGTCAATATTCTCGTGCCACAAATGCTGAATACATTGGGAAGAGCAAAATAATATATAATAAGAGTGAAGGTGGAAGAAAAACACATTCATGTTTATTGTCTATTTAATATCTCTCTTATCATGTGCTTTACTCATTTTTATATATTCATCTTCATCAATTTTTATTACTCTCAAGGTCCGGACTCACAGGAATGTGTAATATACATGATTTCATTATTTAATAATTTGTCACGACTACTGATTCTTCCATATAAAAAAGTCTTTATATATATATATATATATATATATATATATATATATATATATATATATATATATGTCGTACCTAGTAGCCAGAACTCACTTCTCAGCCTACTATTCAAGGCCCGATTTGCCTAATAAGCCAAGTTTTCCTGAATTAATATATTTACTATAATTTTTTTCTTATGAAATGATAAAGCAACCCTTTTCTCTATGTATGAGGTCAATTTTTATTTATTGGAGTTAAAATTAACGAAGATATATGACCGAACCTAACCAACCCTACCTAACCTAACCTAACCTATATTTATAGGTAAGGTTAGGTTAGGTAGCCAAAAAAAGCTAGGTTAGGTTAGGTTAGGTAGGTTTGGTAGACGAAAAAACATTAATTCAGGAAAACTTGGCTTATTAGGCAAATCGGGCCTTGAATAGTAGGCTGAGAAGTGCGTTCTGGCTATTAGGTACGACATATATATATATATATATATATATATATATATATATATATATGTCGTACCTAGTAGCCAGAACGCACTTCTCAGCCTACTATGCAAGGCCGAATTTGCCTAATAAGCCAAGTTTTCATGAATTAATATATTTTCTCTAATTTTTTTCTTATGAAATAATAAAGCTACCCATTTCATTATGTATGAGGTCAATTTTTTTTATTGGAGTTAAAATTAACGCAGATATATGACCAAACGTAACCAACCCTACCTAACCTAACCTAACCTATCTTTATAGGTTAGATTCGGTTAGGTAGCCGAAAAAGGTAGGTTAGGTTAGGTTAGGTAGGTTAGGTAGACGAAAAACAATTAATTCATGAAAACTTGGCTTATTAGGCAAATTCGGCCTTGCATAGTAGGCTGAGAAGTGCGTTCTGGCTACTAGGTACGACATATATATATATATATATATATATATATATATATATATATATATATATATATATATATATATATATATATATATATATATATATATATATATATATATTTGCGTTTAGAAGCTTTATTGGTAGGTACAAGACAAAATGTTATATTTTTTAATGGCGTATCCGAACCCCTTAACACACCAGTTAATGTAACATTGCCGATGACATAAGATTTAGTGATGGGAGGTAATAATAATAATTATTAATTATTATTTTTTCATGCACTCGTTGATTCTTACACTCGAGCACACGTGCACACACTCTCTCTCTCTCTCTCTCTCTCTCTCTCTCTCTCTCTCTCTCTCTCTCTCTCTCTCTCTCTCTCTCTCTCTCTTTGTGCCTCTCCTTATGTATAATCGCCTCCCCGGTGTAACTTCTTAGGAAGGAAAGTCTTAGACTTTCCTGACAAGAGAAAAGACTCTGACATTGCTTGCACCACGACTTTGACCTCTCTACTCTCTGCTATTCTAATCTTTATTTTTGTTTTTGTTTTAAATGCGTGCAACCTTCAGCTCTAGCACTAGTCTAGCTCCTGGCCCACACTATATAAGTATACGCCATCACTACCACACACCTATCACAGTCTAAAGTGGCTACACCGTGTCTGCTACTACAGTATTTGATGATGCAACTCGAGTCCTAATTGCCAATCAATATATATTGTCAAGTTGCTGTTGATTGTAATCGTGTTTATGTGAGCAGCAGCAGCAGCCACAACGCTACTTGTTGCTTCAAACGTGTTGCTTTTGTCAGTCATAAACACACTTTGTATATTGTAATGTATGTGATGTATCTAATAGCCAGAGCCGCATTGCTTCACCTGGTAAGGACGGCCACTTTTGCCTAACAGCTACGGCTGTAATCATTCCATTAAAGCAAATTTTGGAAAAATAAATATTTAATAAAATTAGGACTTGATAGACAACTCTGGCTATTAGATTCGCCATATAATATATATATATATATATATATATATATATATATATATATATATATATATATATATATATATATATATATATATGTATATAATATTTCTTAAACATTTTATAAAATACAGCATAATAAAACAGTTCTAGACCTGTGTAAACAACAGCAAACACTTGCCTTATTAAACCTCTGTACCATCAACAGGTGTCAAACAGAACGAGCACGTGTTGAAGGGTGTTCAATACTGTAAAACTAAATCTTACATACTCGGAGGCAAATCTAAATAAACATATACATATTTGATTGCAATATCGTACTCGGGTTCACAAATCGTTGCATATTTTTTTTTTTTATAAACAGCACCGTACATTTTGTAAACAATAAAATTCAAAGTACGTAAGTGATAACATCACTTAGTAAACAATAGAAATTATGTTTGTAAATGACCTTGACTGTTTGCAGCAACAGTTTACATCAGTATAAATTACAGTAAACCGAACAATGTACTGTTCTCCCCAAGAGGTGGTTTAAGCCTCCCTTAAGCTGTAATTATTGCCTTGGATACAAATAAATACATCTGGCACTTGTATTACAGCTAATATATATATTTACTATATTTGATTGGCACTCACACAAATTATATCAATGATAATTGTTTTCGCTAGAAATGTTATCTAAATAATAATTATACTTAACGATAAATTGATCATTGATATTAATTTTCATTGTTTTTATTATAATAAAATAATACATTAAAGTGACCTGCTGGCCTGAACACCGTGCAACATTATATGTTTAAACAACATACGTTTATTTTAATCTTCAATAACATGTATACCTATATGTCCTAAAGACTACCACCATTTTTGTTGTATTATACTTTTGATACATTTATATACAGTAGATAATAATTTTATACCAACAACAAGAGGAGGGGAGGGATTGTATTTTTATTTTTTTTTATTTTTTTTTATTTTTTTGGCGACACCACATGTATAGTTCTGACAGCAGGGAGCGCTTGCTGGTCTAAAGCAGGATAGGTCTATACGCTGCCTCTCGGGTCGTTCTGGGTCGTCGTAACAATGTAACTGCAGCACCCCCGTCATTGTGACGTACTGTCATACTATCACCGTATTATTGCCACTCGGGTCCTCACCCGGTGGTCCCTCGGGTCCTCACCCGGCGGTCCCTCGGGACCTCACCAGGCGGTCGCGTTGGAGACGCGCACAACACACCCAGGATTGGTGAGGTAGGTGTGTGATCTTGAGTTGGGAACAGGAGGAGGTCGTAGTAATGCGTCCCTGTGCTGGAAGCCCAACACTCTGGGGTTCACACACACACGCTCACGCACACGCACACACACAGACACACACACACACACACACACACACACACACACACACACACACACACACACACACACACACACACACACACACACACAGACACACACAGACACACACAGACACACACACACGCGCGCACACACACGCGCGCGCACACTCTCCCAATGTTTTGGAGACCGGGTGAGTGGGCTAGCTGGAGACCGAGTGAGTGGGAGAGGTGGTTCAGGTGGTGGTGGTGTGCCCCGTGGAGGTGCTGGTGTGCTCCGGGGAGGTGCTGGTGTGCCCCGGGGAGGTGCTGGTGGGCGACACGGTGGTGATGCTTGTGTTGCCCCCCGAGGAGGCCGCCTGCAGCTCCCGCAGGATTTCTAAGTTCTCCTTCCTCACTGGAAAGAAAACCAAAAAGACAACGTTACTTTTAAAGAAAACGGGTAATAAGGCGTACTATCCTGTCATTACAATCATCAATTACAGTACTTCTTCAGAGTGAGATGGGAGCACAGCTGTGAATTGCTTATTCTGCAGCTTTAATAGAAACAAGAAATTATTGAGACTAAATGCAAATAAATGTGCAATACATACATTGAAACAGACATTCGCAGTGTATGAACTTCAGTTACATAATTCAACGCTGATAAACTGTCAGAAATATGGCGTAAGGAAACACTAGTTTACAATGAAAGAGAAATATTGCTGCTCTGTTTCTTCCTTCGATCTGCCTCGTGTCTCATAACTATGCATTTTCAGGGTTTACCTCTAATAACCATTTATCTAACTGCGCTTGTAGCTTCATTAGGTCCCCTTCACAGCACCTTACAGTTATTCTTGACCCCTATTTACATGTTGATGACCGCATGTGGGTGTTTGGGGTTATTTTGTGTACGTTTTTGTGAGTGTATTTACTCTATTTACTATTTGTGCCGGCAGGATTATTTCTTGGACCGTCCCCTCCCCCCCTTTTGTGGGGACGTTTGTCTAATGTGCTGACTCACAATCTGTGTGTGTGGGGGGGGGGGTCTTTCCTTTAATCAATATGGTAGTTGGTGAGTTCATGGAGGGGAAGGTGGTTACGTGATGCTCAGTAAGATATATTCACAGCGTCGAGTGCACATTATATTTACGATACGGACCTTTGTGCCGCGCATTAAAAAAAAAAAAAAAAAAAAAAACTTGTATCTGAGGGAAGGGTTTTGACTCCAAGACAGGAAGTAATTGTACACAATTACTGTCTTCTCAAAAGAAGGAACATAAAATGAAGGCAATTATGTACGTCATGATAAGAAGTCAACAGAGATTTTATATAGACTCTTGAAGCAGGTTGTCTGGCGGTAAAGATTTTCTCTCGGGTTACTACGAGCTGGAAAATGACAAGATATCTCTTGTACCATAATTTGAAAGCTTTATGTCTACACAATAATGTTTACAATAGAGAGATACAATAGAAATGTTTACAATAGAAGACGTGATTGAATCACGCTACCAGATGGACGGGTATAACATGAGGGACATTAACGAGGTGTTAAATCAACACAGAATGCAACACAAAACAATGAATATAAAATAGAATATAGATAATGAAGTCACAGTAAAGAGATATACCTTTGAGGAGCAGGACGAGCCTGGGTCACCCCAGATGCAGGGTGACCATATACCACGATTTGCTGAAAAGTTAAACAATCTGAAGTCCGCCCGAACCCACTAGCAATTTGGACGCACCATACTGGTACCCAATCCAAGTTTTACCTGTATCCTGCAGTCACTCTGGTGTCAACAATACATTTCTCCACCAAACGCTCCTGTCAAATGCGCAACAAGATCGTAATAACGTGATCACAGACTTTCTTATAAATTAGATAAGTTTAGAATGAGGAAAGTCCTGAGTAAATACTCTTTTAGATATAAGGTTGTTGATTTACGGAACAAATAACCGTGTAACGTAATAGACGTAGGATCTCTGGATTGTTTCAAGCGCAGGATAGACATATAAAGGAGGAGTTTGGGTGGATATAAATAGAAGCTGTCTCGTGTGGACCAATAGGCCTACTGCTGTTTCTTTTAGAATATGCTTTAAAATATGCTGAGAGGGGTAGAGGTCTTAGCTTGAAAAAATGATTTTAGAAACAAGGTGAATATTTTTCAGTGAAGCGATGAACAGTTACCGTTTTACAGTGAAGGGATGGACAGGAAATTGTATAGTGTAGAGTTGTTAAGACTATTTTCTAATCTTTGTTAACGTTGTGAACGGCGTTATTGGTTCTATTGTTGCCTTTTGTATCGCCTCACGTTTAAAACGTAAGCACTTTCTTCTCATAATTTCCTTTCCTTTCCAATAACGTAAGGTAGTCCAGGCTGCAAGAGTGAAACGCCACGTTTTAAACTGTTACAACAAAACTCCCGTATACCATCACTGCCCTGAGGAGTACACTGCGAGGCATCAACTTAATTCCAATTAAATCATATCTACGCGTCAGTCTCCCAATAGCGAGGCGAGCATTGGTGCGGAGAGATACATTCAGCGTCACTATATGTTTGATAATTTGTATTCACGCGGCATTGAATTACCGTGCAGACCTTAATGGTATATTAATTAGATAAATGGAGGTATGATACGTCCAGTGATGGCATGGCATACGAAGTTGTGCTCGCTTCAGTGCGTCCACTGTGTCGGTGCTCATGTTGTGCTTGCTTCAGTGCGTCCGCTGTGTCGGTGCTCATGTTGTGCTTGCTTCAGTGCGTCCACTGTGTCGGTGCTCATGTTGTGCTTGCTTCAGTGCGTCCGCTGTGTCGGTGCTCATGTTGTGCTCGCTTCAGTGCGTCCACTGTGTCGGTGCTCATGTTGTGCTTGCTTCAGTGCGTCCGCTGTGTCGGTGCTCATGTTGTGCTTGCTTCAGTGCGTCCACTGTGTCGGTGCTCATGTTGTGCTCGCTTCAGTGCGTCCACTGTGTCGGTGCTCATGTTGTGCTCGCTTCAGTGCGTCCGCTGTGTCGGTGCTCATGTTGTGCTCGCTTCAGTGCGTCCACTGTGTCGGTGCTCATGTTGTGCTCGCTTCAGTGCGTCCACTGTGTCGGTGCTCATGTTGTGCTTGCTTCAGTGCGTCCGCTGTGTCGGTGCTCATGTTGTGCTCGCTTCAGTGCGTCCACTGTGTCGGTGCTCATGTTGTGCTCGCTTCAGTGCGTCCACTGTGTCGGTGCTCATGTTGTGCTCGCTTCAGTGCGTCCACTGTGTCGGTGCTCATGTTGTGCTCGCTTCAGTGCGTCCGCTGTGTCGGTGCTCATGTTGTGCTCGCTTCAGTGCGTCCACTGTGTCGGTGCTCATGTTGTGCTCGCTTCAGTGCGTCCACTGTGTCGGTGCTCATGTTGTGCTCGCTCCTGTAGACTCACTGACAGGCTTCATGAGTTCCAATAGACCCAATGTTTAAATGGGTTGAAGGAAAAGAAATTTGTTCCGTTATCTTTTCTTTTTCATGTTCCTTGACTCTAAGCGTCAATAGGTGATCTACATTAAACAATATACAAAAATATTACATAATGCAGAAAACACAAGACCTCTGTGACGGTTTTATTGAATTAGTATAATTTATATAAATTATCCTTCATATGAATGAAAACTGTTATTCTGAAGAGTTTTAATGTGAAGGCGAGAGCAAGAGATTAAGGAACAGAGAGGCACAATGCCAGAAACGCTAGCAAGAGAGAAACGGATAAACACAAGAGGCTACGAAGCTTAATTTCCGGTCATCTGTTTCATTTGTATCTCTAGTAAATGACGAGACTAAATACCAGAAGCCTCATCTGAGCCTCCTCCCGGCACCTCGTTGAGAGGCACTAATGACGGCCCTGGTGGCACCGGTTCTTCTCGCCAGGCTCGTGGCACTGATGGATAATACAAGGCTTATGCCTCACTCTTGGGAGTGTTCGCAGGGCTGGGCACAGACCTTCCTTAGCTCAAATGGATCTGTGTGCAGCTTGTGCTTGACTGGTTCATGTTGCTTGTGTGGCTTCAGCGTGGATTTGTTGATGAGTTCCAACTAATGTTTATGTCATATGGGTGGTGTTTGACGGGTCTCCCCAAATGGCCACAGATACTGTGTGTGTGTTTGTGTTTGTTGTGTGTGACCGTCACTTGTCAGGGGGAATGTGTTCCTCTTGCCTCACTAGCTCTTCCTCGGTATATTAATAGAGATACAGAGAGAGAGACTAAGAGACACAGAGATCGAGGGACGGGGAGACACAGAGGTCGACAGAGGGGCGGAAAGAAGGTAAGGTATTGGGTTATCCAGGCGTATCCTACAAACGTAGTGACGCTACCCCCTTTGACCCTGCCCTAGGAAACCCTCCATTACACGCCTCAGGTCATGCTAGTCTTCTCACGTCTGAATCAAAATTTTCCTCAAGCGGAAAACTCAGCTACAACATCAAGTAAATATATGTAATTTACTTATAAATTATTTTACATGGAACGTTTGAATTTTCCATGATTAGTAACATTTTTTTCTCATGTTGCAGTGAATAAGTTTGCGTTTCTAATGCATAAACCTTTCACCAAACTAATTCAGTTGGAAGAGCTCGCTTCTGCCACATGTCTGTGTTGTGTGTGTGTTGTCACATGGTGTTGCCAGGGATGTTGGCAACACCAGCACACTCTGCAGCTGTATTATAGTGTATTAATACCATGCTGCTACTCGATGGTTCATTAATATGTTAATATGTTAGTGGATAGTGGTAAAATATTCGGATATGACTGCCTTCCTCTAGGGAAATTAATCTAAACGGATTGATAGTAGGGGCCGCGACCTACACCAGGGGGTTAGCGACCTACACCAGGGGGTTAGCGACCTACACCAGGGGGTTAGCCACCTACACCAGGGGGTTAGCGACCTACACCAGGGGGTTAGCGACCTACACCAGGAGGTTAGCGACCTACACCAGGGGGTTAGCCACCTACACCAGGGGGTTAGCCACCTACACCAGGAGGTTAGCCACCTACACCAGGAGGTTAGCCACCTACACCAGGAGGTTAGCCACCTACACCAGGTGGTTAGCCACCTACACCAGGGGGTTAGCCACCTACACCAGGGGGTTAGCCACCTACACCAGGGGGTTAGCCACCTACACCAGGAGGTTAGCCACCTACACCAGGAGGTTAGCCACCTACACCAGGAGGTTAGCCACCTACACCAGGAGGTTAGCCACCTACACCAGGAGGTTAGCCACCTACACCAGGAGGTTAGCCACCTACACCAGGTGGTTAGCCACCTACACCAGGGGGTTAGCCACCTACACCGTACGTCTGAGTACGTCTTTGTTTTGGTGGTCGCCAGGTCTAGCAGCTTCTGGCAGATGTTACGAAAATTTGTTAAGTGTTGTTATATATTAATGTGAGACAGAAAAGACGCAGAAAGAGAAAAC
This sequence comes from Procambarus clarkii, assembly GCF_040958095.1. Taxonomy (NCBI): domain Eukaryota; kingdom Metazoa; phylum Arthropoda; class Malacostraca; order Decapoda; family Cambaridae; genus Procambarus; species Procambarus clarkii. The sequence continues at coordinate 13,468,390 of NC_091172.1, read as the reverse complement.
TGTCCATAGAGTGAATTCCTTAGAATATGAAGAATATTTGGAGCATATAATAATTTATAATACAGCAGGAGAGAGTGTCACAGGTGGGCACTGATGACTTTACTCCCTGGGTCCACAGTGCCTGGACAGGTGCCAGTGTTTGGCACTTCCTAGTGCCAACATGCCCCCACTTGTCCCCACCACGGCCCGTGGTGGGGCCGTGGTTGGCCCGTGGTGGGCCCGCAGTGGGGCCATGGTGGGCCCGTGGTGGGCCCGCAGTGGGGCCGTGGTGGGCCTCTTGGTGGGCCCGTGGTGGGGCCATCATAAGCTAATATCACACCTACAGCAATCTATTCGATTTACGGGCTGTTCATACCCGTGCCACCTTTTGGGTGACTTAATCTTTATCAATCTTGCGTCAATCATCTACACAATGCTCATGACTCGTGTTTCAATCCCTGATTGTCTATTGTGTCCTTATTGACCAGAAAGTTGAGTGCGTCTTATATATTAATGTTTAAATACACGGGGGAGCCATCTTGACCACCTTCCTTACCCTTGACCACCTTCCTTACCCTTGACCACCTTCCTTACCCTTGACCACCTTCCTTACCCTTGACCACCTTCATTACCCTTGACCACCTTCCTTACCCTTGACCACCTTCCTTACCCTTGACCACCTTCCTTACCCTTGACCACCTTCCTTACCCTTGACCACCTTCCTTACCCTTGACCACCTTCCTTACCTTTGACTACCTTCCTTACCCTTGACCACCTTCCTTACCCTTGACCACCTTCCTTACCCTTGACCACCTTCCTTACCCTTGACCACCTTCCTTACCCTTGACCACCTTCCTTACCCTTGACCACCTTCCTTACCCTTGACCACCTTCATTACCCTTGACCACCTTCCTTACCCTTGACCACCTTCATTACCCTTGACCACCTTCATTACCCTTGACCACCTTCCTTACCCTTGACCACCTTCCTTACCCTTGACCACCTTCCTTACCCTTGACCACCTTCCTTACCCTTGACCACCTTCCTTACCCTTGACCACCTTCCTTACCTTTGACTACCTTCCTTACCCTTGACCACCTTCCTTACCCTTGACCACCTTCCTTACCCTTGACCACCTTCCTTACCCTTGACCACCTTCCTTACCCTTGACCACCTTCATTACCCTTGACCACCTTCATTACCCTTGACCACCTTCCTTACCCTTGACCACCTTCATTACCCTTGACCACCTTCCTTACCCTTGACCACCTTCCTTACCCTTGACCACCTTCCTTACCCTTGACCACCTTCCTTACCCTTGACCACCTTCATTACCCTTGACCACCTTCCTTACCCTTGACCACCTTCCTTACCCTTGACCACCTTCCTTACCCTTGACCACCTTCATTACCCTTGACCACCTTCATTACCCTTGACCACCTTCCTTACCCTTGACCACCTTCATTACCCTTGACCACCTTCCTTACCCTTGACCACCTTCCTTACCCTTGACCACCTTCCTTACCCTTGACCACCTTCATTACCCTTGACCACCTTCCTTACCCTTGACCACCTTCCTTACCTTTGACTACCTTCCTTACCCTTGACCACCTTCCTTACCCTTGACCACCTTCCTTACCCTTGACCACCTTCCTTACCTTTGACTACCTTCCTTACCCTTGACCACCTTCCTTACCTTTGACTACCTTCCTTACCCTTGACCACCTTCATTACCCTTGACCACCTTCCTTACCCTTGACCACCTTCCTTACCTTTGACTACCTTCCTTACCCTTGACCACCTTCCTTACCCTTGACCACCGTCCTTACCCTTGACCACCTTCCTTACCTTTGACTACCTTCCTTACCCTTGACCACCTTCCTTACCCTTGACCACCTTCCTTACCCTTGACCACCTTCCTTACCCTTGACCACCTTCATTACCCTTGACCACCTTCCTTACCCTTGACCACCTTCCTTACCTTTGACTACCTTCCTTACCCTTGACCACCTTCCTTACCCTTGACCACCGTCCTTACCCTTGACCACCTTCCTTACCTTTGACTACCTTCCTTACCCTTGACCACCTTCCTTACCCTTGACCACCTTCCTTACCCTTGACCACCTTCCTTACCTTTGACTACCTTCCTTACCCTTGACCACCTTCATTACCCTTGACCACCTTCCTTACCCTTGACCACCTTCCTTACCTTTGACTACCTTCCTTACCCTTGACCACCTTCATTACCCTTGACCACCTTCCTTACCCTTGACCACCTTCCTTACCTTTGACTACCTTCCTTACCCTTGACCACCTTCATTACCCTTGACCACCTTCCTTACCCTTGACCACCTTCCTTACCTTTGACTACCTTCCTTACCCTTGACCACCTTCATTACCCTTGACCACCTTCCTTACCTTTGACTACCTTCCTTACCCTTGACCACCTTCCTTACCCTTGACCACCTTCCTTACCTTTGACTACCTTCCTTACCCTTGACCACCTTCATTACCCTTGACCACCTTCCTTACCTTTGACTACCTTCATTACCCTTGACCACCTTCATTACCCTTGACCACCTTCCTTACCCTTGACCACCTTCCTTACCTTTGACTACCTTCATTACCCTTGACCACCTTCATTACCCTTGACCACCTTCCTTACCTTTGACTACCTTCCTTACCCTTGACCACCTTCATTACCCTTGACCACCTTCCTTACCCTTGACCACCTTCCTTACCCTTGACCACCTTCCTTACCCTTCACTACCTTCCTTACCCTTGACCACCTTCCTTACCCTTGACCACCTTCCTTACCCTTGACCACCTTCCTTACCCTTCACTACCTTCCTTACCCTTGACCACCTTCCTTACCCTTGACCACCTTCCTTACCCTTCACTACCTTCCTTACCCTTGACCACCTTCCTTACCCTTGACCACCTTCCTTACCCTTGACCACCTTCCTTACCCTTCACTACCTTCCTTACCCTTGACCACCTTCCTTACCCTTGACCATCCTCCCCTTCCTCTTCATCAGTAAACTACATAACAAAACTTAACATTAAAATAACCAAGTTGAAAATAAGATAGATGAATCTTAGAGAGCTATTTAACGTAATTGGTAAATCTGGTATATAACGAGATATATCAGATAATTATATATCATTGGGCATTCCTTTGCAAGGGGGTGGGGCATCAGGGTCAACCCCGACCCCACCTATGACCATCCCCAACCCACCACCAGTCATCCTGTGACTCAATATCATATATATACATATATTGACATATATACATACATTCTCTTTGATAGAGAATGCCACTAGAAACCCATTACCAGGAGGGCCGGGTGGAGCGTGGCAGCGTCTGCACCACTATGCAAATACCTATGTAGACATTCTAATTTAATTACAGTCTGGTGCAAATGTTTTGACGTGTGTCGCGCACGACTCCCAACATCCTGACACACCCTGTGGCAGATGATGTTTCATTTGAATGATAAAGGAACAAAAAGGTCGTCACGCTTCGAATAATTAAAACTGGTTAAGAAACAATAATTTCAGCAATGATCAACGAGAGTTATTTTCTATTGTAAATCAATAGAGAAAACAAACGTTTTACATCTAGTGCCAAATTATCACAACAAACCCCCCCCCCCCCTCCTCCCTTCCCTGCCAAAGACTAGTTGACCGTCCAATTGACAGAACCATTCTAGGTGTCCATGGTATCTCTTTTATGAGGGTGGCTCATTGGTTAGCAATTTTAAGGGGTCTTTTCACGTCTTAAAATATTTTCTCTGGTAATAGACTTTCTACACCACTGAGAGATAGGGGGAGGGAGGGAGAAAGGCAACTATCAGGAGAAAACACTAAGCCATTACGATTATAAATCACTTGGAAGGGATATGAGAATAAGGATTTGGGATGGGTCGGAGGAAAGGAATGGTGCCCAACCACTTGGACGGTCGGGGATTGAACGCCGACCTGCAAAAAGGCAGACTTTCGCTCTACCGTCTAGCCAAGTGGTTGAAGGGGGAAGATAGACTCCAGAAGAGAACTTTGCTGACCGCCATATTGGAGCGCCTTTCATACAGCTTCAATTGAGTTGTATTTAAATAACACAGTACCCAACGGGGCTGTATGTAACAAATTCAGCAGTTAGGAAAATAGTTCACTGCTCAACAGATTTAATCATTATACCTGACAAAATGGAAATTCAGCACATGTATAAAAAAAACTAACATAGGTATGGTAAATATATAACATATGTTATAACCCTAATTGACCAAACCTATCACATTCAGAATGTCTAGAAGAATTAGTGTAATTACTAGAGAATTGTCGCCATGTTCTCACACCCAGCTCGATCATGTACCTTACCACTGAAGCACAAATATATGATGCCTTTAGAAATTTGATGTTATATATGATGATTTATATAACTTGAAAATGGTAAATATCTTTTAAGTTATTTATGGTTCCATTATATAACTTGAAGAGGGCTTTAGACAGACGCATACGACCACTATGTTCTTTGTAAAAGGAATAGTAAATATTATGAGTTAAAGATAAGCAGTAAGGACTTACATGGGATAGATCCTGTTTGTAAACATAGCAGATTTTGACGTACAGCACCAGCACACATTTTGATGAGGAAATTTTCAGAGTAAACTTTTGATCGTATACGAAAACAAAAAGGTATTCATTTTTTTTTCAGAAAAAGAGCACGAATAGTGTGATTCGACGCCAGGTGAGGTGTTTCGGTATGGCCGGCAATTAGCGAAGAGATGAAGACAAGCACAGCAGAAGAGGCGCCACGACACAGCAGCCGACAGTAATGGCGGGCTCTCAGAGGATCAGTTGGGTATGCTGATGACAACTGAGCGAACTGTCCAATCGAAGCTGAACTTCTTGAGGATGGGAGTGAGGAGCCAGGGCACCAGGGTCTTGTAGGAGACGTGCGCCATCACCAGCAGCATGCCGGCCACCCGCAGGTTGTGGTGGAGAGACGATGGGTAGAGGAGGGCGCGGGTGATGGCTTCCTGCTGCACGCCAGGAGCCTCCAGAGCGTCAGACTCCGTGTGAGGGCGCGGGGAGCGACTTCTGCTCCGCTGGCGGGAAGACAGGACAGGCGTGCCGGCCCTGCTGCTCGGCATCGACGCTGGCAGTGACTCTGTCGAATGACGGGGCACTCCAAGGAGTCGATTACGTCGTGGAAACGTTGGCGTTGTTTGACAGGAGTAAGAGGGAGTCGACCGGCGAGTGAATGACGGCGTGGAGGGCGGAGTGGTGCTGCTGCTTCTCCAGGGGCGTCGATACCCTTGGTTCTCCAGGGAGGAGTACGACGAGGCTCGCCTCTCCATGCGCAGTGATCTCTCAAACTGTTCCTGGTAGGAAGAGGATCCCCATGGTGACGCCGTGGTCGCCATGACCAACTGCCTGACACAAAGACAGATCGGTTCTCAAAGGCACTCTGTCACTAGTTTACAAACTCTGATTTACCACGAGTCTTTTGATAGTTACTCCCCATGATTCTCTTCCTATTGTGAGTGTTGCATAGGGACCCCTTCCCTCACACTTTGTGGTATAGGACTCACACTGGCGGTGGTGGACGCCCCCTGACACTGGCGGTGGTGGGACGCCCCCTGACACTGGCGGTGGTGGACGCCCCCTGACACTGGCGGTGGTGGACACCTCACACTGGCGGTGGTGGACACCCCCTGACACTGGCGGTGGTGGACGCCCCCTGACACTGGCGGTGGTGGGACGCCCCCTGACACTGGCGGTGGTGGACACCCCCTGACACTGGCGGTGGTGGACGCCCCCTGACACTGGCGGTGGTGGACACCTCACACTGGCGGTGGTGGACACTCCCTGACACTGGCGGTGGTGGACGCCCCCTGACACTGGCGGTGGTGGACACCCCCTGACACTGGCGGTGGTGGACGCCCCCTGACACTGGCGGTGGTGGACACCTCACACTGGCGGTGGTGGACACCCCCTGACACTGGCGGTGGTGGACGCCCCCTGACACTGGCGGTGGTGGACACCTCACACTGGCGGTGGTGGACACCTCACACTGGCAGTGGTGGACACCTCACACTGGCAGTGGTGGACGCCCCCTGACACTGGTGGTGGCAGACACCTCACACTTGCACACGTCTGGTTACACCTAAACACTGAGAGCTTCAGCATGGGACAAGCTGAGACAAGTGGCTTCGCCCACCTGGCTGTGTCAGGTGGAGCTATTTACGGCCGGGCAGATGGCTTGGTGCGTTTCGCTGCCAGCTGGCTGCCACCCTTACTCTTTAGCGGTCGTGTCCCCTGGCTGGTTCTTACAGGGTGAGCTTCAGCTTCTGGACTCCGCCATTCAATCCCCGTTGTTTAATGCAATTAAAATTTTAATCCACGCTCGTAAATGGTTTTATATTTAATTTTTGGTGTTAAATTACAATTTAAATTTATGTATTTTTGTGTTAAATTATGCACCCTCATACTCATCCTGTAAACAGTAGTTAAGTGTGGACCCCATATTCATCTTGTGTGCGGTAGCGCAAAAAAGTATTTCGGTGGGTACAAAAAGTCATAATCGGACCTCAACGGTTATTTTACAAGTAACTATATCATCTGTTTACAAACCTTATTATAATGACAACTAGAAACAAACTTTTTACACTGCAAACAGTAATTTACAATATATTGTTATTATAAGAATATTTGAGTCCTTTACGCCATATTGTGAAGTGACTGTTCACTTCAGTCACTTTGCTCTTGTTCACTTTGTTCACTTTGCGAGAACCCGTTCTCGCAAATTTAATAAGTCAATATTGACTTATTAGTTGCGTGCATAGGTGACATACTAAACATAATAGTTTCTCTTGAAAAGCTTCATAGAAAACACCGACCTTACCTAACCTACTTAGTATGTTAAAATAAGCATCTATAGCTTCGTAATTACAATTGTTACTTAACCTATTATAGGTATAGGTTAGGTAATAATTGTAATTACGAAGCAATAAGATGCTTATCTTAACATACTATGTAGGTTAGGTAAGGTCGGTGTTTTCTATGAAGCTTTTCAAGGGAAACTATTATGTTTAGTATGTCACCTATGCACGCAACTAATAAGTCAATATTGACTTATTAAATTTGCGAGAACGAGATGGACTGCCGCACTCACTGGATGAAACCGTCAGTGAGTCAGCCAAGGTATGGCTGACATATCTCTGAATAACACGATCTAGTGGCCAGCCGGACTATAAAATGGGTTCGATTTATAGTAATCTATGATATAGTGTCGTATATTTCTCACTCGTCGAGCTCTTAGGAATGAATACGGCCGTCATGGCTGGTTTAGGAGCTCTGACTGTGTCTGTAATCTGCACCAGGTTGCCATCGTTACGAAGCTCCGGTATGGTGTCGGCGGAGGGCAGGTCGGGTTAGGGGTGGAGCCGCGGGCTTCATACCTGGGTGGAGAGCTTGGGACGAACAGTAAAACGGTTGTGCATGCATTGATGACTCTCCTTCAGCGACACTCACACTGTTATGGCACTTATTGGTCTGGATCTTTCGGACCGGCTTCACTTTGTCCTTCAAAAAATCAAGGTCGAAGTTCAAGGAGAAGTTTGATATAAGTGGGGAATAATAACACTTACACAAAATTATTTACGTAAATGGCCATTATAACAATATGGAAGACTGTACAAAGATGATACACCATTGCATCATACATTTCTAGTACTAAAAATACTTTAATAAATCTGTTGAAAAAAGAAAAGAAGTAGACCTCAGGGCTACGACTGACTGGTCCTTGATAGCAACGCCATACTCAAAAGTTACCAAATGGACACTTGTAATTAATGACAAGAAGACGGTTATTTAGTTTACGAAAATTCCATGTATCCAGTACCCCCCCCCCCCATCTTTCCCCACCCCTTCACCCCCTCCCCCTATAAACTTGACTGGAAATCCTAGTGAGAATGTGACATCTAATCACTAAAATTTGTATGCAAACAATTCATTGTACTTGTTTTTCATCAATTGTAATAAAATAAGAATTCGTTGGATATCTGTTTTAAGCTGCGTTAAGGAAATGTCGCTAGTGAGCGTGAGCAGGAGGCCAGGACTGGCCGACTGACCAGTCTTAACACGCAACACGCCACCAAAGATCGTATCGTGATAAGTTGCTAAACGAGTTCACTTGGATACCTTAGAGCCCGGACACTCGTTCAAAAGGTCAGGTCGAACACACTCGAGCGCCCACAGCTTGAGTCTCTCGAGCCACACTGGAGAACACACTTCAAGTCAGCAGAGGAGGTGGTGGCCAAGTTCTTATTGCGGTACGTGTTAACTAGGGTTTGCTCCTTGACCGCTATCTTCCTACCGAAGATCTGAATTTGTTAATAAAAGTCTTTCCTCTAAGGCGCAGTGCTGAAGAGGTCGGGATTCTTCGCAGTCTAACGACCGATTATATACATTCGTGAAATACGAATTTATCCATGGTAGAATCGGTACACAATGCGTCCTTCTATGCGATTGTCGTAGCGTCTTCTGTGGATAAACAAAAATGACTTCTGTGAGTCTGTGGAGGAGACGCAACTCATATTGTATGACTCCGACCCACAGCTACCATTCACGCCAGGTAGGAACAACCAAGTCTCATTATATTTCGTAAACTCCGATGATTTGTTTGCAGGCAGCCAAGGTGTTCGACCCAAGGGTCGGCTTCCTTTTCCAGGGCGCCATCGTGGCAATCCAGAGAGGGAGAATCCGTTAAAGCCATGGTTCCTGCCCAGCATCCCAGGACCTACAGCCTGTACAATATCTTAATGTATTATTTTCCTCATTCCATTTTGTATCATAAGGCTAAAACATAGATATATATGGTATGAGAAGGTAGTTATATAGGAATGAAGGCATGTTGGAGTGTGTATGAAGGCATGTTGGAGGGGTGTATGGAGGTATGTTGGAGGGTGTATGGAGGGTGTATGAAGGCATGGTGGAGGGGTGTATGGAGGTATGTTGGAGGGTGTATGGAGGCATGTTGGAGGGTGTATGGAGGCATGTTGGAGGGTGTATGGAGGTATGTTGGAGGGGTGTATGGAGGCATGTTGGAGGGGTGTATGGAGGGATGTTGGAGGGTGTATGAAGGCATGTTGGAGGGGTGTATGGAGGCATGTTGGAGGGGTGTATGGAGGCATGTTGGAGGGTGTATGAAGGCATGTTGGAGGGTGTATGAAGGCATGTTGGAGGGGTGTATGGAGGCATGTTGGAGGGGTGTATGGAGGCCTGTTGGAGGGGTGTATGGAGGCATGTTGGAGGGTGTATGGAGGCATGTTGGAGAGGTGTATGGAGGCATGTTGGAGGGGTGTATGGAGGCATGTTGGAGGGGGTGTATGGAGGCATGTTGGAGGGTGTATGAAGGCATGTTGGAGGGGTGTATGGAGGTATGTTGGAGGGTGTATGGAGGCATGTTGGAGGGGTGTATGGAGGTATGTTGGAGGGTCTATGGAGGCATGTTGGAGGGGTGTATGGAGGCATGTTGGAGGGTGTATGGAGGCATGTTGGAGGGGTGTATGGAGGCATGTTGGAGGGGTGTATGGAGGCATGTTGGAGGGGTGTATGGAGGCATGTTGGAGGGTGTATGAAGGTATGTTGGAGGGGTGTATGGAGGTATGTTGGAGGGTGTATGGAGGCATGTTGGAGGGGTGTATGGAGGTATGTTGGAGGGTGTATGGAGGCATGTTGGAGGGGTGTATGGAGGCATGTTGGAGGGTGTATGGAGGCATGTTGGAGGGGTGTATGGAGGCATGTTGGAGGGGTGTATGGAGGCATGTTGGAGGGGTGTATGGAGGCATGTTGGAGGGGTGTATGGAGGCATGTTGGAGGGGTGTATGAAGGCATGTTGAAGGGGTGTATGGAGGTATGTTGGAGGGGTGTATGGAGGCATGATGGCGGGTGTATGGAGGCATGTTGGTGGGTGTATGGAGGCATGATGGCGGGTGTATGGAGGCATGATGGCGGGTGTATGGAGGCATGATGGCGGGTGTATGAAGGCATGATGGCGGGTGTATGGAGGCATGTTGGTGGGTGTATGGAGGCATGATGGCGGGTGTATGGAGGCATGATGGCGGGTGTATGGAGGCATGATGGCGGGTGTATGGAGGCATGATGGCGGGTGTATGGAGGCATGATGGCGGGTGTATGGAGGCATGATGGCGGGTGTATGGAGGCATGATGGCGGGTGTATGGAGGCATGATGGTGGGTGTATGGAGGCATGTTGGAGGGTGTATGGAGGCATGATGGCGGGTGTATGGAGGCATGTTGGAGGGTGTATGGAGGCATGTTGGAGGGGTGTATGGAGGTATGTTGGAGGGTGTATGGAGGCATGTTGGAGGGTGTATGGAGGCATGTTGGAGGGTGTATGGAGGTATGTTGGAGGGGTGTATGGAGGTATGTTGGAGGGGTGTATGGAGGCATGTTGGAGGGTGTATGGAGGCATGTTGGAGGGGTGTATGGAGGCATGTTGGAGGGTGTATGGAGGCATGTTGGAGGGTGTATGGAGGCATGTTGGAGGGGTGTATGGAGGTATGTTGGAGGGGTGTATGGAGGCATGATGGCGGGTGTATGGAGGCATGATGGCGGGTGTATGGAGGCATGATGGCGGGTGTATGGAGGCATGATGGCGGGTGTATGGAGGCATGATGGCGGGTGTATGGAGGCATGATGGCGGGTGTATGGAGGCATGATGGCGGGTGTATGGAGGCATGATGGCGGGTGTATGGAGGAAGTCTGGTGTTGACTAAATACAAAATTATATATAAAATTCAGTTTGGTAGTGGCAAGGCTTAATTAACGCAAACCTTGAGCGGGAAGATTATTAAAGTCTCAAGACTTTACTGACCAACATAGTTCATGTCTAAACAAAATTCCAGATGATGAAGATTGGAGGGGGGAGGGGGGTGGATGAAGATGGAGGGGTAGAGAGGGGATGAAGATGGAGGGGTAGAGAGGGGATGAAGATGGAGGGGGGGAGAGAGGGGATATAGAAGAGAGGAATGCGCGTGTTGCCAGATGTAAGCCACGTTGCATGAATGCACACCTGACTCTCACTGCTCCATGCAACAGCAACGTGATTCCCAACACCATAATGTATACTGTAGTCGTTGTAGCCGCTGTAGACCCGCTCCCCGAGGCTAATAAACTCATGTTGTAGCCCACAGTGGCCTCGGATATTAGTATCGACCTCAACCCTTGTTATCGGCCGAAACCTGTAATAGCTTACTACGTTAAATATTATTCATGTTATCATAGTTCCATTCCGCGGACATCTTGTGGAATGGATCATTACCCTTATGGTTCCATTCCACGATCATCTTGGGGAATTAATCACCAATTCAATAGTGCCCCGCATTTACCCCGTAAGATAAAGTAATTATCAGGAGAGTACGCAAAGCCATTACGACTGTATAACATTTATCATGTGTCCACAAGAACTCCATGAATTTATATATTCTTAAGTTTCTAACACTCTTGCTTCATGTTGAGAGTGACACGACAGGATCCCTGACTACCTGCGAGCAGCCGCGTCTAACAGCCTGGTTGATCAGTCCGGCAACCAGGAGGCCTGGTCGACGACCGGGCCGCGGGGACACTAAGCCCCGGAAGCACCTCAAGGTAGCCTCAAGGTAAGGTAAGGTAACCTAACGGGTGGGAAACAGTGGTGAGTGGAGAGTCCACGACATCCTGAACACAACAAGCGAGCTTCATCTTGGATCAACCCTCGACTTCATTTGCTTTTAAAAGTCTATATAAATAACCCATAAACAGGACTACCAACAAAATAAAAATTTATTTAATGGAAAATGATGAAAGAACACAGTATCAGAGTTGGAGTTTATGTAGGCTTAAATTAATACACTACAACTTCAGTATTATTTAACATGACAAAAAGTTTGTATAATCCATTTTTGTAAATTAAGAGACTGACGATGTGGCGCCATTGTGCAGGGAGCTTTGTGTAGTCACCAGCTGACACTCCATCACATGTCCCCGCACCACACACACACACACACACACACACACACACACACACACACACACACACACACACACACACACACACACACACACACACACACACACACTCTCACACACACACACACACACACACACACTCACACTCACACACACACACACACACTCACACTCACACACACACACACACACACACACACACACACACACACACACACTCACACTCACACACACACACACACACACACACACACACACACACAGCACACACACACACACACACAGCACACACATTCTATGGACGCTGGTAGCTGAGTGGACAGCGCCCGGGACTCGTAATCCTGTGGCTCGGGTTCGATTCCCTGCGCCGGCGAGGAATAATGGGCAGAGTTTCTTTCACCCTGATGCGCCTGTTACCTAGCAATAAATAGGTACCTGGGAGTTAGACAGCTGTTACGGGTTGCCTTCTGGGTGTGTGCGTGTGTGTGTGAACAAAAATAGTAGTAGTAGTAACAGTTGATTGGTTGATTGGTTGACAGTTGAGAGGCGGGCAGAAAGAGTAGAGCTCAACCCCCGCAAGCACAACTAAGTGAATACAAATATGTGGACTAGGTCAATACAGAAAGTGGAGCTCTAGTCATTAATACATAATAGGTGAAGGTGAACTTTGGAGGTGCACACGACCAAACTAACACCCATTTCGTTACCCTTTAATTATAAACGTAAAATATACAAAACTTGTCTCTAAGTGGAAGTGTTGTCTACAAAACATAGTTTAAATCTTAAAGATATTGAAGAGACGTGAATGATGTGACCCTCCCCCAGGATGCAGCCTCACCGCGACGGTTGACTAACTCCCTGGTACCAATATACCGCTTAATGAACCGTGGCATTAGGTAAAGGAAAAACGTGTCCAGCAAAGGGTTCGAACCCGGGATTTCCGATTGTAAGTCGAGAACGAACGGGCGTGAAAGAGTGTTGATAACATGCTGCCTCAATCATTGACAGCTTCCTCCACCTCTACCACGTCCGCCCTGACGACTGAGAGGAATAAGAACGACCGCGTTGTAATTCCCTCCGGCTGCATACATCGTGTTGTAGTCCAGCTGACAATGTGGACATGATCTAAAGGTTCAATTAATACCACGTTTTAAAATCACCGATTATCTCTGTGGCAGAGTGGTTGTTGTTAACAATTTATGTAGTCTTTCGTGGAGTATGTGGGGGTCCTTGTGGCTGGCATACATTCAGGGGTATATTGTTATGGACTCTTCCCGTGTAATATCTCTGTCTGTCTGTCTGTCTGTCTGTCTGTCTGTCTGTCTGTCTGTCTGTCTGTCTGTCTGTCTCTCTCTCTCTCTCTCTCTCTCTCTCTCTCTCTCTCTCTCTCTCTCTCTCTCTCTCTCTCTCTCTCTCTCTCTCTCTCTCTCTCTCTCTCTCTCTCTCTCTCTCTCTCTCCCCTCATCCTTTTCATGTATGTCTCAGGTCTTCTTTTTTTGTCTCCTATTCCTCCTCCTCCTTCAGATCAAACACAGTGATTAGTCTTGGGAAGTCAAGTTAGTCAGCAGGCAGGAGAGAGCGCTGAGCCGCTAGGTGGATCACACTCTTGGAAGGAATATGAGGAAGGAGTGAGAGATCACTGCTCAATAATAACATATATTATCGAGACAATTTTTTACGTTTTGCAGCAATGTTATCAAGATATTGGTATTTAGAATAACATTTGTTCTTCTTCAGAGAGAAAGAGATAAAGAAATATGAAAAATATTTTTTCAGTCTTTTTAGTATTTATCAGATTTTGTTGCTGTGCAATCGCACGGAAAAATTGAGTGGTGAGTTTTCCACCTGATGCATTTTGTTGCAACATTTCAGGCGTGGTTGACTTTACCTGAAGGTTCGCGCGTTAATACACAAGATGAAAAGCAATCTGTATGATGGCTTCACTGTCACGTTGGTGTTACAACCAGATCTCTCTATATTGTCTGTCTTGACATGTGCAACCGAGCTTCAAGATATCTTTGTCCTGGTGTACCCGGGTGTACAAATGTGTACACCCGGGTGTAACGGTCTACACACTCACACTCACACACGTGTAATAGGTTCCATCGATCATCACACTCCAGCCATCTTTCCTCCCGCTCTCAGCTCCTCAAGACGGTGTAACACTTACGGAACAATTAGACTAAGAGGAGGCAAGTCAAGCTGAGGAAATTTAAATCACAGAAAGTAAAACAAGAGTGTCATCCAGAATGTCAATCGTGCTCTTTCATCCACTCCAGCTGGGCGCGGGTCGGCAAGCAGCAATAGTGGCAGGCTGGGCTTCGTTAATAGTGGCAGGCTGGGCTTCGTTAATAGTGGCTGGCTGGGCTTCGTTAATAGTGGCAGGCTGGGCTTCCTTAATAGTGGCAGGCTGGGCTTCGTTAATAGTGGCAGGCTGGGCTTCGTTAATAGTGCATAAAACAACGGTTGTGTCAGATCGTTAAAAGGAAGGTGAATCGCCAAGCTGTCTCTAAGGAAACGGCCAATAGTATAGAATCTCTCACATCTCTCTAACTTTTTAACAGAAACTTCTTTTCGCCAGCGCACGAGACCAAGGAAAGAATCTTGAAAGACATCCTTGACAGACGCGTGACCCCGTACCGATACTAACCAGAAGACGCAGCTCACCATTTACTACCAAGAGCAAGAAAATCGCCAACTTTCTCGTATAGAACTCAAAGCGAAACACCTTGAAAGAGAAGAAAGATTTCTATGCCCACTTGGGAACTGTCGGTTCCAAGCATCTAATTATTGTCAAGACATCAACATATCTCTCAAGGTACCTGACAATGCACTAACAACAAAAATCCATAGAAGATTACATGGTCTCTATATACAACCTGACAATCACCACATATATTCTGCCCAATATAACCGAATAACTAGCAATAGGAGATTAGATATAGCAGAGGCACTACATATAAGACACTAGCCCCATCTATCAACAGCCAGCTTACACTCAGATGCACCTTGCCATCCTCAAGACAGAAGTTCCACCACTCACCACAGTTACCGCGCCAGTCAACATAAGCTGTGTAACACTAACTTCACTTGATCCTGAACGATGAATATAACGTAATGCTGGCTGCTTCTGTCCACTTTAACTGTGCCTCTGTAGATGTTAAAGACATTGTCAATGGAAATCTTCCTCACCGTGCGTCGTGCCCAATACAAATGTGAAATGATCCTTAGAGAAATATTATTTTTTCTTCCCAAGTGAAGAACATAAGAAATATATAAGAAAGTCGTGTTAGAATCATTAATCTAACCTTTCCCTTCATATTAAACACTTATCTACAAGAAAGATTACTTCAAATATACATATATAAAATATATGTTCCATAACTAAGAAGAGAAAGATATGCGCACGTTTGCTATAAAGAATTCTTGTCGGGTTGTGGGTGGAGAGGAGGAGGCTTGCCAGGCCTCCACCTCTGACATTTGCCCTGACCTTAAAGTGCGCTCTTTCTCTCTCTCTCTCTCTCTCTCTCTCTCTCTCTCTCTCTCTCTCTCTCTCTCTCTCTCTCTCTCTCGCTCTCTCTCTCTCTCTCTCTCTCTCTCTCTCTCTCTCTCTCTCTCTCTCTCTCTCTCTCTCTCTCTCTCTCTCTCTCTCTCTCTCTCTCTCTCTCTCTTTTTTAAACTTAGACTAGAGTTCATTAGGGTTGTCAATTAGAGTGTGAAACAGCAAGGGCTCGTATCCTACCTAAACTCATCTCAAGCCTGACCCCTAGATGTATTTATTTGGAATTATCTTTATAAATCTCTCTCACTCATACATTTTCTCTCTTCCTCTCTTTTTCTATCTCTCACACTCTCCCCTCTCTCTCTCTCCTACCTCTTCTCTCACTCAGGCATGCATTTGCCTCCACGGTGACTAATTACTGACATTTGTTTACCTTGGGGAATAACCGGCAATGAATTGGACAGGATGACATCTCTCTCAGATGAATCACAGTGCACCTGCAGATGAATTTCAGTGAGCATGTTTCATTGTTTTGTATAAGCAACGACGGGAAAATATCCTAGTGTGAATCACTGTTTCAGGTTCAAATAAGTGAAATCAATCATTTTTTTCAGAATTAGATTAATGTATGCATTTCCTTCGGGTTGAAAGTCAGCTTTATGTAATTCAAACCTGCCACTTGGACAGGTCGGTACTGAGACGATCTCGTTTCTTGCAGGTCGGCGTTCGATTCCTGATGCTCCAAGTAGTTGTGTACCGTTCTTTCCCTCCGTCCAATCCCAGATCCTTATCCTTATATCCCCTCTATACAGGCTCAACACTTTCTCCAGATATTTACCTTACCTAAGTTATATTTTAATGCGAGTAAGTTTGTCTGAGTTGGGAGTCAACTTAATGTAAATCAACCGAATTTAGGGTCTTACTAATGTATATCCTTCGCTCGGTTTACGAGTAAACTTGGTGTATGTTCTACACTCGGTTTAAGAGCTGAATGTGTAGAATTATCCCCCCCCCCCCCCCCTGGCTTATGACTCGGCTCGAGGCTGACTGTTATTGGAGCAAGTTTTAATCCTAGAGAAAGTGAATCAGATTCTGTGTCAAGTATTTCAAGATAATATCCACATCTCTGGGTACAACATATTTAGTAACAGAGTAGTTCTTCCTTCCCTCTTCCCCCCCCCCCCCGACCCGTCTCATCCCAAATCCTTATCCTGACCCCTTCCCTATATAGTCGGTAATGGCTTGGCGCTTTGCCCCCCTGATAGTTCCCTTCCCCCTTCTTCCTCGTTAGTGTTGCAGCATCAAATTAAATAGATACAAACTCTTCGTAAAGAAAACGCCGGGCGTGTTTTTTTGGGGATCCCCCACCCCGCCTACTCCACCCCCTAAAATTCATTTACATACACATTGTCCATGGGATTGTAACTCATGACGCTAAAGAGGGTTGGTATTGTGTTGTGTTCTCTTGCGAGGGGCCGCTGTCAGTGCTGATCCGTCCGGCGGTAACGTCGAACACTTTGTGAGTACGAGACGGGGAGAGGGGAGGGGAGGGGAGAGGGGAGAAGGGAGGGAGAAGAGGAGGGAGAGAGGGAGGGAGAGACGGTAAGATTCCTTACACTACCACTGCTGCCAAGCTAGAGTGGCGGGTGTGGCTGAGAGTGGCGGGTGTGGTTGAGAGTGGCTGATGATACTCTCATACTCCCTTTTGTGTGTATGATCTCGGAAAGCTGTGTGCGGCTAGCCCGAAGCTTCTGTCCTTCAACCTCAGGCTCACGCACGCACACACACACACACACACACGCACACACACACACGCACGCACACACACACAGGGTTCAGGGAGGGTAAACCTTGCCTTACAGGCTTGATAGAATTTTACGATCAGGTGACAAAGATTAAGCAAGAAAGAAAAGAATGGGCGGACTGCATTTTTTTGGACTGTCGGAAAGCCTTTGACACAGTACCCCATAAAAGGTTGATGCATAAGCTGGAGAGACAGTCAGGAGAAACTGGTAGGGCGCTCCAGTGGATAAGGGAGTACCTAATCAATAGGAAGCAGAGAGTTACAGTGAGGGGTGAGACCTCAGATTGGCGTGAAGTCACCAGTGGAGTCCCACAGGGCTCTCTGCTTGGACCTATCCTGTTTCTGATATACGTAAGTGATCTCCCAGAGGGTATAGACTCATTCCTCTCAATGTTTGCTGACGACGCCAAAATTATGAGAAGGATTAAGACAGAGGAGGACAGCTTGAGGCTTCAAGAAGACCTGGACAAGCTGAAGGAATGGTCGAACAAATGGTTGTTAGAGTTTAACCCAAGCAAATGTAATGTAATGAAGATAGGGGTAGGAAGCAGGAGACCAGATACAAGGTATCATTTGGGAGATGAAATATCTCAAGAGTCAGAGAGAGAGAGAGAAAGACCTGGGGGTTGATATCACGTCAGACCTGTCCCCTAAAGCTCGTATCAAGAGGATAACATCAGCAGCATATGCCAGGTTGGCTAACATAAGAACGGCCTTTAGAAACTTGTGTAAGGAATCTTTCAGAACATTATACACCACATGTCAGACCAATCCTGGAGTATGCGGCTCCAGCATGGAGTCCATATCTAGTCAAGGATAAGACTAAACTGGAAAAGGTTCAAAGGTTTGCCAGACTAGTACCCGAGCTGAGAGGTATGAGCTACGAGGAGAGACTACGGGAATTAAACCTCATTTCGTTGGAAGACAGAAGAGTTAGAGGGGACATGATCACCACATTCAAGATTCTCAAGGGAATTGATAGGGTAGATAAAGACAGTCTATTTAACACAAGGGACACACGCACTAGGGGACACAGGTGGAAACTGAGTGCCCAAATGAGCCACAGAGATATTAGAAAGAACTTTTTTTAGTGTCAGAGTGGTTGACAAATGGAATGCATTAGGAAGTGATGTGGTGGAGGCTGACTCCATACACAGTTTCAAGTGTAGATATGATAGAGCCCAATAGGCTCAGGAACCTGTACACCTGTTGATTGACGGTTGAGAGGCGGGACCAAAGAGCCAGAGCTCAACC
The DNA here is from genome assembly GCF_040958095.1 of Procambarus clarkii. Lineage (NCBI taxonomy): Eukaryota > Metazoa > Arthropoda > Malacostraca > Decapoda > Cambaridae > Procambarus > Procambarus clarkii. Next base: position 13,449,817 of record NC_091172.1, on the reverse strand, counting down.
CCCGCAAGCACAACTAGGTGAGTATAACTAGGTGAGTACACACACACACACACACACACACACACACACACACACACACACACACACACACACACACACACACACACACACACACACACACACACACACACACACACACACATACACACTGAAGCCATTGATTGAAAGCTGACCCGCCCTGATGGCTAAGACATTAAAGGGGAGGCCCACACAGCCAGTATGAACTGCAGCCATATTAGTGCCACCCTTTGTGCACGCTCCTACCATCACGCTCCTACCGTCCCACCACCTCACGCTCCTACCATCACGCTCCTACCGTCCCACCACCTCACGCTCCTACCGTCCCACCACCTCACGCTCCTACCATCACGCTCCTACCGTCCCACCACCTCACGCTCCTACCATCACGCTCCTACCGTCCCACCACCTCACGCTCCTACCATCACGCTCCTACCGTCCCACCACCTCACGCTCCTACCATCACGCTCCTACCGTCCCACCACCTCACGCTCCTACCATCACGCTCCTACCGTCCCACCACCTCACGCTCCTACCATCACGCTCCTACCGTCCCACCACCTCACGCTCCTACCATCACGCTCCTACCGTCCCACCACCTCACGCTCCTACCATCACGCTCCTACCGTCCCACCACCTCACGCTCCTACCATCACGCTCCTACCGTCCCACCACCTCACGCTCCTACCATCACGCTCCTACCGTCCCACCACCTCACGCTCCTACCATCACGCTCCTACCGTCACACCACCTCACGCTCCTACCATCACGCTCCTACCGTCCCACCACCTCACGCTCCTACCATCACGCTCCTACCGTCCCACCACCTCACGCTCCTACCATCACGCTCCTACCGTCCCACCACCTCACGCTCCTACCGTCCCACCACCTCACGCTCCTACCATCACGCTCCTACCGTCCCACCACCTCACGCTCCTACCATCACGCTCCTACCGTCCCACCACCTCACGCTCCTACCGTCCCACCACCTCACGCTCCTACCGTCCCACCACCTCACGCTCCTACCATCACGCTCCTAACGTCCCACCACCTCACGCTCCTACCGTCCCACCACCTCACGCTCCTACCGTCCCACCACCTCACGCTCCTACCGTCCCACCACCTCACGCTCCTACCGTCCCACCACCTCACGCTCCTACCATGACGCTCCTAACGTCCCACCACCTCACGCTCCTACCGTCCCACCACCTCACGCTCCTACCGTCCCACCACCTCACGCTCCTACCATCACGCTCCTACCGTCCCACCACCTCACGCTCCTACCGTCCCACCACCTCACGCTCCTACCATCACGCTCCTACCGTCCCACCACCTCACGCTCCTACCGTCCCACCACCTCACGCTCCTACCGTCCCACCACCTCACGCTCCTACCGTCCCATATAGATCTTAACATAAACAAAATCTTTGGTTATCATAAAATAAAAATTGTTCTTGTTGATAAGAATGTTCGGAGCGTTAATATCTTAACTCCTGTGAGCGTGGTGTGTTATAACACCCTGAGGCTCTGGGCGGCAGCCTTGCCACTAGCCTCACACACGCAGGCAGCTTGAGGTAAATATATTGTTTATGTAAAGTTCCTTACAGGCCTCTTTGTCACTTTAGGTCAGATCTCCGCCTTTCTTTATCTTGATTTAATTCGGCGTGTTATTGTTTTTGGTGTTAGTCTAGGTGGGTCCCTGGCCCCTCACCGCAATGCAATTTGCGTCCTGTTCTGCATAACTTGTAGTCTTTGAATAGTGATTTTCAGCCGTATTATTTTGGTCTTTATAATCCACTGAATCGGTCGCACTCAGCATTTTTGGTGCCTCTTATATATTATGTTGAGCCCTGAGTAAGTCCTATTTGTTTGACTTCCTTCGCTCTGTGCTGCGCTTGTCTGTGCGCTATGTACAACTTCAACTAATGTGTTCACTCACTTCTTTGGATTCTTTTCCTTTGATGGCCTCATCCCACTTATTCTTGCTCCAGTATCTACTTACAACTGTGAAATTTCCCTAATTCATTTTTTCCTCACTCATTTCTCTGTTTGATGTTTAATACCCGCAGTAGAGCGTCGCTGACGGTGGTGTGATGGTGTGTGGCTCAGCGTGGTCCCATGCATCATATCTCACCAATGTTCTCTTGTCTCCGTGTACACTGTCGCCTCGGTACTGCCTGCTTATCTCCTCCCGTTTCTCTTGATGGCTCAATAACGTGCTGCACAACACAGCTCATGTCTGCAATATCGAGTAGTGTGACCCTCCGCGGGGATCCCTTGCTCTTCCCTTCATATTTTTTTCTTCAACTATCAAGAGCTTGGCTCATGTGTTTGCAATTGTTTTGTTTTCTACATGAACTCTTGCTTTATTTGGTTAGATAATTTTCCCTCTTAATTTTCTGCCATGTGTACTCACATAGTTGTACTTGCGGGGGTTGAGCTCTGGCTCTTTGGTCCCGCCTCTCAACTGTCAATCAACTGATGTACAGGTTCCTGAGCCTACTGGGCTCTATCATATCTACATTTGAACTGTGTATGGAATCAGCCTCCACCACATAATGTGTGGTGCATTCCATTTGTCAACCACTCTAACACTAAAAACAGTTTTTTCTAATATCTCTGTGACTCATTTGGGCACTCAGTTTCCACCTGTGTCCTCTAGTGCTTGTGACCCTTGTGTTAAGTTGACTGTCTTCATTTGCCCTATCAATTCCTTTGAGAATCTTGTATGTGGTGATCATGTCCCCCATAACACTTTTATCTTCCAGTGACGTGAAGTTTAGTTCCCGTAGTCTCTCCTCGTAGCTCATATCTCTCAGTTCGGGTACTAATTTGGTGGCAAACCTTTGAATCTTTTCCAATTCAGGCTTATGCTTGACTAGATATGGACTCCATGCTGAAGCTGCATACTCCAGGATTAGTCTGACATATGTGGAATACAAAGTTCTGAATGATTCCTTACACAAGTTTCTAAAGGTCGTTCTCATGTTGGCCAACCTGGCATATGCCGCCGATGTTATTCTCTTGATATGGACTTCAGGGGGGAGGAGAGGAGGTCTGTCGTGATATCAACCCCCCAATTCTTTCTCTCTCTCTCTGGCTCTTGAAGTATTTCATCTCCCAAATGATACGTTGTATCTGGCCTCCTGCTCCCTTCACCTATCTCCATTACGTTACATTTGCCTGGGTTAAACTGTAACAAGTATTTGTTCGACCATTCCTGCAGTTTGTCCAGGTCTTTTTGAAGCCTCAAACTGTCCTCCTCTGTTTCAATCCTTTAATAATTTTGGCATTTTCAGCAAACATTAAGAGGAATGAGTCCATTCCCTCTGGGAGATCAGTTACGTATATCAGAAACAGGATAGGTCCGAGTACAGAGCCCTGTGGGACTCCACTGGTAACTTCACTCCAATCTGAGGTCTCATCCCTCACTGTAACTCTCTGCTTCCTATTGCTTAGGTACTCCCTTATCCACTGGAGCACCTTACCAGTTACTCCTGCCTGTCTCTCCAGCTTATGCATCAGCCTTTCATGAGGTACTGTGTCAAAGGCTTCCCGACAGTCCAAAAAAATGCAGTACGTCCATCCTTCTCTTTCTTGCTTAATTTTTGTCTCCTGATCGTAGAATTCTATTAAGCCAGTAAGGCAAGATTTACCCTCCCTGAACCCATGTTGGCGATTTGTCACGAAGTCCCTTCTCTCCAGATGTGTTACCAGGTTTTTTCTCACGATCTTGTGAATGTGTGTCTTTCTGTTTCTTTGCTTTAGTTGTGCTTGAAACAAAGGCTGGAGGTGGCTTCCGCTACTACTGTCAATGCATTACACTTGTGGAGTACACTAATATCATATGAGTGTTTAGTGACTCTCTCTGAATCCCTTTTGTTTCCGGCTTCCACATTCTCGTTTCTCTTGATTGAAAAGACTGTCCTTAGCAACTGTGTAAATGTGGGAATCACAGACCTTTCAGTTTTTTCCTACTGTTGTTAGACTGAGTTGCCTAAAGCCTTCGTTGCTGTGTGTGTGTGTGCGTGCGCGCGTGTGTGTGCACGTTTGTGTGTGTGTGCGCGTGTGTGTGTGCACGTGTGTGTGTACGCATGCGTGCGGGGCCCCTCCACAACGAACCAGACAAGCCCACATATTCAGTAAGAATAGTAAGAATTAAATGGTTTCCCAACACCGAATAATTCACTTACCTCACAGGGCACGGTCCTCTGTGGCAGGACACGCTCCTCCCCGGCAGGACACGCACCTCCGCGGCAGGACACGCTCCTCCCCGGCAGGACACGCTCCTCCGCGGCAGGACACGCTCCTCCGCGGCAGGACACGCTCCTCCTCGGCAGGACACGCTCCTTCGCGACAGGACACGCTCCTCCCCGGCAAGACACGCTCCTCCGCGGCAGGACACGCTCCTCCGCGGCAGGACACGCTCCTCCGCGGCAGGACACGCTCCTCCGCGGCAGGACACGCTCCTCCGCGGCAGGACACGCTCCTCCGCGGCAGGACACGCTCCTCCCCGGCAGGACACGCTCCTCCGCGGCAGGACACGCTCCTCCGCGGCAGGACACGCTCCTCCGCGACAGGACACGCCCCTCCGCAGCAGGACACGCTCCTCCGCAGCAGGACACGCTCCTCCGCAGCAGGACACGCTCCTCCGCAGCAGGACACGCTCCTCCGCAGCAGGACACGCTCCTCCGCAGCAGGACACGCTCCTCCGCAGCAGGACACGCTCCTCCGCAGCAGGACACGGTCCTCCGCAGCAGGACACGGTCCGCCGTGCACTAAGGCAGGGTGGAGAGAAGAGGAGACACGGCTAATCTTCGCCGATAGAAACCCATAAAAATATGTCGTAAATGGAGACCAAGCTTCAAGAGGAAACTAGATTTATTCCTCCAAGGAGTGCCGGACCAACCGGGCTGTGGTGGGTATGTGGGCCTGCGGGCCGCTCCAAGCAACAGCCTGGTGGACCAAACTCTCACAAGTCAAGCCTGGCCTCGGGCCGGGCTTGGGGAGTAGAACTCCCAGAACCCCATCAACCAGGTATCAACCAGGTATCAACCAGGTATCAAGCTTCATCCTAGTCGACCTTGATTCTAGGATGAGAGGGGGGTCACACGTGGTGCTGGGATAAGACAGAGACCACACGTGGTGCTGGGATATAAGACAGAGGCCACACGTGGTGCTGGGATATAAGAGAGGGGCCACACATGGTGCTGGGATATAAGACAGAGGCCACACGTGGTGCTGGGATATAAGACAGAGGCCACACGTGGTGCTGGGATATAAGACAGGGGCCACACGTGGTGCTGGGATATAAGACAGAGGCCACACATGATGCTGGGATATAAGACAGAGGCCACACGTGGTGCTGGGATATAAGACAGAGGCCACACGTGGTGCTGGGATATAAGACAGAGGCCACACGTGGTGCTGGGATATAAGACAGAGGCCACACGTGGTGCTGGGATATAAGACAGGGGCCACACGTGGTGCTGGGATATAAGACAGGGGCCACACGTGGTGCTGGGATATAAGACAGGGGCCACACGTGGTGCTGGGATATAAGACAGGGGCCACACGTGGTGCTGGGATATAAGAGAGAGGCCACACGTGGTGCTGGGATATAAGACAGAGGCCACACGTGGTGCTGGGATATAAGACAGGGGCCACACGTGGTGCTGGGATATAAGACAGGGGCCACACGTGGTGCTGGGATATAAGACAGGGGCCACACGTGGTGCTTGGATATAAGAGAGAGGCCACACGTGGTGCTGGGATATAAGACAGAGGCCACACGTGGTGCTGGGATATAAGACAGGGGCCACACGTGGTGCTGGGATATAAGACAGGGGCCACACGTGGTGCTGGGATATAAGACAGGGGCCACACGTGGTGCTGGGATATAAGACAGAGGCCACACGTGGTGCTGGGATATAAGAGAGGGGTCACACGTGGTGCTGGGATATAAGACAATGGCCACACGTGGTGCTGGGATATGAGAGGCCACACGTGGTGCTGGGATATAAGACAGAGGCCACACGTGGTGCTGGGATATAAGACAGGGGCCACACGTGGTGCTGGGATATAAGACAGAGGCCACACGTGGTGCTGGGATATAAGAGAGGGGTCACACGTGGTGCTGGGATATAAGACAGAGGCCACACGTGGTGCTGGGATATAAGACAGGGGCCACACGTGGTGCTGGGATATAAGACAGAGGCCACACATGATGCTGGGATATAAGACAGAGGCCACACGTGGTGCTGGGATATAAGACAGAGGCCACACGTGGTGCTGGGATATAAGACAGAGGCCACACGTGGTGCTGGGATATAAGACAGAGGCCACACGTGGTGCTGGGATATAAGACAGGGGCCACACGTGGTGCTGGGATATAAGACAGGGGCCACACGTGGTGCTGGGATATAAGACAGGGGCCACACGTGGTGCTGGGATATAAGACAGGGGCCACACGTGGTGCTGGGATATAAGAGAGAGGCCACACGTGGTGCTGGGATATAAGACAGAGGCCACACGTGGTGCTGGGATATAAGACAGGGGCCACACGTGGTGCTGGGATATAAGACAGGGGCCACACGTGGTGCTGGGATATAAGACAGGGGCCACACGTGGTGCTTGGATATAAGAGAGAGGCCACACGTGGTGCTGGGATATAAGACAGAGGCCACACGTGGTGCTGGGATATAAGACAGAGGCCACACGTGGTGCTGGGATATAAGACAGGGGCCACACGTGGTGCTGGGATATAAGACAGGGGCCACACGTGGTGCTGGGATATAAGACAGAGGCCACACGTGGTGCTGGGATATAAGAGAGGGGTCACACGTGGTGCTGGGATATAAGACAATGGCCACACGTGGTGCTGGGATATGAGAGGCCACACGTGGTGCTGGGATATAAGACAGAGGCCACACGTGGTGCTGGGATATAAGACAGGGGCCACACGTGGTGCTGGGATATAAGACAGAGGCCACACGTGGTGCTGGGATATAAGAGAGGGGTCACACGTGGTGCTGGGATATAAGACAGAGGCCACACGTGGTGCTGGGATATAAGACAGGGGCCACACGTGGTGCTGGGATATAAGACAGAGGCCACACGTGGTGCTGGGATATAAGAGAGGGGTCACACGTGGTGCTGGGATATAAGACAATGGCCACACGTGGTGCTGGGATATGAGAGGCCACACGTGGTGCTGGGATATAAGACAGAGGCCACACGTGGTGCTGGGATATAAGACAGGGGCCACACGTGGTGCTGGGATATAAGACAGGGGCCACACGTGGTGCTGGGATATGAGAGGTCACACGTGGTGCTGGGATATAAGACAGAGGCCACACGTGGTGCTGGGATATAAGACAGAGGCCACACGTGGTGCTGGGATATAAGAGAGGGGCCACACGTGGTGCTGGGATATAAGACAAGGGCCACACGTGGTGCTGGGATATGAGAGGTCACACGTGGTGCTGGGATATAAGACAGAGGCCACACGTGGTGCTGGGATATAAGACAGAGGCCACACGTGGTGCTGGGATATAAGACAAGGGCCACACGTGGTGCTGGGATATGAGAGGTCACACGTGGTGCTGGGATATAAGACAGAGGCCACACGTGGTGCTGGGATATAAGAGAGGGGCCACACGTGGTGCTGGGATATAAGACAGGGGCCACACGTGGTGCTGGGATAATAACGACCACTCACCCATTTCGTCGATGAGCGGCGCCATTTTGAGCGTCGCCCCCACCAGGATGACGGACATGAGGAGGAGAATGAGGCCGGTGGCCATGATGGACCACCTCACCTTGCGGGGCATCTCCTCGTCCTCCTTCCGTCGCCTCACTCGCTCCTTGGCCTGCTTCAGGGCCTCGGTCTCGCTCCCCCGACGAGACCTCTTCCGCCTGGTCTTGGTCTGGGCCGCGGGTCCCAGCGCCCGGAGGCTCTTGTGGAGCTCCGTGATCTCCGCGGCCTCCAGGTCCACGGCGCTGAGATTTATGAGGGAGCATGAGGCTGTGGAGAGCAGCGGGGCTCTCGCCCTGGCAGGAATGGCACCGACGGTGTAGTCGTACCCGTTGACCAGGTCACGGAGGTCCTGCGGGTCGTAGGTGAGGGTGTGACCTGGGGCGGCATACTCGGTGAGGACGGTGTGGCCGCAGGCGGCGGCGGCGGCTTGTGGGTGGTGATGGGCGGCGTCAGTGGGGGTGTGGGCGGGGTAGTCCGTGATGGCGCCCGCCGCGCTGGGGTTCCGGCTGCTGTTGCACGACTGCGGTCTGGAAAAGTCGGTCGTGGAGATGTCGTCGTAGGTCTCGACGGTTGACTGTCGCAGGAGACAGAGGCTTTGGTTGTCGGAAGCGCTGCGGATAGATGACTGACGCGTCAGTCGTAGCGACGACGACGACTCGGTGGTCGGCTGGCGCTGTAGGTCACGGATGAGTCGTCTGGTAGAGTCGGCCGACTCCTCCGTGTCCTGGCGGCGCAGTTCCCGAGAGTACCGCTTGGAGTACCCGGAGTCGGAGGAGTCGGTGGTCCACTGCCGCCTCAGCTCCCTCGTCTTCGGCCGCTTGTCGGCGTCGCCGGACTCCGACGCCCGTTGTCTCCGGAGCTTGACTTGGCGGTGCGGCCGAGAGACGTCGCTGTTGCTGCTGAGGGATTCCTGGTGGCGGAGGTAGCGCCCCCCACGGGCGCTGTGGGGGCGCTCGAGGCCCACCAGGTCCGCCCCCCACAGCTGGGCCGTGTGGGCCATGTACCGGAAACAGTTGTCGGGGCCGAAGACATCGTCCGCCGAGGGAGAGCCGAGGAGCTCGTCGTCGGTGCTGGTGGCCTTGTCCTCGCACACTATCACCACCTGGCCGCCAGCTGCCTGCCCGCCGTCCTCGCTCATTGTTACCGGATCCACCTGGCGACCCATGCTGAAACATCCACACAAACACACTATTACTTCTGGCACCTTGCACTCTACCTCAGGGAATCACAGGAATGTCCGACTCATACTCTCACAAGTATCAATATAGCGTAGTTATACCTGTGTCCGGCGCCATACATCACCCAGCCTCCGGATATTTTTAGTTTAAATTTGTAATTTGAGTTCGACAATAAATATCGTTGTCATTTTAATTAAACCATTTGTCCATTCAAGAGTTTACAAACGCAGAATGCTGCCATGCAGCCATTGTCGCGTCCAGCAGCGCGTGTGCGCAGCGTCCTTCTAGCAGACATGCGTTACTCTTAGTTACTCGTTACTCTTACATCATCACACGCCATCTTGGATCAGCGAAATTAACAAAAATGCAGAAAAAAATAATTTCCCGAGAACGTCTGAACGTTCAACAACTTAAATGTAAACTTATCATGAAAATTTATACAAATATATTTAATTTTGATGTGAAAAATATCAGAGTTAAAACGAAACTGATCGGAAAACAATGGTCGAAAAAAAATATTTTTTTTTTAACTGCAGGGGCCGCGAGGGACGTCGGTGTTTAGACAGCGTTTGTAAACACGCCATTAATTACTGCGCCACAGTAAACACATGATCGCATAGCTTCACCCTGTGCTGTACTCCGAGGGAGGCAGGGGAATGACAGGTGTGTGTGTGTGTGTGTGTGTGTAATTACCTAAGTGTAGTTACAGGATGAGAGCTACGCTCGTGGTGTCCCGTCTTCCCAGCACTCTTTGTCATATAACGCTTTGAAACTACTGACGGTCTTGGCTTCCATCACCTTATCACCTAACTTGTTCCAACCGTCTACCACTCTGTTTATAAAAGTGCATTTTCATATATTTCTCCGGCAGCTTTGTTTCGTTAGTTTAAATCTATGACCTCTTGTTCTTGAAGTTCCGGGTCTCAGGAATTCTTCCCTATCAATTTTATCGATTCCTGTTACTATTTTGTATGTAGTGATTCATATCGCCTCGTTTTCTTCTGTCTTCTTGTTTTTGCATATTTAATGCCTCTAACCTCTCCTCGTAGCTCTTGCCCTTCAGTTTTGAGAGCCATTTAGTGGCATGTCGTTGCACGTTTTCCAGTTTGTTGCTTCTTAAGATATGGGCACCACAAAACCGCTGCATATTCCAGCTTTGGCCTAACAAAAGTCGTGAACAATTTCTTTAGTATTTTTCCATCCATGTATTTAAAAGCAATTCTGAAGTTAGAAAGTGTAGCATAGGCTCCTCGCACAATGTTCTTAATGTGGTCTTCAGGTGACAGTATCTAGAAACAGTGACAGTTTTCCATCTAGAATCACCCCTAGATCTCTTTCTTGATCAGAATTCTTTAAAGATTTCTCACATAATTTATAGGTTGTGTGGGGTCTATGTTCTCCAATTTCCCATTCCATGATAGGTAATCATGTTTCAGGTAATTTATTCACATTAAATTCCATTTGCCAAGTGGTGCTCCATATACTTATTTTGTCCATGTCTTCTTGAAGGGCATGGCAATCATCTATGTTTCTTATCTTCCCTATTATCTTAGCATTATAACCAAACATGTTCATAATTCTGTTTTCCATCTGGTAGATTGTTTATGTAGACAATGGACATTACCGGTGCAAGAACTGAACCCTGTGGTACTCCACTTTTGACATTTCTCCAGTTCGATACATTGCCTCTGATTACTACCCTCATTTTTCTATCAGAAAATTTTTCATCTATGTTAGCAGCTTACCTGTCATACCTCCTATATGTTCCAGTTTCCAGAACAACCTCTTACGTGGAACTCTATCAAAAGCCTTTTTCAGATCCAGATACATGTAGTCAACCCAACCATCTCTTTCTTGTAAAATTTCTGTGGCTTGATCATAGAAACTAAGTTCGTTACACAGGATCTTCTAGATCGAAAACCATACTGTCTTCCTGATATTATATCGTTTCTCTCCAGGTGTTCTACCCATTTACTTTTAATTATTTTTTCCAATATTTTTACTATTACACTTGTCAATGATACAGGTCTAGTGTGTGTGTGTGTGTGTGTGTGTGTGTGTGTGTGTGTGTGTGTGTGTGTGTGTGTGTGTGTGTGTGTCTTGGGAATGAATGTGTCTTGTATTTGTGTGTGTGTGTGTGGGGGAAGGGCGTGAATGTGTCTCATGAATATACGGGGGGGGGGGGAGCATCAATGTGTTTCTGTAACATTGTTTTGAGTGTATGTATAATATATATAACCTAACAGTTTTTCCCCACCACCTCTCAACCCCTCACCCGTCTGTCCCTCACCCCTCTGTCCCTCACTAGCACCTCTCACAAGATCCACCCGACTCCTATTACTCTTGCATTACTCCTCATAAATCTTTTACGTGGCCATGAGAACGGGGCGGAGTATCAGAGCTGCATGACATAATCACTCCGCCCGCTGCTTCCGCCCTCCGCCCGGACGCGTGGGGAAAGCCAGCACAAAACTTTTAGTGTTAGGAAGAGGAAGGGGGCGAGGGAGGGGGGGGGGGGAAGGAAGGAAGAGAGAGGGGGGTAGTTAGGATAGAGAGAAATAGGGTGGCTGGAGGGGTGAAAAGGGAAAGGGGGATGGAATGGGAGAGAGGAGGGGAAGAGGGCATGGCGCAGGAAATGTTTGCGGAAGCTGAGCGTAGAGTAGTTGGCGTGGTTGGTTTTATGTTCGACACTCGTATTGTTGTTTTGTGGTTTCCCCTTCCCCCTTCCCCCTTCCCCCCTTCCCCCTTCCCCCCTCATGCGTTGGTTTTGTGGAGTCTATACTTATGTGACCATGTTTAAAATAGTCCCCAGATCCGTCGTCTGAGGCGTGGCGAACAGACCATGATACTCGCCTAACTAACGCCTTGAGAACTTGAGCCTGATGTTCTACAAGCTGTACTGTGTGGTGAACCAATTTACAAACAGTTACAGGTATTAGTTTAATTACAGTACTGTAATTATCGTGTCAGTTCCTCGTCATGGGTTACGCAAGTATGAGACATGCAGGAGGTGCAATCATGCAGGTGGTGCAATCTTAGAGTGTGTGCGCGCGATCTCTGCACTAACTGAACTTGGGGTACCTTGTTATGAGTTGCACTCATTCCTAATTTAATCAAAATTATATTTTTGAACATGAGAGATAAAAGTGGCTTCTAAATTCCTGGATTTTCCATATTCGTTTGCACATTAACGTAGGAAAGGGGGAAACGTTTGTTGAGAAATTTACTGTTGGTCAGATGTACTTCAGCAGGTGATGTAGACTCCCGGAGTTACTTCTAGCCGAGTCTAAGGCTACGAGTAATACCGACTAGAAGTGAGGTGACCTTACTGGATGACCCATATATATATATATGTGTGTGTGGTTCTTCCTTCATGTGGTAGTATGATGATAGTTGGATGTCACTGACGTAGATGTAGATGTCACTGATTAAGGTCAGTGAAATATTGTTGAAGTACTCACTATATTACTGGGCCTCATGGCTGTTCAGTGGCAATCGAAAGGTGTAATCAAGTCCCTCTTTAAGATCATATGGTTTTTGTTAACTCTTTAGTTCTATCAAGCAGTCAGATACCAACATGGAGTATGGGATCCATGGAAGACAAAAATTGATTTTATCAACAAAATCAACAAAAATATATTTTTATCTGTATTTTGCTTCGGGCCCATGCATGTCAGTCCGACTTGTTGGAGTTGCATGCAGTCATGGATACGTGGACCTGAAGCAATTAGAGAGGTGGTCTGAAAATGGTTATTTGATTTCAGTCCAAGCGAGTGCAGGAGCTGAAGAGCGTGAATAGTGGGTAGGAAAGTCGCACCGGATTGTCAGTCTGAGGAAGACAAGCGAGTGAGGACGGACAAAATAATGGGACCTGATAAAGCGAACAGTATTGCTTTAGCAGTATAAAGCGAACAGTATTGCTTTAGCAGTATAAGGCGAACTTGACACCGAACTTGGTATCAGGTAATCCACCAGCCCGTCCTCTCCAATGGTCACGGTACAAAAATGATATCCTAAATTGACTGAACCGATCCTAACTTTTAACCTAATTTAACCTAACCGACGACCCTCGCATACAATATGTGGTTATTTGCGTGTCGCTGTGATTTCTAGTACGTCATATTTTGTCTCTTAAGAGATTTTTGTCCAACTGCTGTGTTATTATTCGAGAGGAGAGGTTGTTAAGAGCCGTGCGAGGGGGACTCTTCTGCGCCACGGTAATGACAGCGGGAAATACGTAACAATGGAACATAAGTGAGGTTTAATCTCTACATTGTTTGAGGAAGGGGGGTGATGACCACACTGACGCGAGTACACGCACTCGAGCACGCGGACAGCATCTCTGTACCTGAAGCCAACACGGGTATATTAGTAAACCTCGTGTAAACCACTGTACAGAAATTGATTAAACACATGAAAAAAGCTGTGTAGGTATATCCCTAACACACAGGTGAGTACATGCGCGCTTCCATTGGAAAGTTTCTTCCATTTCCATAGCGAGCGTCCAAGCCGCGTCCCTCCAGACCTGCCTCTGGAATACACATGAAGACGGCTGGAATGTTTGGTTATAGAGGCTGGAGGCGACTCTTAATGGCCGGGACGCTGCCTAAGTGCTGTAACGTATCCTTAGATGCTCTGAACTGAGTATAGTTGGAACGCGAGAGTGGTTGTCTGGAATGGGCATGTCAGGGGTGAGAAATGGCTGGAATAATGACTGGAATGGTTGGAACTGTGACTGGAATGGTTGGAACTGTGACTGGAATGGTTGGAACTGTGACTGGAATGGTTGGAACTGTGACTGGAATGGTTGGGACTGTGACTGGAATGGTTGGGACTGTGACTGGAATGGTTGGAACTGTGACTGGAATGGTTGGAACTGTGACTGGAATGGTTGGAACTGTGACTGGAATGGTTGGAACTGTGACTGGAATGGTTGGAACTGTGACTGGAATGGTTGGAACTGTGACTGGAATGGTTGGAACTGTGACTGGAATGGTTGGAACTGTGACTGCAATGGTTGGAACTGTGACTGGAATGGTTGGAACTGTGACTGGAATGGTTGAAACTGTGACTGGAATGGTTGGAACTGTGACTGGAATGGTTGAAACTGTGACTGGAATGGTGGGAACTGTGACTGGAATGGTTGGAACTGTGACAGGAATGGTTGAAATGCTGTTTGGAGTGGTTGAATCTTAATGTGGGATGGGTAATACCGCAGCTGGAATAGTGAAAGGGTGCTGACATAGTTTTAACTGACAAAATATATAATTGGGTGTGAAAGGGATGGATAGGGACTGGAATAGGTGAAACAGAAACTGGAATGGAGAATGAAATCAAATGAAACAAACCGGCTTCAAAGGATATTTATTAGTGGGGGTTCGCTTGGAAGAGAAAGTGTATTGGCAGTGAAGAGTATCTGAAATGGGAATTGAAATGGGAATGGGAGCTCGTAGGAGAGTTGAAATTGGAATGGCCCAAGAACACACAGTGCCGAGGGACTGGAGGGGAGAATTCTGGTGTTGTTGTTAATGGCAGGTGTTGTTCTTCAGGGGCTGTTCGTCAGGGGCTGTTCGTCAGTTAAGTTGGCAAGCTGTGATGCCGTCTGGCTGTAATGGTCTCTATTACCACCTTCAGCTCCCTCTTACCCCTCCAACTGTCTCCTCCCTCATTACCTCCACAAGCCTCCACCCCCAACTCCTCCTCACCTTTAAAACCCTAGAGTTCACTTCATTGTCCCTTCACTACTTTCTGTACTATTTCACCTTCACAAACCCTAAATCTGACTTCTTTGCCCATTCACTCTTTTCTTTTCCAAACACTGGCCTTCATTACTCTATCCCCATTTCCTGTCCCGACAGGAAATGGGGAAATGGAAATGGAAATCTCTCTCTCACACACACTATCCGCACCATATACTACCATTTATTCCACATCCTGAACCTTTCAGAGAGACTTTTATTGTCCTCTCGGCCAGCCTACTGCCTGTTACACGGCCTCCACCCTGTGTTAAACCTTCCCTCCACCCTGTGTTAAACCTTCCCTCCACCCTGTGTTAAACCTTCCCTCCACCCTGTGTTAAACCTTCCCTCCACCCTGTGTTAAACCTTCCCTCCACCCTGTGTTAAACCTTCCCTCCACCCTGTGTTAAACCTTCCCTCCACCCTGTGTTAAACCTTCCCTCCACCCTGATGCCCTGTCGCTCTCCCTCTCCCTCCCTGGACACTCCTCCCCCGGCCTCCCACCCAGCAGAGCGTGTGATGAAGCAGCAGCAGAGGAACGAGAGAAACGGTGTAAAATCCACGGTAGACAAGAGAGCAAACACGGGAGCAGGCAATGTGGCAGATAGTTATGCATGGGTAAGGTAGCAGGTAGGTAGGCAGTCATTAGGCAAGCCGACAGGTAAGCTTGAGAATGAACGCAGAAAGGTAAGACAGGTTGAAGGGCCAATTAAGCTCTTGGTGATAGCAGCAACCTGTTGGACCAAGTTCTCACAAGTCAAGCCGGGCTTGGCAAGTAGAAGAACTCCCAGAACCTTATCCAGGTAAGAGTTAAGACTCTTACCTATACTGACCTACTCAGTTAAGATGTCAGTAGGCAGGAAGGCAGGAAGGCCAGTGTTAAGAAAGACAAGAGTTAAACTCGAACACCAAAAGCAACACCATTCTTTATGTTTAACAACGACACACTCACTACCCAAGACAACAAGAGGTTATCTTGAGATCTTGAGGTTATCTTGAGATGATTTCGGGGCTTTAGTGTCCCCGCGGCCCGGTCCTCGACCAGGCCTCCACCCCCAGGAAGCAGCCCGTGACAGCTGACTAACACCCAGGTACCTATTTTACTGCTAGGCAACAGGGGCATAGGGTGAAAGAAACCCTGCCCATTGTTTCTCGCCGGCGCCTGGGATCGAACCCAGGACCACAGGATCACAAGTCCAGCGTGCTGTCCGCTCGGCCGACCGACTCCCTAGAGAAGACCAAGTACAAACTCTACAGCAATTAAATACTACAACGCCATCGAACACAAAGGATATTCATGTTTACAATCTCACTTTCTTAATACTTACTCCGAAGACGTAAATAGTGACGTATATATATATTCCTTCACCTTCTTATCTCTTTATAAACAGCACAGTTATATAAAACAACTGTTACAGCCCCGCTCCTGTGCCAGGTATGTGCACTACGGGCTCACCATAGCCCGTGCTACTGGAAAATTACAGTACATTGCAGCTAAATCTAAAACAACAACATATAAGGCCAGTTATAATGTGTTACTTTGAAGAACTTTCATCCTTAAGAGACGCTTCGTCTCTACATGAACTTGCCATTCTCAAGGCATCCAAAATGAAAGACATAAATCAGGACACTGGGAAGACAACACCAGACCTCACAACACCCACAACAGAGAGAAACGAGTATTACTCCCACTGTCTATCAAGAGGAAAACATTCCCCCGTCTATCGTAAACTCCAAGAAACAAGAGGAAATAAAGAGAGACAACGCAGCCACCAAAGCAAGCTCGGCCTTCCTCTCTAGCACCGCTGTTCACAAATGCATAAACCCCCCCCCCCCAAGAGAGCTCCAGTGCAGAACACCAGACACAATAGCATGGCAAGTAAACGAGTATTTCAGTTCATTAACTATGCCGAAAAATGCAGATCACACGGTACAGAAGCGTCAAGTTATAACTCGAGGCAACGGACGTCAGCACATCTGGGGAATGTTGACAAAACCGGATAATACTGAAGCCTCAGCATCCACAACAGTTAATTTACTTGTTAACTTATAGATTTTACATGAGTTGGTGCCTATGTTATTATTTAATAATCAACCCCCAGCTCAGTCTTTAAATGCTCGTTGAGAAACAAGAATAGTCTTACGTCTGGCAGGGAAGATACAAACAAAGACACATCGAGTTGCGATTTACTACTCTAACGTAGCTTATTTAGTTAAATTTTGACCTCTGGTTTCCACTGAAGAACCCAGGGTCGTAACAGCTATTTATTGTTATTCACATTAATTATACACAACACATATATATTATATACATTATACATTAAACATTATATGCATTAATTATATTACCATTTATAGTTTATAGTTAATTTACTTCAAATACTTTATATATCTACGGCGTATAATTTATCCATAACCACGTAAATCAAATATCCAAGATGCCAATGAACAAAAAGTTTCAAGAAAGGGAATCGTTACAATTCTGGCCGGATTGAACAGGTGAACAGCGGTGTTAACCAAATGCATTTAAGACCTGAATTAAACAACACTCAGCTTATAATATGAACTGTGGAATATATTTGAAATATTCTGGTAAACCAAAGTTTACTTCTGCCACGGGAGTGATGAGACACGACGTCACTTACTCTCCGTGAACAAAACTAACTTTTAGTGATGCAGCAAACACGCTCTGAGCGGCACAGCAAACACGCTCTGAGCGGCACAGCAAACACGCTCTGAGCGGCACAGCAAACACACTCTGAGTGACACAACAGCTAAGATAGACAGCCGGGACCAAGGCATCATCCCCCCAAACAATAGAAGACATGAGGTTTCTCGATGGAGTGGTAACTTGAGTCAATATTACATCACGGAATTGTTTGGCATATCTACCTGGCACAGAGCTCTGTTTAACCCTCACCAAGCGTAACGCACCTGCCCCGCCACACTCAGATAACTGTGAAGGCCCGGCGGGTGACAGGCAAGAGTGAAGGGTGACAGGCAAGAGTGAAGGATGACAGGGAAGAGTGAAGGGTGACAGGCAAGAGTGAAGGGTGACAGGCAAGAGTGAAGGATGACAGGGAAGAGTGAAGGATGACAGGGAAGAGTGAAGGCTGACAGGCAAGAGTGAAGGCTGACAGGCAAGAGTGAAGGCTGACAGGCAAGAGTGAAGGCTCGCAGACTAACAGGCAGCATTTGACAAATAACTTTCGTGCATAAATATCGTACTTGAAGACAAAGTTTACTGGGGAGACTGCAGGAGGAGGAGGAGGAGGACACAGGCACCACTAAGACAAACCAATATCTGATGGTTAGTAGTGGATGAAAGGTAAACTTTTATGGCAGGTTAGTTATACGTGGCAGCTGAGAACGTTGACGATGTGTGTATATATAATTTACAGTGTTGAGGTAATCACTTTAACTGTCAAGGGGATCTATGAATCATGGAGCATTCCGTGTACTCTTTAAGTATTGTTGCAACAGCAAGAGAACCTTTGAACTGAAGTCAACCACAGATGAGCCGAGTGTAGCTCAACCAACCACAGATGAGCCGAGTGTAGCTCAACCAACCACAGATGAGCCGAGTGTAGCTCAACCAACCACAGATGAGCCGAGTGTAGCTCAACCAACCACAGATGAGCCGAGTGTAGCTCAACCAACCACAGATGAGCCGAGTGTAGCTCAACCAACCACAGATGAGCCGAGTGTAGCTCAACCAGCCACAGATGAGCCGAGTGTAGCTCAATCAACCACAGATGAGCTGAGTGTAGCTTAACCAACCACAGATGAGCCGAGTGTAGCTCAACCAGCCACAGATGAGCCGAGTGTAGCTCAATCAACCACAGATGAGCTGAGTGTAGCTCAACCAACCACAGATGAGCCGAGTGTAGCTCAACCAATCACAGATGAGCCGAGTGTAGCTCAACCAACCACAGATGAGCCGAGTGTAGCTCAACCAACCACAGATGAGCCGAGTGTAGCTCAACCAATCACAGATGAGCCGAGTGTAGCTCAACCAACCACAGATGAGCTGAGTGTAGCTCAACCAACCACAGATGAGCCGAGTGTAGCTCAATCAACCACAGATGAGCTGAGTGTAGCTCAACCAACCACAGATGAGCCGAGTGTAGCTCAACCAACCACAGATGAGCTGAGTGTAGCTTAACCAATCACAGATGAGCTGAGTGTAGCTTAACCAACCACAGATGAGCTGAATGTAGCTCAACCAACCACAGATGAGCCGAGTGTAGCTCAACCAACCACAGATGAGCTGAGTGTAGCTTAACCAATCACAGATGAGCCTAGTGTAGCTTAACCAACCACAGATGAGCTGAATGTAGCTCAACCAACCACAGATGAGCCTAGTGTAGCTCAACCAACCACAGATGAGCTGAATGTAACTCAACCAATCGCAGATGAGCTGAATGTAACTCAACCAATCACAGAGGGCCTTGCATACTGCCACGAAATAGGATAACATAAAATTGACAATCTGTCGGAGCAGAGTATGTAAGGGGTCAAGGCTGGAGCTGAGAAAGGAGATATCCAATTACCTGAGCTTAACCCTGCAAACACACAACGTAACTGGCCCTCTATTTTCCGCTTGTTACAACTTGTAATAAAGTTGTTACATCTTGTTACGCCGTTTTTATGACGTATTAGAATGTTGCTACAACTTGTTAGGTGTTAAAATTTGTCCAAACGTTGTAGCGACGTCGTAGTTTCGTCGTGTGTGTGACGGGTTAACGAACGGAATGAAAGAACGTGATGGTCGTGAACAACTGGGGGAACCCTGGGGGAGTTGATGAACAATGAACAATGTCATCACAGGGTGTTGTCAAGTAGTTAGATATATAGGAGGATACCCAGCGTTGCTCGGGTCTATCTGTTCTCTATTTATCTATTCTTCTAAATATTCATCTGTATATATATATATATATATATATATATATATATATATATATATATATATATATATATATATATATATATATATATATATATATATATATATATAATATAATATAATATAATATAAAATGCATGTATGTATCCAGCTATCTATCAGTCTTTGTATTCATCAATCTATCCATCTACCTATCCATCCATCTTTCCATCTATTTATCCATTTATCCCCTGATCTGTCCTTCTATCTATATGAGTCCATCCTTCCCGCCATCCTATCCCCACCAGCATGTTCTCACGTCTCTTCCAAGTCCTATATAGTCGTACTGGCTTAGTGCTCTCTCCTGATAATTACCTTACCTTCCTAATACGTTGCGCCTCTCCTCGTATTCCCCCTTCTTACTCCTCCTCTCACATTCTCTCCCTTCCACCTCCCTCCCTCTCCCCTACTTTCCCTTCTCTCAGAAAAAAATATATAGTCTCACTGAAACATCTGTATGGATCCAAGAAATTATATTCTTACGAGTCAGAACTTCAAACTCCACGTTAATCACACCCCAAGTTTCACATTAAACTTGTTCTTGACTCCGTGAAAATGGTGCGGGTGTCTTTATTATTATTTATATTTCTCAGAGCATTTAACTTGGTCACACGTTGAAAATGTTTGGAGAAAGAAGTGCCAAAAGTTGGGCATGACAATGGAGGGTTCTCCCATTACTGCTGTTCCTGCACTTGTTTACACGGAGTCTCTGGAAGCTGGGCCATTCTCCAACACTGAATACTTTAATAATCCGAGATGAACGGACTATGAAAAAAATGGACCGTTGGTGTGTGCTACGAAGGAGTACTTTCTAGGGCCACTCTTATAGTGGAGGGAGGGGAGAAAATTAGATTTTTTAGTCAATAAGGGAGAAACAAAGATACAGAAAGAAAAAAATGAGTGAAATGGGGAAAGGGACAGACACTCTCCCTCATTACCCACCCCTAAACCTCATGTAACTCTCATCACCTCAACTCTCATTACTCCCCCTGCACCTCCTCACTCTCCCAACACTACCTTCCCTCATTCGTTTCTGACCTTTCTAATTACCTCGCCTCCAAATAAAATAATATCGACAAAGTGTTTAGGAGAGAGCAGGCGTGGTAATTAGGTGTCCGAGACAGCCTTTGACCGTACCAGACTGTCTAGTGAAGTCTCTCAGACATACCATGCAGTGTGGGCTGACAGACCCAGGACGTGGGCTGACAGACCCAGGACGTGGGCTGACAGACCCAGGACGTGGGCTGACAGACCCAGGACGTGGGCTGACAGACCCAGGACGTGGGCTGACAGACCCAGGACGTGGGCTGACAGACCCAGGACGTGGGCTGACAGACCCAGGACGTGGGCTGACAGACCCAGGACGTGGGCTGACAGACCCAGGACGTGGGCTGACAGACCCAGGACGTGGGCTGACAGACCCAGGACGTGGGCTGACAGACCCAGGACGTGGGCTGACAGACCCAGGACGTGGGCTGACAGACCCAGGACGTGGGCTGACAGACCCAGGACGTGGGCTGACAGACCCAGGACGCGGGCTGACAGACCCAGGACGCGGGCTGACAGACCCAGGACGTGGGCTGACAGACCCAGGACGTGGGCTGACAGACCCAGGACGTGGGCTGACAGACCCAGGACGTGGGCTGACAGACCCAGGACGTGGGCTGACAGACCCAGGACGCGGGCTGACAGACCCAGGACGTGGGCTGACAGACCCAGGACGTGGGCTGACAGACCCAGGACGTGGGCTGACAGACCCAGGACGTGGGCTGACAGACCCAGGACGTGGGCTGACAGACCCAGGATGTGGGCTGACAGACCCAGGACGTGGGCTGACAGACCCAGGACGTGGGCTGACAGACCCAGGACGTGGGCTGACAGACCCAGGACGTGGGCTGACAGACATAAACAACAACTACTTCAAAAAGCAAGACACGCCTGGTGGTGTCCATGTAACTGAGAGTGTGGCAGCGTCCTCAGGAAGTTCAGAAGACTTCACCAGCTCACGAGACGCCCAGCCGTCCACCTCAAGTGTGTGACGGTGGGCCTAACTACACCACCACTGATACATAGCGTCTTAAGGCGAGCAGTTTACTCAAGCCTCGTAGGGTCATGGAGGCCACATGCTCAGGGGATACGCAGTGGCGGGGTTTATATATTTTCACATTTGCGTTTTCCTTTGACAGTAAAAGTACACACACACACACACACACACACACACACACACACACACACACACACACACACACACACTGGAAGACGGTTGAGAGGCGGGACCAAAGAGCCAGAACTCAACCCCCGCAAACACAACTAGGTGAGTACAACTAGGTGAGTACACACACACACACACACACACACACACACACACACACACACACACACACACACACACACACACGCACACACACGCACACGCACGCACACACACACACACACACACACACACACACACACACACACACACACACACACACACACACACACACACAACCTACAACCACAAAATCACAACCTACAAAATCCTCAGGGGAATCGTCCGGGTAAACAAGGATGAACTATTCAACACTGGTGGGACGCGAACAAGGGGACACAGGTGGAAGCTGAGTACCCACATGAGCCACAGAGACATTAGAAAGAACTTTTTCAGTGTCAGAGTAGTTAGTAAATGGAATGCACTAGGAAGTGATGTGGTGGAGGCTGACTCCATACACAGTTTCAAATGTAGATATGATAGAGCCCAGTAGGCTCAGAAATCTGTACACCAGTTGATTGACGGTTGAGAGGCGCGACCAAAGAGACAAAACTCAACCCCCGCAAGCACAATTAGGTGAGTACAACTAGGTGAGTACACACATTCATAGTGACTATGTATGGTTTATTTATTGATATCGCCGGGGTGCTATGGATCAGGAGAACAAGGCTCACTGGTGCAGCTGATCACAGAGGAGCCAGGTGGTGGAGGCACTCTGGTGCAACTATCACAGAGGAGCCAGGTGGTGGAGGCTGACTGGTGCAGCTGATCACAGAGGAGCCAGGTGGTGGAGGCTCACTGGTCCAGCTGATCACAGAGGAGCCAGGTGGTGGAGGCTGACTGGTGCAGCTGATCACAGAGGAGCCAGGTGGTGGAGGATCACTGGTCCAGCTGATCACAGAGGAGCCAGGTGGTGGAGGATCACTGGTGCAGCTGATCACAGAGGAGCCAGGTGGTGGAGGATCACTGGTGCAGCTGATCACAGAGGAGCCAGGTGGTGGAGGATCACTGGTGCAGCTGATCACAGAGGAGCCAGGTGGTGGAGGATCACTGGTGCAGCTGGTCACAAGGCATGAGGGAGGGCGGGCAAGTAGCCTCCTACTCGAGGGTCTCTGGTGCAAAGTTCGGTCGAATGTAAAATAAAACCATTAAGACGAGCAGCGGGAAGTGAGGTCAGCGAGCTCAAGATAAAAAAACGCGGTTTCCATATTTTTTTAAGTCTCTGTCAAGCAATTTATTTCTGTTTCTCCCCGTCTCACCTCGTCTCTCTTTCTGTCTCTCCTCCTCCTCCTGCACCGCTCCTTATCTCCCCTGCCCCCGTGCCGGCCAGCACAGAGGACGCAACACCAGGCTGGACTCCAGCTGTGTCACAGGCAGTTCAGTGACTTTGGAGAAGGTGAGGTGGCTTCCGGCCCTCTGCCCCTCCCAGCGTGTGGAGACAGTGACCCGCCCCAACAACACCTACACACATAAGAGAAGCAGAAAAAGGGGAAAAAACTGTGCACGACAAATGTAAGGGATATGCAGGAGAGCTTTGGTAGCTCTCTTTGGAAATCCTTGAAGGTGAGAAAGAGCGAGAGAGAGAGAGAGAACGAGAGAGAGGGAGAGAGAGGGAGAGAGGGAGAGAGAGAGATAGGAGGCATCACAGACGAAGAGCCTGACTTGTGGCTGGGGAGTGTTTGATGACGTCAGAATGAGATGCACAATTTCTCAATATACTCCTAACCCCCCCAGACCATCACCCCCCCCCCCACTCTCTCTTGACATAGGTTCATTAGAAATGACACAGATGTTTCTAGTGAAACAACTGCCTTACAGCCATCACCTCTGCATCACCTCGCCTGAAGCCCCACGCTTGAAGCTGATGTATTCAATTAATGAACTTGTTTGTAGTTTCCGTTCAATTTATTTTATTGTTAAGTTTACAATCATTTTAAGTACAAGAGGAAGCTGGAGCCAACTTTGCACTAGGGCCTTCATATGTTCTATTGACTTGATATAATTTTCCCAGACATGTGGAGTGACTATATTTGAAGTCTGAGTCAGCTTAGGAATGACTGATGACTGATGGAGTGATGGTCTTGAGAGTGGCAGTCACTTTCACGAACAGTCAGTAAGTCTTTCGTTCTGTTGACTGAGCAGCCAGTCAGGTCAGGTAGGGTGACGGGGAGTGTGGCTTGAGCAACCAGTCAGGTCAGGTAGGGTGACGTGGAGTGTGGCCTGAGCAACCAGTCAGGTCAGGTGGGGTGACGGGGAGTGTGGCCTGAGCAGCCAGTCAGGTCAGGTGGGGTGACGGGGAGTGTGGCCTGAGCAACCAGTCAGGTCAGGTAGGGTGACGTGGAGTGTGGCCTGAGCAACCAGTCAGGTCAGGTGGGGTGACGGGGAGTGTGGCCTGAGCAACCAGTCAGGTCAGGTAGGGTGACGGGGAGTGTGGCTTGAGCAACCAGTCAGGTCAGGTAGGGTGATTGGGAGTGTGGCCTGAGCAACCAGTCAGGTCAGGTAGGGTGACGTGGAGTGTGGCCTGAGCAACCAGTCAGGTCAGGTGGGGTGACGGGGAGTGTGGCCTGAGCAACCAGTCAGGTCAGGTAGGGTGACGGGGAGTGTGGCTTGAGCAACCAGTCAGGTCAGGTAGGGTGATTGGGAGTGTGGCCTGAGCAACCAGTCAGGTCAGGTAGGGTGACGTGGAGTGTGGCCTGAGCAACCAGTCAGGTCAGGTGGGGTGACGGGGAGTGTGGCCTGAGCAACCAGTCAGGTCAGGTAGGGTGATTGGGAGTGTGGCCTGAGCAACCAGTCAGGTCAGGTAGGGTGATTGGGAGTGTGGCCTGAGCAACCAGTCAGGTCAGGTAGGGTGACGTGGAGTGTGGCCTGAGCAACCAGTCAGGTCAGGTAGGGTGACGGGGAGTGTGGCCTGAGCAGCCAGTCAGGTCAGGTAGGGTGATTGGGAGTGTGGCCTGAGCAACCAGTCAGGTCAGGTAGGGTGACGTGGAGTGTGGCCTGAGCAACCAGTCAGGTCAGGTAGGGTGACGGGGAGTGTGGCTTGAGCAACCAGTCAGGTCAGGTAGGGTGATTGGGAGTGTGGCCTGAGCAGCCAGTCAGGTCAGGTAGGGTGACGGGGAGTGTGGCTTGAGCAACCAGTCAGGTCAGGTAGGGTGATTGGGAGTGTGGCCTGAGCAGCCAGTCAGGTCAGGTAGGGTGACGGGGAGTGTGGCCTGAGCAGCCAGTCAGGTCAGGTAGGGTGAGCAACCAGCCTTATCGAGTTATTGCGTGGCATAAAAAAATAGCACTGTTATTTAATAGTTATACTTTCAATATTACAGGGAGAACAAGGTTAACGACCGGGAAGGTCGTTAACGGTCAGCACGGTGTCGCTCGTCCGGTGGCGGGAAGTCTGTTAGCCAATCAGAATCACCGGGCGAGGCAATGAGTGCTGGTCGGAGAATGAATTGAGGAGTACTCTACTCGCTCCCATCCGGTCGACATGCCGTCGTCGTGTGTGTGTGTGTGTGTGACCAGCTGGCCCCCGGCTGTGACAGCGTGTTCCACATCTCCAGCGACACGGACCTTAGGACCTAGCGGCATGGTCGACTCCGTATGACGTCTTTGAAATCTACCGCTGTTCTGGATTATTGAACCCATTCCGAAAACTAGATGGTCCTTAAGAGTTGAATCGACTGACGAGTGGCGGCCATCTCATTGGTATGTACATAAGGCTTTGGTGTATATATTACTGTACATACAAGTAGTGTCTTAGTATATATATATATATATATCTATAACTGTACATATAATGTACCCCCGTGTTTTAGTGATATAGCTGAATATGTCCATTAGTCTTCTCCAAAATTATTTCTTGTCCTCAGTCAGATCTCAGAGAATTAAGTGTCGCACCTGACAATAGGTCATGCTGAGACTGACACCTGAAAAAATCAAAGTATCCAGTTGGATTGCAAAGCATAAGAAAAGCACTTACAGAACAAACCTATTTTAAATGTGTTGGGTTTTCGACAGTTCGATCCCAACACTGAGCAACCAGTCAAGTCAGGTGGGGTGACGGGGAGTGTGGCCTGAGCAGCCAGTCAGGTCAGGTAGTAGTATTATCCAGGAACATCTAACAGTTAACATGGCGCCAATAACTAGAGGGTCACACTGACGGACAAGGGGGGGGGGGGGGGGAACTACCACTGAGAATGCCTCGGACGCGCATACCGGAGACTACAGTTCTTGGCATCTCCCATTAGACACAACCCCACAGCAACACCCTCCATAAAGTAACTAACGAGGGGTTCAAGGCATAGTCAGGGGCACGACTATCCTGGACCAGCCGTCATGTGTAACCCTCCACAACAATATAATATCAATTATAATATCAACAATAATAACATCAATATAATAGAGAGAGCAACTTCTGTAGCTAGCAGGAACGGATCCAGACTTCTAATCATGGGAGACTTCAACCACGGGAAGATAGAGTGGGGGAAAAGAGACCCACATGGAGGACCAGACACATGGAGAGCTAAACTGCTGGACGTGGCAACAAAAAACTTTCTAAGTCAATACGTCAAGGGACCGACAAGAATGAGAGGAGAGGATGAACCAGCCTTGCTTGATCTGATATTTACCCTAAATAAGTCGCATAAAAGGGAAGTTAAGTTGGAAGCCCCTCTGGGAATGAGTGATCACAGTGTATTGAGCTTTGAGTACCTGGTAGAGCTAGGAATTATCTCCCCTAAAAAAAACTAAGAAACAAAGGGCTGGCGAACCGAAAGGGGAATTATGAGATGAGAAAATTCCCAAGGGATATACCATGGGACACAGAACTCAGAACTAAGTCCGTACAAGACATGATGGACTATGTCACTCAAAAGTGTCAGGAGGCAGTAAACAGGTTTATCCCGGCTCGACAGGAAAAAACCAAGAAGCAAAAGAAGAATCCGTGGTTTAATAGGGCATGAATGGAAGCAAAGGAGCTGAACAAAAGGGCGTGGAGGAACTTCCGGAATAACAGAACACCAGACAGTAGAGAGATACCAGAGAACCAGGAACGAGTATGTTAATGTGAGAAGAGAAACTGAGAAATAGTATGTAAATGATATAGCTAATAAAGCCAAGACCGAACCAAAGCAAGCAAGACCGAAAACAGTCACATCAGGAGGTAAACAGCAGTGAAGGATTAGGTGATGAAATTTAGAACGGGTGAGGACAGGTACACAGAGAATGACAAAGAGGTGTGTGTAGAACTCAACAAAAGGTACCAGGAGGTCTTCACAATAGAACAAGGAGAGATCCCTGCGCTAGGAGAGGTGGCAGTAAACCAGGTGGCCTTGGAAGGGTTCGAAATTACAAGAGATGAGGTCAAGAGGCATCTGTTGGATATGGACGTGAGAAAGGCTGTTGGCCCAGACGGAATCTCACCATGGGTACTGAAAGAGTGTGCAGGAGCACTTTGCTTGCCACTCTCCATAGTGTATAGTAAGTCACTGGAGACGGGAGACCTACCAGAAATATGGAAGACGGCTAATGTAGTCCCAATATACAAAAAGGGCGTCATACAAGAGGCACTGAACTACAGGCCAGTGTCCTTAACTTGTATACCATGCAAGGTGATGGAGAAGATCGTGAGAAAAAAACTAGTAACACATCTGGAGAGAAGGGACTTCGTGACAACCTATGAACATGGGTTCAGGGAGGGTAAATCTTGCCTTACAGGCTTGATAGAATTCTACGATCAGGTGACAAAGATTAAGCAAGAAAGAGAAGGATGGGCTGACTGCATTATTTTGGACTGTCGGAAAGCCTTTGACACAGTACCCCATAAAAGGCTGATGCATAAGCTGGAGAAACAGGCAGGAGTAACTGGTAGGGCGCTCCAGTGGATAAGGGAATACCTAAGCAATAGGAAGCAGAGAGTTACAGTGAGGGGTGAGAGCTCAGATTGGCGTGAAGTCACCAGTGGAGTCCCACAGGGCTCTGTACTCGGACCTATCCTGTTTCTGATATACGTAAATGATCTCCCAAAGGGTATAGACTCATTCCTCTCAATGTTTGCTGACGACGCCAAAATTATGAGAAGGATTAAGAGAGAGGAGGACAGCTTGAGGCTTCAAGAAGGCCTGGACAAGCTGCAGGAATGGTCGCACAAATGGTTGTTAGAGTTTAACCCAAGCAAATGCAATGTAATGAAGATAGGTGTAGGGAGCATGAGACCAAATACAAGGTATCATTTGGGAGATGAAATACTTCAAGAGTCGGAGAGAAAGACCTGGGGGTTGATATCACGCCAGACCTGTCCCCTGAAGCTCATATCAAGAGGATAACATCAGCAGCATATGCCAGGTTGGCTAACATAAGAACGGCCTTTAGAAACTTGTGTAAGGAATCTTTCAGCACTTTGTATACCACATATGTCAGACCAATCCTGGAGTATGCAGCTCCAGCATGGAGTCCATATCTAGTCAAGCATAAGACTAAACTGGAAAAGGTTCAAAGATTTGTCACCAGACTAGTACCCGAATTGAGGGGTATGAGCTACGAGTAGAGACTACGGGAATTAAACCTCACATCACTGGCAGACAGAAGAATTACGGGGGGACATGATCACCACGTACAAGATTCTCAAAGGAATTGATAGGATAGATAAAGACAGACTATTTAACACAAGGGACACACGCACTAGGGGTCACAGGTGGAAATTGAGTGCCCAAATGAGCCATAGAGACGTTAAAAAGAATTTTTCCAGTGTCAGAGTAGTAGACATATGGAATGCATTAAGAAGTGATGTGGTGGAGGCTGACTCCATACACAGCTTCAAGTGTAGATATGATAGAGCCCAATAGGCTCAGGAACCTGTACATTAGTTGATTGACAGTTGAGAGGGGGGACCAAAGAGCCAGAGTTCAACCCCCCCGCAAGCACAATTAGGTGAGTACAACAGTGCCAGCTCCCAGGTCCCGTATTTACATACGGCACTATGCACCGGAAAGTCTATGCACTATAGACGGTCAAGAGAAGTCAAATCTTCTTCCAATATCTCAAAAAACAGGAAATGATACAATAAGGGAATACCAAGTCAAGCAGTTAACAAAATCTGATTAGAAATTAAGCAGTAACATAAACAGCCTAATTCTCCGAAAAGAATACTAAACATATGAGGGTGTATTGTAGCATTACTAATTGTTTTAATGCACTACGACAATAATTGTAATACTGCAGAATACAAAGGCATGTTTAAGCTTCCAACCCACTTTCCCTTTATCCACTCTCAACCTCTCTGAACATAAAAATAATACATTTTAGCATTACAGGAGGCAATTGTCAGCTCAACACTGAAGTACGCGGCACCAGCATGGAATCCATGCCATGGGAATTAAATGAAGACAATTTAGAGCGTTGATAATGGAAAATTAGGTTCCACATGACTCATGATGGAAATTAGAATTCTGAGCCTCTAACACTGTACAAGATAAGACCCAAAAGAGACGGGTTGCAGACGTATATAACATGCTATGAGAATTATATCATGTGAACAGGAACTGAGAGTTATAAGGGGAAAACACAGAGAGGTTACAACGTACAACGTAGAAATTGTGACAGAAAAGGAGGTTATCTTGAGGTTATCTTGAGTTGATTTCGGGGCTTTAGTGTCCCCGCGGCCCGGTCTTTGACCAGGCCTCCACCCCCAGGAAGCACCCCGTGACAGCTGACTAACACCCAGGTACCTATTTACTGCTAGGTAACAGGGGCATTCAGGGTGAAAGAAACTTTGCCCATTTGTTTCTGCCTCGTGCGGGAATCGAACCCGCGCCACAGAATTACGAGTCCTGCGCGCTATCCACCAGGCTACGAGGCCTCCCTCGTAGTTCTATTGAATGAGGAGGGACAGAGATGTGACAGAAAATGTGTGTATTACACACACACACATACATACATACACACACACACACATACACACGCGCGCGCTCCTTGTGTGTGCTGAAGACGGCTGGCTTTACCTTAAAACAGATGAGACTGAAGCAGAAACAAAGATTAGTTTCTAAATAATGAGCAA
The DNA here is from genome assembly GCF_040958095.1 of Procambarus clarkii. Classification (NCBI taxonomy): domain Eukaryota; kingdom Metazoa; phylum Arthropoda; class Malacostraca; order Decapoda; family Cambaridae; genus Procambarus; species Procambarus clarkii. The sequence goes on along the minus strand of NC_091172.1, from coordinate 13,419,884 downwards.
GTTGTGTTTATGTGTGAGTGTGGGAGGTCTTCATCCTCCTCACACGAACTGTTTATATATAGCAGTGAGTTAAGAACACAACAACTGTCTTATAGGTTTACCTGTCACCAGCCATCTCCCTCACACTGTCCCCACCCATCTCCCTCACACTGTCACCAGCCATCTCCCTCACACTGTCACCAGTCATCTCCCTCAAATTGTCACCACCCATCTCCCTCACACTGTCACCACCCATCTCCCTCACACTGTCACCACCCATCTCCCTCACACTGTCACCACCCATCTCCCTCACACTGTCACCACCCATCTCCCTCACACTGTCACCAGCCATCTCCCTCACACTGTCACCAGCCATCTCCCTCACACTGTCACCAGCCATCTCCCTCACACTGTCACCAGCCATCTCCCTCACACTGTCACTCATCTCCCTCACACTGTCACCACCCATCTCCCTAACACTGTCACCAGTCATCTCCCTCACACTGTCACCAGCCATCTCCCTCGCACTGTCACCAGCCATCTCCCTCACACTGTCACTCATCTCCCTCACACTGTCACCACCCATCTCCCTCACACTGTCACCAGTCATCTCCCTCACACTGTCACCAGCCATCTCCCTCACACTGTCACCACTCATCTCCCTCACACTGTCACCACTCATCTCCCTCACACTGTCACCAGCCATCTCCCTCACACTGTCACCAGCCATCTCCCTCACACTGTCACCACTCATCTCCCTCACACTGTCACCACTCATCTCCCTCACACTGTCACCACTCATCTCCCTCACACTGTCACCAGCCATCTCCCTCACACTGTCACCAGCCATCTCCCTCACACTGTCACCAGCCATCTCCCTCACACTGTCACCAGCCATCTCCCTCACACTGTCACCAGCCATCTCCCTCACACTGTCACCAGCCATCTCCCTCACACTGTCACCAGCCATCTCCCTCACACTGTCACCACCCATCTCCCTCACACTGTCACCAGCCATCTCCCTCACACTGTCACCACCCATCTCCCTCACACTGTCACCAGCCATCTCCCTCACACTGTCACCAGCCATCTCCCTCACACTGTCACCAGCCATCTCCCTCACACTGTCACCACCCATCTCCCTCACACTGTCACCACCCATCTCCCTCACACTGTCACCACCCATCTCCCTCACACTGTCACCACCCATCTCCCTCACACTGTCACCAGCCATCTCCCTCACACTGTCACCACCCATCTCCCTCACACTGTCACCAGCCATCTCCCTCACACTGTCACCAGCCATCTCCCTCACACTGTCACCAGCCATCTCCCTCACACTGTCACCAGCCATCTCCCTCACACTGTCACCAGCCATCTCCCTCACACTGTCACCAGCCATCTCCCTCACACTGTCACCAGCCATCTCCCTCACACTGTCACCACCCATCTCCCTCACACTGTCACCACCCATCTCCCTCACACTGTCACCAGCCATCTCCCTCACACTGTCACCAGCCATCTCCCTCACACTGTCACCAGCCATCTCCCTCACACTGTCACCAGCCATCTCCCTCACACTGTCACCAGCCATCTCCCTCACACTGTCACCACCCATCTCCCTCACACTGTCACCAGCCATCTCCCTCACACTGTCACCACCCATCTCCCTCACACTGTCACCAGTCATCTCCCTCACACTGTCACCAGCCATCTCCCTCACACTGTCACCAGCCATCTCCCTCACACTGTCACCAGCCATCTCCCTCACACTGTCACCAGCCATCTCCCTCACACTGTCACCAGCCATCTCCCTCACACTGTCACCACCCATCTCCCTCACACTGTCACCAGTCATCTCCCTCACACTGTCACCACCCATCTCCCTCACACTGTCACCATCCATCTCCCTCACACTGTCACCATCCATCTCCCTCACACTGTCACCATCCATCTCCCTCACACTGTCACCAGCCATCTCCCTCACACTGTCACCAGCCATCTCCCTCACACTGTCACCACCCGTCTCCCTCACACTGTCACCACCCGTCTCCCTCACACTGTCACCACCCATCTCCCTCACACTGTCACCACCCATCTCCCTCACACTGTCACCAGCCATCTCCCTCACACTGTCACCACCCATCTCCCTCACACTAGACCCGCCTTTCCCCTTATTCAATAGAACAGAGGGGAAAGCTGAAATTAGTTAAACAAAAATGAGATACAAGGGGATGGAGAGAGAAAGAGAGCACGGGAGGAAGCCAAGGGCAGGGAGAAGGGCAAGAGGAAAAGTGAGGAAGGAAAGTGGAGGAAGAAGGGGAGAAAGAAAGGTGAAGAGAAGGAGCAGGAGGACGCTTAAAGAAGCTCACCTTCCCTCTAGTATGGAACACAAGACCTTAAGAGGAAATATACACACATAGAAGGCTAAACAAAATAAATGTTTACAGCAGAGGTAATAAGTTTAAAAAACAAAAAAAGTCCCATTCCTTATCCTTTCCCCCTCTTACACTTTCCCTTCGTTACCTTTCCCTTCACTTTCCACAAACAAGTTTCCTTCCTGACACTTGTCTCATCCCTTCCCTACCTTCCCCCACCCTTCCTCTGCCTTGATCGTTGTGGCCTTTTCAAGTTTTCCCCTTCTCCTTTTTTTTTCGGACTACGAGGTGCTGAAATATTAGTAAATAATGCTGAATAAATAATGGTTTCCTGTGACCCATTGGTCTCCGTGTCGTGGGAGACGGGGAGATGGGAGGGCGAGGAGCAAACCGAGCAGGAGAAAGGAAGAGGAAAGTTCAAATATATTGAATTATCACGAATGGAAGAGCCAAAACAAAGCAGCCGAAGATTGCGAAGCAGACATAGGAAAACAGAGAGAGGTGGGCGGAGATAAGTAGCTGGTAGATGGGCTCTCCTTGTTAATGTCCATAAGGCGTCAAGAGAGATTATCTTGGAGACGAGATGAAGAATGTGCAGCGCTGAAGCGGATAAAGGAGCTCAGAAGCAAGAAATGTGCTCAGGAGGCAAGCAGCTCAGCGAACAAGGAGCTCAATCGACACGGAGCTCAATTGCAAAGAGTTCCGTGGCCCAGAAACTCAGTGAGGAAAGGAGCTCTGAGAGAAGAGGAGCTCCACGTGTCAATGCCTCGAGAGAGCCAAGAAAGGAAGTCTTGAGTCAGGATCAAAACATTGAAGAAACCCGCTCTACAAACCCAAGATAAATGGGGTATAAACATTCAGGTAAAGAGCGGTAAAAATGTTGGTTTATGGGAGAGTCCCGTCAGAGACGCATACATTACGCTGCCCCTATGGGTCCAGGTGTGTGTGTGGCTCAGGTGTGTGTGGGCTCACGTGTGTGTGTGTGTGGGCTCAGGTGTGTGTGTGTGGGCTCAGGTGTGTATGTGTGTGGGCTCAGGTGTGTGTGTGTGGGCTCAGGTGTGTGTGTGTGGGCTCATATATCTAGGGGCTCAGGTTTGTGGATACAAACGTGTTGGTGCCACCTGTGTGGACATGTACTTGTGTACTCTGTAAGTACAGAATAAGCTCACAGAGATGTGCTTGCAGGAGGGTCGTCGTTCTAGGCCCCTGCCACTATAATGTTAGATTACTATAATGACATTTATCACGCTTTTATCATATTTACACGTAACACTTTTATATCCAGTTATCTTCAACGACACCTACGTCTAACCTGCTCCACATATTGACAGCTCCAACACTGAAAGAGTTCTTCCTGTTATCTCTGTGACTCTTCTGTCTCAAGAGTCCATCCATCCACTCCAATGTTGTCGTTACTTCATTTTCTCCTGTGTGTGGTTTGGTCATTAAGCGAGTGTTACTGCCTGATAGTTAACAGGGTGTTAGCATGTTTGCTAATTAGCTATGTGTTAGGGTGTGCTGGTTAACGATAAGTCTATGAGAATGCGTGATGGGGGGTGTGTGAGGGTGTGTGATTGGGTGTGTTTGGGTGTATGTAGGGGTGTGATTGGGTGTGAGGGTGTGATTGGGTGTGTGAAGGTGTGTGATGGAGGTGTGGAATAGTTTGTGGGAATGTTTGGTGCTGTGAGGCGGTCTGGGGACATCTTCAGAGGTGCGGATTGGTTCGCCGCGGAATGGCTGGTGTGTTTGCAGATGTGTAATGGTTGTTTAACATATAACGAAATGTTTACCTTACTCTACAGTAATTAAACATTACCTTATTTGATGTTTAAACAAAGAAGCCACTTCAGGGACACGTGTCCAATAATTCTCGCGGGAATATATTTAAGTGTTGGATGATCCTTGAGCCTGTTGGGGTTGGGAACGTGTGCCCGACAAGGTGTCGGATGGGGCATAATGCTGTGCTGAACGTTGTGCAGCTGTGTTGATGCACGCCGCTGTGTGTTGATGCACGCAGCTGTGTGTTGATGCACGCAGCTGTGTGTTGATGCACGCAGCTGTGTGTTGATACACGCAGCTGTGTGTTGATGCACGCAGCTGTGTATTGATGCACGCAGCTGTGTGTTGATACACGCAGTTGTGTGTTGATGCACGCAGCTGTGTTGATGCACGCAGCTGTGTGTAGATACACGCAGCTGTGTATTGATGCACGCAGCTGTGTGTTGATACACGCAGCTGTGTGTTGATGCACGCAGCTGTGTGTTGATGCACGCAGCTGTGTGTTGATGCACGCAGCTGTGTGTAGATATGTTATACTCAAATTCTGTCAGTTGAAATGTAACCAATCACAGGCAAGTAGGCCTCTGACGTCATGCCAGACAGAGGAGCATCAAGCATGCTCCCAGCAGCCTCAGTTATCCTCACAGACCCAGAGTAGGTGGACCTCGGCTGGCCAGTTATACACCTGTTTGCCTCACTCAATAAATATATACAGAAGCGACTACTGTGTCTACATTCAACCCGAACTAGGCAAACGAATACTGGTAGCAGCAGTGGGATCCAGAAATTTTTTTCTGGAAAGAAAAGTTCAAGTACCCAGCATCGCCTCGTGCTCCAGCCAAAAACCGCCGCCACCGCCACCGCCATAAGCCGCCATCCTGCCACCCACGCATCAAATATTGTGCCAGACCGGGGTCCTGCCATCAACCACTACTCCAGGCCAACGTTTCAGAAGTAAGGATCAATATTTTCCTGTGAGAACGGGCACTCATCAGTGAGGAGGAAGGAAGCTTTCCCGCGCCAGCCATTTTTGAACCTCGCGCCACCACGTGGGAACCACCTATTACACCCACCACCACCACCACCGCCACCCAAGCTGACAGTATCAAGCTTCGTGAGGGTGCAAGCTACTGCAATCGTCGTCAGCCATCGTCGCAAGTATCAACTGGTTATTCCATCGTCGCAATATTGTCGTCGTCAGAATTTATCTTCGTGCCTCTAGCCTGAACAGTGTGGGGTCCCTGAGTCTCGCGCCACCGCCGCCAGGAGCGCTGCCGTCGCATCCAGTTTGTAAACACGCCTCACATGGGCCTCTTCAGATCTTCACGACGCTTCTCCTACTTTGGCTACTGGTGATCCTCATAAATTACAACCCTGAGATAAGTAATTGCTAGTTGAGAACAGCGTGCCAAGTGTTAAAAAGTGACTTATGTAATAATTCCCATAATATCCTGTGAATTAACCATTCAGTGACTTGTTAAATATTGGAGCCGGTTTAGTACTCCAGAGGCCCACAGTTTCTCTGAGACATTTCAATATTCCCTGCATATGATTCCATTATTCATTAATTGTTACTAGTGTCATTACTGAATTCAAAGGTGAGAGAAGTAAGAAATAATTGTTCTAGCAGTTTATTTTTGCATAAAAGAAATTTGTTTTTGAGATTTCCATAGACAATAGAACATAGAAATTTTTTTTAATTTCTCCAGACCTAACTTGAAATTTATCCTTTAAGCATTTTATTTTAAACTTTTACCATAGGAGTTATATACATTCCTGTGTCCAGTTTATGTGCTACATCCATATTTCTTGCATTGCCACTTGTTGTGTTGAATCTTTTTAATGAAATTTTGCAATTGCATTTCCCAGTTTTTATTCTAAATTGCTGTGCTTAGTCTGGTTTAATTAATTTACATACATCTAATTCCAGTCATTTTTTAATGAAAGATTGCTAAATTTAGTTTACAATTTGCTTGTTCTTAATTATTTTCTTGCCTAGCCCAATTTAATAATTTTATTTCTGCCATTTTTACTTTAGCCAAGTTGATATTTTTTTTGTGTTTATTTTTGTGTATACTATTTCTGATGCCAGGTGCACTTAATTATAATCTGCGTTCAAATATTACTTCCACGGCTGTGACAATGCCTACCACTGTTGAAACCCCTTCAGAATCAATGGGAACAGTTGCTTGTCCCAATGGCCAGAGATCAGCTCAGGAAATGGCTATTCCTCTTTTTGCTGGGGAATCCCGCTTATTAGAGTCATGGTTTAGTAAGGTTGAAGCGAAAACAGTTGCACGTTTTTCTAAGCCTACTGATGCCGAATACTTAGCAATTGCACGGTCAGCCGTGGACACAACCAAAGGTGATGCGCGTTTTGTTGTTGATGAGAAAGCCATTGTTAGCCTCCAGTCTTGGCCTGAATTTAAGGATTTCTTTCGCCGTCGCTTTGTTAATAAAGGAGACCTTGACCCATATAGGTTAGTCAAGAAAATTGCCAATGCCACCATGCAGCCTGGTGAATCGTTTAATGCGTTTACTAGCCGTCTCGATCAGTATCTGTATGCCTTAGTTTCTGCTATGAATAATTCAACTTGGTTAGATAAAGACAATAATCTGTCCCCTGAGGCTATGGCCAAAATGATAGCATTTGGTACTTTAATGCATTTTGCCCCCGAGCATACAAAACCAATCGTTGAGCAACAAAATTTTGGTGTTAAACATGAAATTGGTGAAGTGTTTGAGGCTATTAACAATGCCGCCGATAAACTAGCTCCCCGAAGTGCTCAACTGTTGCCACCCTCTGATGCTGTAAATGTAGTCACAAGCTCTCAGCATCCTCCCACAAATTCTCAAAACTCTTGGTCGCAGAAGCGTACCCATGCTCGTAGCCCCCAGTCAAATTCGCCGCCTCATAAAATGCCGAAACGCCATAGTCCACAACCATCCACTCCCTCATGTTGGCATTGTGGTAAGAGTAACCACCTTGCAAGGGACTGTTGGTCCGCCCCTAGATCATCACCTCCTAGACAATTCTCTCGGCCCCCTCATCAATCTAATCATTCTAGGCTTCCATATTGCACGTACCATAAACAAGTTGGTCACCACACTGCGGATTGTAGAGCTAGGCAAAGGACATCTCCACCTCGTAACTCCCATGGTCAGTCTTGGCGAGGCTCACAGCGTCCAAGACATTATCAGAACTCTCGTAATTACAACTCCCAGCCCAGCTATAATGCAACTTCAAATTATAATGCTCAGTCACAGAATGCTAGAGCTCAGAATGTTCACTCCATGTCGTCGGGAAACCCCCAAGGCCATCCGCTAACCAATTCAAGCTAGCCAATCCTAGTGCCCTCCCTGTGTATTCAGTAGCTACCCAAAATAGATTTGGACACTTGACAGAGGAGGACACTGACTCTAGACCAGTTGTAGATGTTGACGGATCCACAGTAAATTTGATACAAACAAGACGCAGATATCCCAGACAATATAAGTCAAAAGTAGTAACTTGTCCAGTCTCAAGTGATGGTCCCCTTGTATCAGCCATTGTACATGGTAGAGTTTTAAAAGTTTTTCTTGACTCAGGTGCAAAAATTAATATTGTCAAGCCCTCAGCTCTTAGAGACATTGAAAGTAAGCACCCTACTATTTTAAAACAGTCACACATACCTTTTCTAAGTGGTATTTCAGGAAATAAAGTAAAAGTTCAGGGTGAAATTGACCTCCCACTCAAGTTCAATGATGTCACATTGTCTATAACATGTTTAGTTGTTGACATTATTCATTTTCCTGGAGACATTCTCTTAGGTCTGTACACCATGATTGATGAAAATATTGCATTGTTTCCCCATCGTTGGAACATAAGTATCAAAGACCATGTCATACCCTTGTGTAGCATGTATCGACAGGGCCACGAGTTCAATCTTCAATCAGATTATGTTAATTTTGTTGACACCCGCCTTGCAAGCGTAGGTTTGTCAGATCATTGTCGTGGTAGCATACCCGAGAAAACGGGCACTCGATTGAAGCATAGTAGTTGTGCAGTTGTTAAGGAGAATGAGTATCGGGACTTTCTGGAAGGGGACGCCCTAACGGATTCTCGTTGTCTCGCTCGCCTGGCAGCTTCCATCTCTGAAGTCAGTGGTTCCACGGCTACTGACACTGTGCTACACCCTCATTCTCTCACCAGAATAAGAGTTAAGGTTCAGGGAGTGCCTGAGTTGTCGGATGTGATTGCGGAAAGTGAAACATGTAAAGTGAATGGTACATTTGTTGAACCCTCCTGGCACACAGTGCAGGATGGTACTGTCTCACTTTTTATCGCGAACACAAGTAATGCCGATATCCATCTTCAGTCTGGTACCCATGTTGTAGATTTTGCCCATTACTCGTTACCGGTGCGAGTTGTGGATGATGTCTCCATGGATCATACTGTTTGTACACTCACACCAGGAGAACAGGGATCTCAGCCAGAGGTGCAAGCGCAACACCTCAGTCCTACTGATTTTCCTGACTCTGTGGCTCAGCTTTTGAAAATTTTGAACAAGAATAGAGCTGTTGTTGCTCTACCAGGAGAAAAATTAGGTCTCACTCCTCTCATTACACATAAAATTCCCCTTGAACAAGGAACTACGCCTATTTATGTACCAGCTTACCGTCTTCCCCATTCTCAGAGAGCAGAAGCAGATAGACTTGTAGAAGAAATGTTACAGAGTGATGTAATTGAATCGAGTAATTCGCCATGGAACGCTCCATTGATTCTTGTACCAAAGCGAGATGGGACTTGGAGACCTGTAATCGATTATCGCAAGCTTAACAGAGTAACAATACCTGATCGTTTCCCACTTCCAGTTCTAAATGATTTGTTGCAAAGTATTGGTCGAAACAAAGTATTCTCAACGTTAGATTTGTTGCAGGGATTCTGGCAAATCCCCCTTGATGAGGAAAGTAAACAATTGACAGCCTTTAGTACTCCCAATGGTCATTTTCATTTCAAAAGAATGCCGTTTGGTTTGCGTAGTAGTCCAATAACCTTTTCACGGCTCATGACAAATCTATTTCGTAGATTGATAGGAAGTACGCTTCTAGTTTACCTTGATGATCTCATAATCATGTCGCAAGATGTTCAGACTCATTTCCAGAACCTTGAAAAGGTACTTGCAAAGCTCGCTGAAGCTAATTTAAAAATAAAGCTTGCAAAATGTTCATTTTTAAAGCAAAAGATTAATTTCCTAGGTCATACAGTTACACCTTCAGGTATTACATTGAATGAATCAAAAATTATTGCTGCCCGTGATTTTCCAACACCTCGTACCGCAGAAGCCGTAAGACAGTTCACAGGTCTTGTAGGATTTTATCGTTCATTTATTGCTGGATTCTCTATTATAGCCGCTCCGCTTTACAAGTTGCAAAGAAAAGATGAACCCTTTGTTTGGGGAGAGGCCCAGGATCAGTCATTCAAAAAACTCAAAGCAGCCTTGATTTCGTCACCTGTCCTTAGGTATCCAGATTTTTCTAAACCTTTTACGTTGGTTACAGATGCTAGTGACATAGGTCTAGGTGCTGCATTACTTCAAACAGAAGGTCACAGAGATCACGCAATAGCTTATGCTAGCCGCACATTATCCAAAGAAGAGAAAAATTATAGTGCAACAGAACGAGAAGCCTTGGCAGTTGTTTGGGCACTTAAACATTTCAAGGATACAATTTATAATTACCCAGTTCATGTTCTTACAGATCACCAACCATTAATTCCCTTGTTCAAAAATAAGAATCCAGTTGGAAAGTTTGCTAGATATTTGCTCACAATTCAAGAATTCAATCCCACATTTGGATATATTCCAGGAAAGCAAAATGTTGTAGCCGATGCGTTTTCTCGACACGTAGCTGCAATTCAGTTAAATTACCCAGCATTAGATGCTACAGTAGTAGAAACGGAACAAAGACAAGACCCCATATGGGCACCCGTCATTAAATTTTTGACTAAACAAGACACTCGCCCGATTCATAAACCGCCAGTACCATTGAAAGAACTAGTTATGTTGGACAATTTACTGTGTAGAGTAGTAAAGCTAGGGACAGCCTCGAGGAAATGTTGTCAGTTAGTTGTTCCAGCTGTCTTGGTACCAACTGTGTTAAAAATTATCCATGATGCTCCTGCAAGTGCACATCCAGGAAAGGATCGTACACTCCAACAAGGTCGATTGAAATATTTTTGGCCAAAAATGGCTAAGGAGATTGCTCATTATGTTGACAGATGTTTAACTTGTTTACAGCACAAGGGACATGTTTCAGGACCTAATCCAATTCAGGTGTACCCAGCAACTAAAGCTCCTTGGGAACGAATATCGATGGATTTATTGACAAATTTTGCGGAAACAGAGAAAGGGAACAAACATTTGCTTGTAATGGTCGATAATTTTTCACGGTTTTGCGAACTAGTTCCTATCCCGAACAAAACAGCAGAAACCATAGCCAGCGCATTCCATGACCAAATAATTTGTAGATATAGTATGCCTAAAGTAATCCTTTCAGATAATGGTCCGGAATTCAGTAATAGTATTCTAACTAGCTTGTGTGATTTATATAACATCAAAAAATGTAGCATTATGCCTTATCATCCGGCAAGTAATGGACTAGCTGAACGTACTAACAGGAAAGTGTTAGATGCCTTGAGAGTCACGTTGAATTTTGATAACAACAATTGGGATGATTTTATACCCTTAATTCAGTGTGCTATAAATTCTTCAATTAATGTTTCTACTGGTGACACACCTCACGCTATTCTTTATGGTACAGATAAGATCCTCCCTAATGAATTGATTAACGTACCTCCTACTCCCTTATATAACGTAGATGATTTTGTTCAAGTGAAGCGTAGACAAATGCAATTAGTATTCAAGAAAATACGAGAACAACTGTCCAAAGCAACAGCCGAGTTCACTCTAGCAAGGAATGCACGAGCTAAACCCAATAAAATAACTATTGGATCTGTAGTAATGATACTTAACCAACACAGGTCTGGTCCTATGTACAAGTTAACTAAGAAATTTTTGGGTCCATATAAGGTAATCGAGCTTATTAAAGGTAACAAATACAGACTTAAGAACTTGTTAACAGGAGAGTATATAAATGAACATTTAGACCACATGAAGTTAGCTAAAATGACTGTTGACGAGACTGATGAGGAAGATGACAATGAACTTACCCAGACAGATACTCCTACTCGGACACCACCTCCTGTGGTTGACAGACCACTGGATGTTCAGCAACCCCATACTAGCAATTATAATCTTAGATCTAGACCTCTCGTTTCAACCGTGCACTCACCACACGTCCATTGGCTAGATGTTAACGAGGATATCTCTCAAGATGATAGTTTGTCACATGAAGTTTCATCTGTTCCGGACCTTCAGTCAGAGCCAGAGTTGTATAGTGCTCTGGATGAGCTAGGTGTAGATATCCGCAGAATTTATAATTGAATGCACTCTGTAGTTATTCTGTTTGTTTTGAAAAAAAAAAAAAAAAAAAAAAAAAAAAACTCAATTGCAGTATTTCTACCACATGTGTCTTATTATTACCATTATATATAATGTATAGTTTTTCTCAACTTTATTTTGTTATGAATTAGATGCCATTGTCAAGTCTACTACCATTTGTATTTTTACAGTGCTTGTCATAAGAGTTATTATTGTTCTAGCAACCACATTGTGGCCAGTGAATCCTGACTGCTATCACGCAGATGTTAGTCTTCTTGATCCAGGTCTTGTATATGCTTGTAAATATATTGCACATTATATATATTGTACATTGGTCTTGTAAATATATTGTATATTTCGAAAAAAAAAAAAAAAGAGAAAAAAAAAATTATCTATCTTGAAATTCAATTGTGGTTGTTAGGTCAGAACTTTGTTCTATTAATGTAATAATTGTTTAATTTTGTATGGTTTTCAAGCACATGCCATTGACACATGTTAATAATTTTGTTTAGGCAATACCTTGGGTTGTATTGTTCATATCTGATCAGTAGACATACACATGTTCTTAATACTCTGATTTAATCAAAGCATTGTTACCATGATTTTCACCTATTATGATGAATTTTTTTTTGGTGCATATATGCCGAGTTGTTTGTATTACGCACACCTGATCTTCTTTCAATGTTTTATTATGCAAATTTCACATGTAAGCCATTATTGTATGCCACCGAGGTCCTTTCAGTATCATTGTAACTATATAGCTAGCCAGAGCTTGTCGACAAGGGACGTCGACTTGGTAGCGTGTCCGAGCGGTGTTATACTCAAATTCTGTCAGTTGAAATGTAACCAATCACAGGCAAGTAGGCCTCTGACGTCATGCCAGACAGAGGAGCATCAAGCATGCTCCCAGCAGCCTCAGTTATCCTCACAGACCCAGAGTAGGTGGACCTCGGCTGGCCAGTTATACACCTGTTTGCCTCACTCAATAAATATATACAGAAGCGACTACTGTGTCTACATTCAACCCGAACTAGGCAAACGAATAGATACACGCAGCTGTGTGTTGATACACGCAGCTGTGTGTTGATGCACGCAGCTATGTGTTGATACACGCAGCTGTGTGTTGATGCACGCAGCTATGTGTTGATGCACGCAGCTGTGTGTTGATGCACGCAGCTATGTGTTGATACACGCAGCTGTGTGTTGATACACGCAGCTGTGTGTTGATGCACGCAGCTGTGTGTTGATGCACGCAGCTGTGTGTTGATACACGCAGCTGTGTGTTGATACACTTGGAAGGGGGGGGGGTTAGGATATGGATTTGGGATGGAACTAGGGGGGATGGAGAAAGGAACGGTGTCCAACACCTTGGACGGTCGGGGATTGAACATCGACCCGCACGAAACGAGACCGATGTTGATGGACTGATCAGAACATCAGTCTTCATCGCCTGGGAGTTGTTGGCGATAAGGCCAGTGTTTTCCGGATTCCCTTGTCAGAAGTTGGCAATCATAACCCAAGGCGCTCAGCCATCAATAGCATCACGCTGGCTCAACTATTCTCTAGAAAACTCCAATAACCATCACTCACACTTCGGCTGACTCTCACTCGGAATGCAGTCCCCTCGACATGTAGATACCTGTGAGAGAGAGAGAGAGAGAGAGAGAGAGAGAGAGAGAGAGAGAGAGAGAGAGAGAGAGAGAGAGAGAGAGACAAAGATGGTGTAGAGGGGGGCGGGGGCGGGGATTTTGGGGGGATACGTTAAAGAGGACACCACCATAAGGTGAGCTGGAGAGGGGTTGGGGGGGGGGGAGGCTCTCTCCCTCCTCTCTCTCTCTCTCTTCCCCCGCCTCACCTGCTCTCATACACGCCACTGCACGCCTCCACTCTAGACACACGCCAACCACGTTACACACACACACACACACACACACTAACTCACAACCCAAGCCACCATCCTGCCAACACGCGTTCTCCCCACACACCAAGCAATGCACTCAACAGCCATCATTACCCCCCCCCCAAGCTAGACACAAACCCCTCACGCCCTGCACGCCCATCACACGCCCTGCACGCCCATCACACGCCAACCACACCCGACGCACGCTCACCACCATCCATTACACACAGTTCACACTCAAGCCAAGCTGTCTATACACCCTCCATACCCTTAATCTTAACTACAAAGGATTAAAATGGATTATAATGGATTTCCAACAACAACAGGTCATTAGCTCCCAACTAGGCTGTTTGTGTGTACTACACTAAGCTTTACATAAACAATGGAAGGCGTCGAATTAAAGTGAAGTCTTCGTTAATAATAATTGTTAGTATACACACGTTATTTCACTCAAATATATCCTTTAGAAAGCTGGTCTCTGTTATTCCATAGAGTAACGTGTTTTTCTCCAGCTGAGTGAAAATGGCCATATTTGGCGAGGATTGTATAATGGTCTTTAATGATCTTTATTACAGTTATTAAATGGCTTTTTGTTTTTGTTTTTCCGAGATAATAAATTTAGGTCTACGAGGTTCTTGTGATATCTTTTAAGTGTTGGTATCCTTGTTTGGCTCGACCCCTGAGCGCCATCACTGTATATTATTCCTAGTACAAACACTACTGTGTCTTTCTATGTTGATGATTTATTTATATTAGTTCCAACTAACGATGCTATTAAAAAAATTATGGAAATATATTGAATACAAAGTGCGGGATACAATGAACATATCCACAAGGGCCTTGTGATAAGGATTCGAACCTACGCACGGGATGTTCCCAGATGCGCCTTAGTCAACTGCACCACAATCTGGTCAAAAGAACTGCAACCTGGAGTGCTACTGCTCTCCAGGTTGCAGTTCTTTTGCACAATTCTTTTGACCATGGCGTTGGACCATGACGACTAAGGAGCACCTGGGAACATCCCGTGCGTAGGTTCGAACCCTCATCACTAGGCCCTTGTGGATGTGTTCATTTGATATATCACGTTATTGTGATCTCTCTCTCCGTGTGTGTGTGGAATTCAACCTCACGTCCAATCCTGATAATTGTGTTGTTGTTATTTTTAACAATATGGATTAATTTTAACAAAATCTTGAACTAAATGGACTAGAAGAATTCCAATAAAATATTCAGAAAATAATATGGGCGATATTATACCCTTGAAAGGGACCATTTGTAAGTTATCCTGGTGCTATCAGAGACCCGCAAGTAAGATCACATGTCATCTTGAGAAGATGTATTCATCTTGGAACCTGGTAGAAACTAAAGTGGGTTTAACCTGAAGACAATGCTCGACACAGAGGAGTCCATCCTTGCGAACACAGCGACCTCCCTCATCTCCACACCGACACGCGAAGAAATAACTCGAGAATAATTCAAGAAATAATAAATGATATCATGAATTTTCAACTTAAGACTGAGGGATGGATACAAGAGTAAGCAGAGCTTACGGACGAAATCAAAATGTCAGCAATGATACTTCTTGCTGGATACATAACGTTATTAAGTAACTGTTATCACAGAAAGATGGTTCGGCAAGCAGTTCAGATGATGTTGATATCAGATCACTGCTACTTGAGCTGCGTGTTCAGAGCGAGGAAGGCTCACCTGGTTTATCCGTGGATTTCTAGATGATGTAAAGTTCAGAATTTGTGCAAATTTACAGAAATTCATCTTAAATTTAGTGTATGTCTTAGATTTAAAATTGGATGTACTGAATTGGTTTTCCAACCTATCCTTGAGAGATGTGCTGAGGACGGCCTAACTTAGATATGCTGCTGAGGATAATCTAACTTAGACATGGTGTTGAGGGCAACCCTCACGTAGATATTGTACTAAGAACAAGTCTAACGTTGAGAATTATAGTGCTGAGAACAGCCTAACAATGAGAGACAACTTAACAAGACATTCATCTACATTTCAACTTCTTCCAAAGTGCTCTGAACATTTTTAACACCAAATAAATGTTATCCAAGTTTGAAAATAAAATTACCGGGTAAAGAGATGGCTGAAAAACGTTCTGGAAAGCACTTAGGTCATATTATTTTCATAAAGGCTTCCATTATTAACTTTTCTGGTGATCGAAAGAACTTTAAGAGTTGAGGTAATGTATTTATCACTGAATTTGGAAACCTCTCATAGAACAAAAATCTCTTATTGCCTCCCTCACCTAGTGTACCTCACCTGATGTACCTCACCTGGTGTACCTCACCTGGTGTACCTCACCTGATGTACCTCACCTAGTGTACCTCACCTAGTGTACCTCACCTAGTGTACCTCACCTGGTGTACCTCACCTGGTGTACCTCACCTGGTGTACCACACCTAGTGTACCTCACCTAGTGTACCTCACCTGGTGTACCTCACCTAGTGTACCTCACCTGGTGTACCTCACCTGGTGTACCTCACCTGGTGTACCTCACCTGGTGTACCTCACCTGGTGTACCTCACCTAGTGTACCTCACCTAGTGTACCTCACCTGGTGTACCACACCTGGTGTACCTCACCTGGTGTACCTCACCTGGTGAGGTTCGTCCTTGACAGTGAGATATGTCTCACAGTCTAGTCCTAGTGACATGTGTCTCCGTGACAGCTGGACGTGGCCAGCTTCCTGGTATAGAGTCATGAAAGACTACTTGTTCCGCCTCTCCGCGGGTTCAATACTTGGGAAGTTTATCTAGACACCAGCACACAGGATACACAGCTTCACTGCCCCGCACCTTATTCATACCCTCTGGTAACGTCACGGAAGCACAGCTGAAACACTGGATGCGCAGCGAGATGAGGGTCGCGGGAAGGGTAACGTTATCGTTAACGTTTGGGCGAAGATAACAGGTGCGTGATAGCGGCGGGGAAGGGGGGTGAAGGAGTGACTTGAAGACATGTTGCTGACTTCCTTACGACTCTGCTAGCTGGGCTGCAAGGCAGTCTGCTTGGCTCCAGCTCTCTTCACTCACGCGTGGGGTGAGAGTTTATCTTGCGATCTTCTTACAGTGAGGGCAGTCTGGCTCTTGCACCAGCAGTGGCCTACGGTGGCCTACACAGTACAGGTAGAGCGATGGTCTCGATTCGTGAAGGTCTGAGTTCAATTCCCGACCTTCCTAGTGGTGGTTGGGCACCAATCCTTTCCCCCATCCCATTTCGAATCCTTATCTTGATCTCTTCCAAGTGCTACGTAGTCGTAATGACTTGGCGCTTTCTCCTGATCGTTTCCTTCCATTCCCCCAGTGACACTGATAGATAAGCACAGAGCGTCCCACGGTAATAGTGCCTCCCACACCAAAAATAATGTTAAGTTACACCATGTTTATCCTGCCAATCACTTTAGCGTGACACACAAAGAACAAGCCAGAGGCCGGATATAACTAATCCAGCACAGGGAACAAATATTATTATGCCTGGAGGCCCTCTGTTAAGGTGCATTTAAATCCGTCTTAGCAGTAAACGAACAGGGACCACCGGCCGACTTCCAGGATCAGGCACATGCGAACCAGGAACACAACATTTGACGATATCTAAAACAAGGTTTGACGGGCCATTTCGCTCCTGCTATTATCAAGATGGTCCTGGTAACCACAGGAGAGACTTGTGGCTCCTGTGACTAAGATGTCAGACTTCAGGCCCAGTCTTTTGGTGTATAAGGTAGTGAACAGTGAGAGGGGTGGGGGGGGGGGGGCAGGTCTTGGAGGCCTCTCCCACAGGAGCTCTCAGTATCCCGGTGACAGTGAATCCCAGCAGCCGGCTCCGGGATTTACTGCCCTCCACATAAAGCCAAGTGCCGGCCAGCCGGTCCGGGAATGGCCGTGCCCCCTGTCCCCCTGAATATTGCAGCCGACCACCCGGTGATGGTCCATGGTGGCCCCGGGGAGGGTCCATGGTGGCCCCCGGTGAGGGTCCATGGTGGCCCCCGGTGAGGGTCCCTGGTGGCCCCCGGGGAGGGTCCATGGTGGCCCCCGGGGAGGGTCCATGGTGGCCCCCGGTGAGGGTCCATGGTGGCCCCCGGTGAGGGTCCCTGGTGGCCCCCGGTGAGGGTCCCTGGTGGCCCCCGGTGAGGGTCCATGGTGGCCCCCGGGGAGGGTCCATGGTGGCCCCCGGGGAGGGTCCATGGTGGCCCCCGGTGAGGGTCCATGGTGGCCCCCGGTGAGGGTCCCTGGTGGCCCCCGGTGAGGGTCCATGGTGGCCCCCGGGGAGGGTCCATGGTGGCCCCGGGGAGGGTCCATGGTGGCCCCCGGTGAGGGTCCATGGTGGCCCCCGGTGAGGGTCCATGGTGGCCCCGGGGAGGGTCCATGGTGGCCCCCGGTGAGGGTCCATGGTGGCCCCCGGTGAGGGTTCCTGGTGGCCCCCGGTGAGGGTCCATGGTGGCCCCTGGGGAGGGTCCATGGTGGCCCCCGGTGAGGGTCCCTGGTGGCCCCCGGTGAGGGTCCATGGTGGCCCCCGGTGAGGGTCCCTGGTGGCCCCCGGTGAGGGTCCATGGTGGCCCCCGGGGAGGGTCCATGGTCCATGGTGGCCCCCGGTGAGGGTCCCTGGTGGCCCCCGGTGAGGGTCCATGGTGGCCCCCGGTGAGGATCCATGGTGGCCCCGATCACACGTGGCTCCAGTGATCACTGCCGGGAGTCAACATGTCGTTTGGACATGCTGACACAAATAGTTAAATACACACACACGTGCTCACTGACAATACGAAAATGACATCTCAAGCAAGGCAAAGACTCAGCCTAAATTGTTGCATAGCCACATCAGGAGAAAAACAACAGTAAAGGAACAGGTAATGAAAATAAGGATAGGGCAGAAGGATTCACTACAAATGACAAGGAAGTGTGCGAGGAACTGAATAAGAAATTCCAAGAGCTCTTCACCTTAGAGCAACCTTGAGGTTACCTTGAGGTGCTTCCGGGGCTTAGCGTCCCCGCGGCCCGGTCGTCGACCAGGCCTCCTGGTTGCTGGACTGATCAAACAGGCTGTTGGACGCGGCTGCTCGCAGCCTGACGTATGAGTCACAGCCTGGTTGATCAGGTATCCTTTGGAAGGAGAAATTCCAGAGATAAGAGAGGGAATAGTTAACCAGGAACCACAAGAAGAGTTTGAGATTACCAGTGGGGAAGTAAGGAAGTGTTTACTAGAGATGGATGTGACAAAGCCTATAGGCCCAGATGGAATCTCCCTTTGGATACTAAAGGAAGGAACAGAAGCACTGTGCCTGCCACTCTCCATAATGTATAACAAATCACTGGCAACAGGGGAACTGCCAGAAATTTGGAAAGCAGCTAATGTAGTTCCTATACACATGAAAGGGGATAGACAGGAGGCACTGAACTACAGGCCAGTGTCCCTATCCTGCATACCATGCAAGCTGATTGAGAAGATTGTGCGAAGAAAGCTAGTGGAACATCTGAAGCGAAAGAACTTTGTAACACAACATCAACATGGGTTCAGGGATGGCAAGTCCTGCCTCACAGGGCTAATTTAATTTTACGACCAGGCAACAAAAATCAGGCAAGAAAGAGAGGGGTGGGCAGACTGCATATTTTTGGATTGTCAGAAAGCCTTTGATACAGTACCACACAAGAGGCTAATGAAAAAGCTGGAGATGCCGGCTGGAGTGAAAGGGAAGATACTCCATTAGATAAGGGAGTACCAAAGCAACAGAAGACAACGAGTCAGTGTGAGAGGTGAGGTCTCAGATTGGCGTGACGTCACAAGTGGAGTCCCGCAGGGGTCAGTCCTTGGACCTATACTGTTTCTGATATATGTAAATGATCTCCCAGAAGGTATAGACTCGTTTCTCTCAATGTTTGCCGATGATGCAAAAATTATGAGGAGGATTAAAACAGAGGAAGATAGTAAGAGGCTACAGGACGACATAGACAGACTGAGTGAATGATCCAACAAATGGCTGCTCAAGTTCAACCCGAGTAAATACAAAGTAATGAAACTAGGCGGTGGAAACAGGAGGCCAAACACAGGATACAGAATAGGAGATGAAGTACTTAATGAAACGAACAGAGAGAAAGATCTAGGAGTTGATATCACACCAAACCTGTCTCCTGAAGCCCACATAAAAAGAATTTCTTCTGCGGCATATGCGAGGCTGGCTAACATCAGAACAGCGTTCAGGAACCTGTGTAAGGAATCATTCAGAATCTTGTATACCAAATACGTAAGACCAATCCTGGAGTATGCGGCCCCAGCGTAGAGCCCGTACCTTGTCAAGCACAAGACGAAGCTGGAAAAAGTTCAGAGGTATGCCACTAGACTAGTCCCAGAACTATGAGGCATGAGTTACGAGGAAAGGCTGCGGGAAATTCATCTCACGACACTAGAAGACAGAGGAGTAAGGGGAGACATGATCACTAACTACAAAATTCTCAGGGGAATTGACAGGCTAGATAAGGATAAACTGTTTAACACGGGTGGTACGCGAACAAGGGAACTCAGGTGAAAACTAAGTTCCCGAATGAGCCACAGAGACGTTAGAAAGAACTTTTTCAGTGTCAGAGTAGTTAACAGGTGGAATGCATTAGGAAGTGATGTGGTGGAGGCTGACTCCATACACAGTTTTAAATGTAGATATGATAGAGCCCAGTAGGCTCAGGAATCTGTACACCAGTTGATTGACAGTTGAGAGGCGGGACCAAAGAGCCAAAGCTCATCCCCCGGAAGCACATCTAGGTAAGTACACACTACAATACCCTTATCATACAGGAATAAAATGAGAAAAAGTTTAATTATGGTGAGCTCTCACGGCGGCCCTTCATTAGCGCCAGGGCCATCACGTCTGTAATTACTGAACAATTAACACCATGCCATAAACACTGTGGGTGTCGGACCGCCCCACTCTAATCTGTGGGTGTCGGACCGCCCACTCTAATCTGTGGGTGTCGGACCGCCCCACTCTAATCTGTGGGTGTCGGACCGCCCCACTCGACACTGTGGGTGTCGGGCCGCCCACTCGACACTGTGGGTGTCGGGCCGCCCACTCGACACTGTGGGTGTCGGACTGCCTTCTCCACTTTCAATATTCTCAATTTGAATAAAGTTGTGTATTAATATATAATATATATCCCCACACCTGATTGGTCGTCCATGGTTCAGACTTTCCTCGTCAGTGTTGTGTCGTGTGCGAGAACTGCCGCGTGTTTACAGTCGTGTGTTCGTGAGAACTTGCTTAGTGCCAGTTATTTATCGTTTACAGCACGTGAGTGTAAGGAGGACCTTCATGACTCCATGAAGCATGGGTGGACATTGTTACCAGGAAATGCTTGCGAACGGTAGGACTCTAGCCGACTATTGCGGGTAATACTTTCCCGCAATAATTGTGGTTACCTTTTGCTGGTAACTGTGGTATAAAAATCCTAAAGTCTTTCTCTCTCTCTCTCTCTCTCTCTTTCCTTCTCGTGCTGGTCGGCCCGCCATACCAACCCACACTTGCCCATATTCATCGTACTCATCCTATTTTCCACCTCTTAAAAGATCCTCATCTTCCGGCCCTCAACATCCCCGCGATCTCTGTCGCCTGTCCCCTTACGCTCACACACGCCTCCCCTTCCTCCCAATACTCCATTCACCCCTCACCACTCTCTTCTTCCTCTCCTCCCAGTTTCTCCCTTTAATATTTACGCTGAAGCGCTAACACAAGTGATCCAACTGGGATTCCTTAGCGCCTCACGCTTAAACAAACCAAATATATTCTCACAGAAATATAGCCAAAATTTCTAGTGAGCTAACTCAAATTTTTCTTTTTCACGCAAATTTAAAAATGTCCCAGCGACACACACACGACTCCCAGAAAAGGCCGAAGAAGCCACAAAAGCTGAATTTATGGATATTGTGTCTGGAAAAGAGTATTATTGCTGTATAACTATGGCATAAATTCTCCATCGATTTATAATTTTGCCGCGTTCTCCTTCCGTTAATTTGTGCAGTAACCAAATGATGTGCAGATAAATGGATGTTATTCATGGCATTCGGCTTTGTATGTGTTTGTACTGTGTGCAAGCTCCGCCATTTTTTATCAGTATCTTTACCTGTGGCCATTTAAAATCTATTTCCTTCTCCTCGCACCTCGCTTCCCGTCCACCTTCACTCATCCTCTCCCGTCCCGTCTTCCACCTGCCCCCTGCACGACGCTGGTCGTCCACAGGACCGCCTGCCCCCCTGCACGACGCTGGTCGTCCACAGGACCGCCTGCCCCCCTGCACGACGCTGGTCGTCCACAGGACCGCCTGCCCCCCTGCACGACGCTGGTCGTCCACAGGACCGCCTGCCCCCCTGCACGACGCTGGTCGTCCACAGGGCCGCCTGGCCCCTGCACGATGCTGGTCGTCCACAGGACCGCCTGCCCCCCTGCACGACGCTGGTCGTCCACAGGACCGCCTGCCCCCCTGCACGACGCTGGTCGTCCACAGGGCCGCCTGGCCCCTGCACGACGCTGGTCGTCCACAGGACCGCCTGCCCCCCTGCACGACGCTGGTCGTCCACAGGACCGCCTGCCCCCCTGCACGACGCTGGTCGTCCACAGGGCCGCCTGCCCCCCTGCACGACGCTGGTCATCCACAGGGCCGCCTGGCCCCTGCACGACGTTCATGGTCGTCCACAGGGCCGCCTGGCCCCTGCACGACGCTCATGGTCGTCCACAGGGCCGCCTGGCCCCTGCACGACGCTCATGGTCGTCCACAGGGCCGCCTGGCCCCTGCACGACGCTGGTCGTCCACAGGACCGCCTGCCCCCTGCACGACGCTGGTCGTCCACAGGGCCGCCTGCACCCTGCACGACGCTGGTCGTCCACAGGGCCGCCTGCACCCTGCACGACGCTGGTCGTCCACAGGACCGCCTGCACTCTGCACGACGCTGGTCGTCCACAGGGCCGCCTGCACCCTGCACGACGCTGGTCGTCCACAGGACCGCCTGCACCCTGCACTATTAATTACACTTCCCGTAAACGTGTTCCCCTTGACTTCTTTTTTTGTCAGCTATAATTATAATTACAAACATTGAGTGTAAACAAAAGTGTTTATAAAAGTCGCGGGAAAATTAAACAGGTACAGACGAGGTAAACATGATGCTTGGTGGAGGAGATGACAGACAGAGCCGGCCGCTCACTTACCACCATCAGCGGCCTCCAAGCTATATATAAAAATAAATATTTAGCAATAAATCTGATACAAATTATTGTTTACATAAAAGGAAGGCGTCGAGGGGTAAACGTGGCCTCGAGGAAGCCGCTATAATGTTAGAGCCTATAAGAACAGTCTTATTGCTCGCCATCACACACCACGAAACTATGACGTTGCTACAACGTTCCAACAAGTTTTAAAGCCTAACCCGCCAAACACACACCGAAACTACGACGTTGGTACAACGTTCGAACAAGTTTAACACCATTTAACCAGTTATAACAACCAATATACCAAGTTGTAACAACGTTCTCATACGTCATAAACACGTCAAGCCAAGATGTAGTTGTAACAAGTTGTAACAAGCGTAAAATAGAGACAGTTTCGGTTTGTGTTTCCAGGGAATAAGTTATAACAACCAATATAGCAAGTTGTAACAACGTTCTAATACGTCATAAAAACGTTATAAAAAGATTAAACAACTTGATTACAAGTTATAACAAGGTGAAAATAGGGACAATTACGTTGTGTGTTTGTTTGCAGGATGGGGATGTGTTTACAGTTTTGGGAGTGAGGGGCCAGGAGGCCTCGCTGACCCTGGCGTCTCACCTACGCCGCCACCTGCCACCTGCGGCTTCCCGTATTCCCACCACCACCACCACCTAACCTTGCCACCAGAGCCACCGACCTTGCCACCCGAGGGGAAGGGTGTTATTGGTGAGGAGAAGCGGCAGGAGGAGGGAAGGTGAATGTTGTTTCGTGGTAAGAAAGGGGACGGTATTAGAGCCAAGGGGGAGGGAAAATTGATTAGGAATGTTTGGGTTGCGTGGAAGAGTGAAGCAAATTTTCTGAGGCATACGAGGTTAGAGAAGAATAGACTGAGATACGGGCCCTATGTTGGGAATAGGGAAGGGGGCGATTAAGGATGTGTTTTGGATAGGCGTGGGGATGTATACAGGGCATGGGGGCTACGGGATGAGGCTATACATGCCCCCCCATGTATAGCCTGGCTTTCGGCTTTGAATGGGCTATACATGCCCCTGGTGAGTAGGTGGCCTGAACGCCTCTGCTTTGAACCACCATGTCATACACTGAATAATAGTACTGAATCCTCGAGATTTGGTCTTTATTCAAATTATTAAGACCATTCCTGAACTTGCATTGTTCAATGTGAAGCTTGGTATGATCTTAGTAAGATTTGTAAGATCAGTTCTGTGAGTCCTACTGAAGTCTTTGTATTATCTCCAGCAATACTACGGAGGTCACTTTTAAAGTGTGCGTAGAGAAGAAGTGTAAAGCTTTGATTGGTCTCTAGAAAGACAGCAAGCATATTTACTGAAATGTATATAGTTAATTGAAATGGCATCACAGATCAGTCTGCTACCTCGAAGAGCTTCACCTGCTTGAGCAAGCCCGTAAGCTCCTGCCTGTAGAGAAGTTACCTCTCTGGGAGGATGACTCATGCAAGATTATCATCAATGAAATGGCAATGAAAAAATCCAACATGATACCACAAGAAATGAGGCATAAGTATCTCGAGGAAATTTATAAAGAAGGCGGAGATGAACTAGATCAAATCTACACTGACGGGTCATCTAATCCTGTCAATGGCAGGGCTGGTGCAGCATACACGGTAATTAATTTAAGGATAATGCTTTCCAACGCAGAAATTAAGAAAAAGCACGTATTGAGAACTATGCCTCTTCAACGCAAGCAGAGCTAACTGTCATTGTTATGGCGTTAAGGTTTCTTGAACAGAACACTAATGGTGCAGTGATTTGCACTGATTCAAAAGCAGGGCTCTAAAGCCTAAGTAAAAATAGGGCTGAAAATCTTGCAATAGTCGCTGAAATTAAGAGAGCTGTGAGAGCACTTACCAATCAGAGAAGAGTCGTCAAGTTTCTGTGGATCCCCTCCCATGTTGGAATATGTGGGAATGAACGAGCAGATGTGCTGGCTGCTGAAGGCGCTGAAGGAGACCATATTGAATACTTCATACCCAAGACTCTACTACAAATTAGAGGTATTGTCAGGCAACATCACCGTGACAAGGTAACTGAGGAAAGGAGGATAGAAGCACAAACCAGTGAATTTGTACGATGGTACAACATGGTTGCAGCTGGCAATCCCAATCATTATGGACGAAGAGGAGGTGGACGCGGAAGTCAGTAATAGCGAGAATCCGTCTTGGATACAAATATCCATGGATACGGAATGGAAGCAACTGTTGATCAGCGAAGCTGCAGAATCTGTGATGAGAGTGACGGACACCGCCTTGACCACTATCTACGTGAATGTGAACACCTGAGAGACATTAGAAGTATGTGTAGAATAATAAACCCCACATTGTTTGAATTAGGAAAACACTTTTTGTCAAATATTGATACTGTTCTTAAAAGATTTCCCCATTTTGCACCCACAAGATAACGTAAGCTTTTAAGGGTTGACATATGTTAATCTTCTTGTTTGAGGAGCTGTTCACTTGAGACAATTAAGCAAGTCCCAGCTGTGTCTGGGTACAAGTGACAGGGTGAACAACCCAGCGGGTTTTTCTTCCTTTTGGGGAGTGTTGTACATGCTGCTATGGCGGTGTGTCCACTTACAAGATGAGTGGCTGTTACGGACCCGAGTCCAGCGTCCTAGCACGGAGCGGAAACGACCACGCCATCTGTGAATCAGCTCCCGAAACCCCCTCCAAATGGACGACGCCATCTAGTGAGGACGAGATATATAACGGCCACAGGGGCTGGTTTCCCGTCTTGATCAGCTAGTAACGGAGCCGCTGCTGACCTCTGGTGAGGTGACACTTAGACAGCAACGCCATCTATGGAGTGGATAGGTGGACGTTTGTGTCTAAGCCTGTGAGTGAGATGCCCTAGAGTGTCCCTAGTACTGATGACGTGTCTGATTACAGAGTCGACCTGGGACTGCTGAATCGGACGGTGGATCAGTCTACCCAAGGCAGCCGAAGTATTTCCACGAGTTTGCTGCAGAAGCTGTGAGTCACCCCCCCCCCCCCCGGATGAACACTGTTGTGTTAGCCTGCCTGTGACGTGGCAGTTGGGGAATTGTCGTACCCGGGGCTGACTGGTGGAGAAGACTAGCCACTGGGGTGTTGTGGTGAGGAGAGTGATCTGTGGAATCACACGAGGCTCCTGCCTAGGGCTCGCAACCCTAGTATCGGTCGTGGAGTGGCCTACGCAGCGTAGCTGATTGGAACCTGCCAGCTACAGGCTGGATTTGTGGTTGAAGGCCTCCGCGACGGTGCACCCAGTGGGACTGTGATTTGGATGGCCTGTGGCCGGGGCAGACTTGTCTAGAGAATCTAAGGATTCATCGTGAGGCCACGAGAAGAGGACCAAGGGCTAAGCATCATTGAGCACCGTGGAGCATCCCGTGTCTTCGGAGGAAGACGAATTATTGTAAATAAGAAGTGTAGTAATAGTAACCGCGTGTGACGGTTTATATACTTATTTATGGTGGTGGAATAATTATATATTTAAGTTTGGTGCAGTTTTATCCCTTCCCCTTTAATTTACTTGCGTTACGGAACACACCCCTTGAAAGCCACTACTAGCTTGGGGCCGGATACCCAAACTCTACTAACATCAAAGAAAGAACCCAGTTGCGACCCAATAGGGCCGTAACAGTGGCGCTGCCCAATAAACTCGCCCCTTGGGGCAAAATTTAAAATTTATATAGTTAAGAGTCAAGGAAGTGAAAAGTATTTGTATATTGTTAATAAAAAGACCGCACTAGACCTCCAGTCAACATTGTAAAGTGCAACGCGTCGTATTGTCTTGAGAAAATGACCTCTTCCCAAAGTATGTAAAAAAAAGTGATGGTTTTTATAGACAACAAATTACCAAGTAAGACAAGAGACGTCGAATTGCTAGTCTTTGTTTTCTTATTGCTTTGTTTCAAGCAAAGATTTGATTTATATTTGAGTGAGTTGGGTTAGATTTAATTAGAAGCCGTCTCCTGTAGTTAACAGGTCTCCTGCTGAGTCCACAATTCTCAATTGAAGGAATGGATTATATTTATGGTCGCCTTACAGATCTTGTCCGGAGATGCTTTGGTGTTGGTGAGAGTGGAAAGAGCAAACTGGAAGACGGGGATAATATCTCTTGACGGAAATCAGAGGCAGTCAGCCAAGTTGAGAGAGGAAAAGCAGGACATGGTGGAAGGTGTGTAAGGAAAGAGAGAGATGTCTGCCCTTATCTCTCTCTCTCTCTCTCTCTCTCTCTCTCTCTCTCTCTCTCCCCTCACACACACACACACACACACACACACACACACACACAC
Organism: Procambarus clarkii; assembly: GCF_040958095.1. Taxonomy (NCBI): domain Eukaryota; kingdom Metazoa; phylum Arthropoda; class Malacostraca; order Decapoda; family Cambaridae; genus Procambarus; species Procambarus clarkii. The sequence goes on along the minus strand of NC_091172.1, from coordinate 13,392,851 downwards.
ACACACACACACACACACACACACACACACACACGCACATTATTCTACGATCAGGTGACCAAGATTAAGCAAGAAAGAGAGGGCTGGGCGACTGCATTTTCTTAGATTGTCGGAAAGCCTTTGACACAGTACCGCATAAGAGGCTGGTACATAAGCTGGAGAGACAGGCAGGTGTAGCTGGTAAGGTGCTCCAGTGGATAAGGGAGTACCTAAGCAATAGGAAGCAGAGAGTTACAGTGAGGGGTGAGACCTCTGATTGGCGTGAAGTCACCAGTGGAGTCCCACAGGGCTCTGAACTCGGTCCTATCTTGTTTCTGATATATGTAAATGATCTCCCGGAGGGTATCGATTCATTTCTTTCAATGTTTGCGGACGATGCTAAAATTATGAGAAGGATTAAAACAGAAGAGGACTGTTTGAGGCTTCAAGAAGACCTAGACAAGCTGAAGGAATGGTCGAACAAATGGTTGTTAGAGTTTAACCCAACCAAATGTAATGTAATGAAGATAGGGGTAGGGAGCAGGAGGCCAGATACAAGGTATCATCTAGGAGAGGAAATTCTTCAGGAGTCAGAGAAGGAAAAAGACTTGGGGGTTGATATCACGCCAGACCTGTCTCCTGCAGCACATATCAAGCGGATAACATCAGCGGCATATGCCAGGCTGGCCAACATACGAACGGCATTCAGAAACTTGTGTAAAGAATCATTTAGAACTTTGTATACCACGTATGTCAGGCCAATCCTGGAGTATGCAGCCCCAGCATGGAGTCCATATCTAGTCAAGGATAAGACTAAACTGGAAAAGGTTCAAAGGTTTGCCACCAGACTAGTACCCGAGCTGAGAGGTATGAGCTACGAGGAGAGACTACGGGAATTAAACCTCACTTCGCTGGAAGACAGAAGAGTTAGGGGGGACATGATCACCACATTCAAGATTCTGAAGGGAATTTATAGGGTAGATAAAGACAGTCTATTTAACACAAGGGGCACACGCACAAGGGGACACAGGTGGAAACTGAGTGCCCAAATCAGCCACAGAGATATTAGAAAGAACTTTTTTAGTGTCAGAGTGGTTGACAAATGGAATGCATTAGGAGGTGATGTGGTGGAGGCTGACTCCATACACAGTTTCAAGTGTAGATATGATAGAGCCCAGGAGGCTTAGGAATCTGTACACCTGTTGATTGACGGTTGAGAGGCGGGACCAAAGAGCCAGAGCTCAACCCCCGCAAACACAACTAGGTGAGCACACACACACACACACACACACACACACACACACACACACACACACACACACAACCATACATCAACTCATGTGTTTCCCGTCACTCCATTTCCTCCTCTCTTCCCAGCTCCTTAACCTCGCTACCCCTGACATTTTCCATCCCTATCTCCTCCTCCGTTATCTCCCAACGTCATAAGCGAACTTACCGGTGGCATTAGAGTAATGGGCAGGTCTTAAACTGAGAAAGTTATACTTTTTTGGCCTAAGCCTGGCCGGGTGATGGTAGAGGAGAGGGAGGAGAGAGTAGGGAGGGGAGAGTAGGGAGAGGGAGGGAGGGGAGAGTAGGGAGAGGGCTTAGATATTGAGAGGAGAGTGGGATGTAGATTTGGAGAGAGTGGGATAGTGTTATCGGCCCTGGCATAGTGATGGATACGATAGTGAAGTAATGTTTTCCATCGTTGTGGTGTTAGTGTTGCTGTTAGTGATGGTATCTAGTTGTAGTGGTTTCAGTTACCTCCTATGGCGTACCTGAGTGTTTTTTTTTGGGGGGGGGGGGATCATTCTATATGTCTCTCTCTACTTTTTTGTACAGACATTCGAAATAAGAACTTGCCCTTGACGTGAACTCTAATCCAATTGATTAAAACTTCTTTTGTTAATTTGAGGGAACTCACGCTTTATTTAATTAACCTTTTACTTCTGGAAGTTAGTGGAGAAATGTAGTTTGTCCACTGACCAGACCCCCAGACGCCACCCCCATCCTCCTCACACCTCTCTCTCTCTCTCTCTCTCTCTCTCTCTCTCTCTCTCTCTCTCTCTCTCTCTCTCTCTCTCTCTCTCTCTCTCTCTCTCTCTCTCTCTCTCTCTCTCTTTCTCTCTCTCTCTCTCTCTCTCTCTCTCTCTCTCTCTCTCTCTTTCTCTCTCTCTCTCTCTCTCTCTTTCTCTCTCTCTCTCTTTCTCTCTCTCTCTCTCTCTCTCTCTCTCTCTCTCTCTCTCTCTCTCTCTCTCTCTCTCTCTCTCTCTCTCTCTTTCTCTCTCTCTCTCTTTCTCTCTCTCTCTCTCTCTTTCTCCCTCTCATTTTCTCCCTGTCCGCTTTGTTTATATCGGTGTCTATCACACAGTTCATTTCTCCCAATGTATTTCCTCTCTATTTTTCTGACTCTCTCACCATCCCTCCTCCCATCCTTCCATCAGCACTGTTTTCCTGTTCCTTAATGGTGAACGTTTAGTAATTTGATAATATACATACATGGTCATATATGCAGCAGCCCTCTACTATATGAAACGCTAAACAGTTTGTATTAAGAGCCTGAAACAAATTTCCATTTCGCAAGAAAGTCAGTCATTTAGAGACATGGCATCAGTAGCCTGGACTGGCAAGTTTTGGACACAATGAGGATATCGTCAGGAATTCGGGAGTGGATAAAATAATTACAGATCATACCGGCCGGTCTGAATAAATGGACATTCTGGATATTCAGTACTGTAGTGCGTGTGATCATTACTCGGTTACTGCTGAGTTTACACATGTAATGTTGAGGAGTGGAAGGATCTTCACTGTCAGTTACCTACCACTCAGTTAACTGTAGCCTAACCTGATCCTTGCAATTACTATGTTGCATTCTTTGATGGATATTTTTTGTATTACACACACACACACACACACACACACACACACACACACACACACACACACACACACACACACACACACACACACACACACACACACACCATAATTCTCTTATAAAAGTGCTTACGGATTTTGAGTCTGATTTCTCTCCTATCAGACGTAAATGTTTCGAGCAATATTATCTTAACAACGTTATCCTTATTTTGGGGGGATTTTGTGTTCATAAGAGAGATTCTAAACCCTTTTTTCCACACAACGAGAAAATTATTATTGCTGTAATGAGTTCTTGCAGTCTATCATGAGGGCAAGTTTTCAAGTACTTGAAGAGCAGAACGTGAATCGCAGGAAAATGACTCCTCTGTGTGTGTTTATTAAAGTATTGTAGCTAACTGTAGAGCAATCAGTTCTATCAGTGTAGAGTTCAACGAGTTATTTAACCTGGTACTGATAGTCTGTATTAAATTATTATTTATATAACATCTACAGGGTGCTGTAAATCATCATGTTGACGGTTGACTGATTCATCAGTTTAATCATAATACTCGCGAGACCTTAGGGGTTTATAGGCCTATTAGCGGAGAAATGAGTCACATTACCATTCTTAGTGATGAGTGTGTGTGATGCGTGGATGACTGAGAGCTGTCAAATTGGGATGTCTGTGACAGGTGGATTGTATTTTAAGGTATGTTCAGTTTGAATAGTATTTATACGATTTATACCCAATCATTTATCATTTAAAGAGTTAACTGGTGTGTGCTCTGCACCAATTCCAGGAGTATTAAGGGCGTAAAATAATTAATGAACAGTACTAAAGATGTCCAGCTCTCTCTCATGACTAATGCAGAAGTTTGGGAAATCTTATGATAAACTCTACGGGGCAGCCTACCTATATTTCACTTACACTATCTCTTAGCCTCTGGACATGATTTTCATCCTCCAGGGATGGTGAGAGCAGGTGTGAGGGGATGTTGGACAGCCTGGTCAGAGTGAGTACCGCAGGGGGCGGTTATTCTTGGTGATGTTATAACCTCGTTTGTTAAACCCGCCGCTACTCCACCCCGCACCCTCCCCTACCGTCCTCTCCCCGTCACAACTTACTACCCACCTTGTCGTATACAGGGAGAAGTGAGGGGACCGAGATAATCTACCTAGAGCGCGGTCAACACACATTCTGGTCGGTGAGGTTACTGTGTACCACTGACGACGGGTCCCCAATAGTGACCTGTGCCAGTACTGTGGTTCCTCTCCCCCTCAGGTCCATGAAGTGCACCGTACACCGTACCTGTCATCTTTACAGTACTTCCTCATTTGTTAGGTTCTTTTACAACACCAAACCCTCTTCAAATTATTGTCTCCTATAACCACCCACAACCCACGACCACCGGCCAGTCCTTCAACCCACTCCCACCGGCCCGACCTTCAACCCACTCTCACCGGCCCGACCTTCAACCCACCCCCACCGGCCCGTCCTTCAACCCACTCCCACCGGCCCGACCTTCAACCCACTCCCACCGGCCCGACCTTCAACCCACTCCCACCGGCCCGAGCTTCAACCCACTCCCACCGGCCCGTCCTTCAACCCACTCCCACCGGCCAGTCCTTCAACCCACTCCCACCGGCCAGTCCTTCAACCCACTCCCACCGGCCAGTCCTTCAACCCACTCCCACCGGCCCGACCTTCAACCCACTCCCACCGGCCAGTCCTTCAACCCACTCCCACCGGCCCGACCTTCAACCCACTCCCACCGGCCCGAGCTTCAACCCACGCCCACCGGCCCGTCCTTCAACCCACTCCCACCGGCCCGACCTTCAACCCACTCCCACCGGCCCGACCTTCAACCCACTCCCACCGGCCCGAGCTTCAACCCACTCCCACCGGCCCGTCCTTCAACCCACTCCCACCGGCCCGACCTTCAACCCACTCCCACCGGCCAGTCCTTCAACCCACTCCCACCGGCCCGACCTTCAACCCACTCCCACCGGCCCGAGCTTCAACCCACGCCCACCGGCCCGTCCTTCAACCCACTCCCACCGGCCCGACCTTCAACCCACTCCCACCGGCCCGACCTTCAACCCACTCCCACCGGCCCGAGCTTCAACCCACTCCCACCGGCCCGACCTTCAACCCACTCCCACCGGCCCGAGCTTCAACCCACGCCCACCGGCCCGTCCTTCAACCCACTCCCACCAGCCCGACCTTCAACCCACGCCCACCGGCCCGTCCTTCAACCCACTCCCACCGGCCCGACCTTCAACCCACGCCCACCGGCCCGACCTTTAACCCACGCCCACCGGCCCGACCTTCAACCCACTCCCAGTACCATCAAATTACCCTTCAGACACAGCTGCCAAGCACCATCCTCAGTCCGCTATCATTTACCACCACCAAGAACTCAATCCCACCTACCCCCACCTACTCCCACCTACCCCTGCCTACCCCCATCTACCCCCATCTACCCCCATCTACCCCCACCTACCCCCATCTGCCAAGTTTGAGATAAATAATTCAGGCAAAGTTGAGCAAGTCGTCGCCGCCAACCATCTTATGAATGACCCTTGACCTTCCTATCCATTACACAACCACCTCCTTCATCCTACCTCTTCTCCACCAACCACCTCATCCTACCCACTATTTCCCCCACCAAACACCCGTCTCTACCTACCCTCAACTCATGTTATATAGTTGTTAACATTTTACCTATGTTAAGACATTTTAACATAGGACTGCAGGAGAGGAGGATACTAGACCACAATGCCTCGGAACAACGTCACAAGTAGATAACAATTCATTATGTATAACCAGCTCTAGCTACATCTAAATTTAAATTCTAGAAGCAAGAGACTCGAACACAACGTGAATTCGTGATAACGGATTGTGGTAATATTCGAATGCAGTGAAAATCCAAAGTTATCACTGAAACCCGACTGATAAAATGATTAATTATATTAGCACATTATCAAATACAGTACTGTGAACTAGAGACCACGCTATCTTGAGAAATGTGTCAGAGTTTTGAAATGATATCTTTCTTAGGATGGCAGGGTTAGAGCTGTCATGGTAGGATGGGAGGGTGTAGAGCTGTCATGGTAGGATGGGAGGGTAGAGAGCTGTCATGGTAGGATGGGAGGGTAGAGAGCTGTCATGGTAGGATGGGAGGGTAGAGAGCTGTCATGGTAGGATGGGAGGGTAGAGAGCTGTCATGGTAGGATGGGAGGGTAGAGAGCTGTCATGGTAGGATGGGAGATTAGAGAGCTGTCATGGTAGGATGGGAGGGTAGAGAGCTGTCATGGTAGGATGGGAGGGTAGAGAGCTGTCATGGTAGGATGGGAGGGTAGAGAGCTGTCATGGTAGGATGGGAGGGTAGAGAGCTGTCATGGTAGGATGGGAGGGTAGAGAGCTGTCATGGTAGGATGGGAGGGTTGAGAGCTGTCATGGTAGGATGGGAGGGTAGAGAGCTGTCACGGTAGGATGGGAGGGTAGAGAGCTGTCATGGTAGGATGGGAGGGTTGAGAGCTGTCATGGTAGGATGGGAGGGTAGAGAGCTGTCATGGTAGGATGGGAGGGTTGAGAGCTGTCATGGTAGGATGGGAGGGTAGAGAGCTGTCATGGTAGGATGGGAGGGTTGAGAGCTGTCATGGTAGGATGGGAGGGTAGAGAGCTGTCATGGTAGGATGGGAGGGTTGAGAGCTGTCATGGTAGGATGGGAGGGTAGAGAGCTGTCATGGTAGGATGGGAGGGTTGAGAGCTGTCATGGTAGGATGGGAGGGTAGAGAGCTGTCATGGTAGGATGGGAGGGTTGAGAACTGTCATGGTAGGATGGGAGGGTAGAGGGCTGTCATGGTAGGATGGGAGGGTAGAGAGCTGTCATGGTAGGATGGGAGGGTAGAGAGCTGTCATGGTAGGATGGGAGGGTAGAGAGCTGTCATGGTAGGATGGGAGGGTTGAGAGCTGTCATGGTAGGATGGGAGGGTAGAGAGCTGTCATCGTAGGATGGGAGGGTTGAGAGCTGTCATGGTAGGATGGGAGGGTTGAGAGCTGTCATGGTAGGATGGGAGGGTAGAGAGCTGTCATGGTAGGATGGGAGGGTTGAGAGCTGTCATGGTAGGATGGGAGGGTAGAGAGCTGTCATGGTAGGATGGGAGGGTTGAGAGCTGTCATGGTAGGATGGGAGGGTAGAGAGCTGTCATGGTAGGATGGGAGGGTTGAGAGCTGTCATGGTAGGATGGGAGGGTTGAGAGCTGTCATTGTAAGAGGAATGGGCGTCATTGTAGGGTGAGGGGCGTCATGGTAGAGTGTGAAGGCGTCATGATAGTGTGTGAGGGCGTCATGGTAGTGTGTGAGGGCGTCATGGTAGTGTGTGAGGGAGTCATGGTAGTGTGTGAGGGCGTCATGGTAGTGTGTGAGGGCGTCATGGTAGGGTGTGAGGGGCGTCATGGTAGTGTGTGAAGGCGTCATGATAGGGTGTGAGGGGCGTCATGGTAGTGTGTGAAGGCGTCATGATAGTGTGTGAGGGCGTCATGGTAGTGTGTGAGGGCGTCATGGTAGTGTGTGAGGGCGTCATGGTAGTGTGTGAGGGCGTCATGGTAGTGTGTGAGGGAGTCATGGTAGTGTGTGAGGGCGTCATGGTAGTGTGTGAGGGCGTCATGGTAGAGTGTGAGGGCGTCATGGTAGTGTGTGAGGGCGTCATGGTAGAGTGTGAGGGCGTCATGGTAGTGTGTGAGGGCGTCATGGTAGAGTGTGAGGACGTCATGGTAGTGTGAGGGCGTCATGGTAGTTGTGAGGGGCGTCATGGTAGTGTGAGGGCGTCATGGTAGTGTGTGAGGGCGTCATGGTAGTGTGAGGGCGTCATGGTAGAGTGTGAGGGCGTCATGGTAGTGTGAGGGCGTCATGGTAGTGTGTGAGGGCGTCATGGTAGAGTGTGAGGGCGTCATGGTAGTGTGTGAGGGCGTCATGGTAGTGTGAGGGCGTCATGGTAGTGTGTGAGGGCGTCATGGTAGTGTGTGAGGGAGTCATGGTAGTGTGTGAGGGCGTCATGGTAGTGTGAGGGCGTCATGGTAGTGTGTGAGGGCGTCATGGTAGTGTGAGGGCGTCATGGTAGTGTGTGAAGGAGTCATGGTAGTGTGTGAGGGCGTCATGGTAGTGTGTGAGGGCGTCATGGTAGTGTGAGGGCGTCATGGTAGTGTGTGAGGGCGTCATGGTAGTGTGAGGGCGTCATGGTAGAGTGTGAGGGCGTCATGGTAGTGTGTGAGGGCGTCATGGTAGTGTGTGAGGGAGTCATGGTAGTGTGTGAGGGCGTCATGGTAGTGTGAGGGTGTCATGGTAGAGTGTGAGGGCGTCATGGTAGTGTGTGAGGGCGTCATGGTAGTGTGAGGGCGTCATGGTAGAGTGTGAGGGTGTCATGGTAGTGTGTGAGGGCGTCATTGTAGTGTGTGAGGGCGTCATGGTAGTGTGTGAGGGCGTCATGGTAGAGTGTGAGGGCGTCATGGTAGTGTGTGAGGGCGTCATGGTAGTGTGAGGGGCGTCATGGTAGTGTGTGAGGGCGTCATGGTAGTGTGAGGGCGTCATGGTAGTGTGTGAGGGCGTCATGGTAGTGTGAGGGCGTCATGGTAGAGTGTGAGGGCGTCATGGTAGTGTGTGAGGGCGTCATGGTAGTGTGTGAGGGCGTCATGGTTGTGTGTGAGGGCGTCATGGTAGTGTGTGAGGGCGTCATGGTAGAGTGTGAGGGCGTCATGGTAGTGTGTGAGGGCGTCATGGTAGAGTGTGAGGGCGTCATGGTAGTGTGAGGGCGTCATGGTAGTGGTGAGGGGCGTCATGGTAGTGTGAGGGCGTCATGGTAGTGTGTGAGGGCGTCATGGTAGTGTGAGGGCGTCATGGTAGAGTGTGAGGGCGTCATGGTAGTGTGAGGGCGTCATGGTAGTGTGTGAGGGCGTCATGGTAGAGTGTGAGGGCGTCATGGTAGTGTGTGAGGGCGTCATGGTAGTGTGAGGGCGTCATGGTAGTGTGTGAGGGCGTCATGGTAGTGTGTGAGGGAGTCATGGTAGTGTGTGAGGGCGTCATGGTAGTGTGTGAGGGAGTCATGGTAGTGTGTGAGGGCGTCATGGTAGTGTGAGGGCGTCATGGTAGTGTGTGAGGGCGTCATGGTAGTGTGAGGGCGTCATGGTAGAGTGTGAGGGCGTCATGGTAGTGTGAGGGCGTCATGGTAGTGTGTGAGGGCGTCATGGTAGAGTGTGAGGGCGTCATGGTAGTGTGTGAGGGCGTCATGGTAGTGTGAGGGCGTCATGGTAGTGTGTGAGGGCGTCATGGTAGTGTGTGAGGGAGTCATGGTAGTGTGTGAGGGCGTCATGGTAGTGTGAGGGCGTCATGGTAGTGTGTGAGGGCGTCATGGTAGTGTGAGGGCGTCATGGTAGTGTGTGAGGGAGTCATGGTAGTGTGTGAGGGCGTCATGGTAGTGTGTGAGGGCGTCATGGTAGTGTGAGGGCGTCATGGTAGTGTGTGAGGGCGTCATGGTAGTGTGAGGGCGTCATGGTAGAGTGTGAGGGCGTCATGGTAGTGTGTGAGGGCGTCATGGTAGTGTGTGAGGGAGTCATGGTAGTGTGTGAGGGCGTCATGGTAGTGTGAGGGTGTCATGGTAGAGTGTGAGGGCGTCATGGTAGTGTGTGAGGGCGTCATGGTAGTGTGAGGGCGTCATGGTAGAGTGTGAGGGTGTCATGGTAGTGTGTGAGGGCGTCATGGTAGTGTGAGGGGCGTCATGGTAGTGTGTGAGGGCGTCATGGTAGAGTGTGAGGGCGTCATGGTAGTGTGTGAGGGCGTCATGGTAGTGTGAGGGGCGTCATGGTAGTGTGTGAGGGCGTCATGGTAGTGTGAGAGCGTCATGGTAGTGTGTGAGGGTGTCATGGTAGTGTGTGAGGGCGTCATGGTAGTGTGAGGGGCGTCATGGTAGTGTGTGAGGGCGTCATGGTAGAGTGTGAGGGCGTCATGGTAGTGTGTGAGGGCGTCATGGTAGTGTGAGGGGCGTCATGGTAGTGTGTGAGGGCGTCATGGTAGTGTGAGAGCGTCATGGTAGTGTGTGAGAGCGTCATGGTAGAGTGTGAGGGTGTCATGGTAGTGTGTGAGGGCGTCATGGTAGTGTGAGGGGCGTCATGGTAGTGTGTGAGGGCGTCATGGTAGAGTGTGAGGGCGTCATGGTAGTGTGTGAGGGCGTCATGGTAGTGTGAGGGGCGTCATGGTAGTGTGTGAGGGCGTCATGGTAGTGTGAGAGCGTCATGGTAGTGTGTGAGGGCGTCATGGTAGTGTGAGGGCGTCATGGTAGTGTGTGAGGGCGTCATGGTAGTGTGTGAGAGCGTCATGGTAGTGTGTGAGGGCGTCATGGTAGTGTGTGAGGGCGTCATGGTAGTGTGTGAGGGCGTCATGGTAGTGTGTGAGGGCGTCATGGTAGTGTGTGAGAGCGTCATGGTAGTGTGTGAGGGCGTCATGGTAGTGTGAGGGCGTCATGGTAGAGTGTGAGGGCGTCATGGTAGTGTGAGGGCGTCATGGTAGTGTGAGGGCGTCATGGTAGTGTGAGGGCGTCATGGTAGTGTGTGAGGGCGTCATGGTAGTGTGTGAGAGCGTCATGGTAGTGTGTGAGGGCGTCATGGTAGTGTGTGAGGGCGTCATGGTAGTGTGTGAGGGCGTCATGGTAGTGTGAGGGCGTCATGGTAGTGTGTGAGGGCGTCATGGTAGTGTGTGAGAGCGTCATGGTAGTGTGTGAGGGCGTCATGGTAGTGTGTGAGGGCGTCATGGTAGTGTGTGAGGGCGTCATGGTAGTGTGTGAGGGCGTCATGGTAGTGTGTGAGAGCGTCATGGTAGTGTGTGAGGGCGTCATGGTAGTGTGAGGGCGTCATGGTAGAGTGTGAGGGCGTCATGGTAGTGTGAGGGCGTCATGGTAGTGTGTGAGGGCGTCATGGTAGTGTGTGAGGGCGTCATGGTAGTGTGTGAGGGCGTCATGGTAGTGTGTGAGGGCGTCATGGTAGTGTGTGAGGGCGTCATGGTAGTGTGTGAGGGCGTCATGGTAGTGTGTGAGGGCGTCATGGTAGAGTGTGAGGGCGTCATGGTAGAGTGTGAGGGCGTCATGGTAGTGTGTGAGGGCGTCATGGTAGTGTGTGAGGGCGTCATGGTAGTGTGTGAGGGCGTCATGGTAGGGGTGCTTGATGTACACCGCTCCTCCCCTCCGGCCAGCGAGAGGGAAATGGTGTTTTGAATATAGATAGAGCCTCGCTCTCAATTTGCTCTCTTCCTCCCATGTTCTCCTTCCTTCCCTTGTCCTTCTTCCTCCCTCCTCTCCCCTTCCTTTCCCCTTACTCCTATTTATTTATTCCCTCTCTCTGATCCTGCCTCCTCCTATCCCAGCCCTCACATTTTATACCATTAACATACCACTTACAAATCATTCGTTAATATCTCCCCATTCTGCTTCTCTATCCCATGTCTACTCCTCTTCCACACCTCTTTCATTCTCTCTCGTCTATCTACCGCCCACCTTAGAGTGTGAGGTCCTATTCCACCTTAGCATATATTTTTTTCTCGTGATATTCCCAGAACTTTCACGTTCTTTCTCTCCTCTCTCATGCTATGCCTGCTTGCCCCCCCCCCCTTCTCTCTCCCTCCCTATCCATTCTCCTAGTGGACGCTCCCCTCTCCCCCTCTCTCCCCCTCACCTCCCCCCTTCCTCCCCCACGTGCCGAGGGCGACAAGGACAGAGTGTAGTAATGTCTGGGAACATGCGCGGGTCTCCTGCGAAATTATACTTTTGTTGCTGTTTTGCCTTTTTCTTGGAGTGGTTTGTGTTACGGGGGAAGATACGATTGATAAGGTATTGTGCGAGGAGGGAGGGAGGGAAGGAGGGAGGGTAGAGGAGGGGAGGAAGGAGAGGAACATGAGTTCGGAAAGTGGCTTGAAAGATCACTAGAGGATGGAGAGAACTAAGCAAAATTAAAATAATAGAAGGACAGATAAATAAATGAGAGAGAAAGAGCAGTGTTTCTCTTGACAATGACTGAGAAACGCCTGCAGGAATGCCTTCACAATTTGTCTTAGAACAATGATGTGTGTATGAGCGCCTTAAATGAGTATAATGAGTGTTAGTATACAGTTATAATGAGCAAGTGAGCGCCTCCAAGCCGTTAAGTGATCAGTACCAGGCAGGGTGCAGGGAGGCACATGTTCCCCCTGTACTCACCTAGTTGATGTTCCACACCATGGGTTGATGTTCCTCGCTCCCGCCTCTCGACATTTAATAGACTGGTAGGTGTCAGAGCCTTTTGGGCTCTGTCATATCTACTTTTAAAGCTGTGTGTGGTGTTCGTATCGTCCACCTTACTTCTTAACGCATGTTCGATATCTTTACACTGAAATTTTATTTATGGTGTGTCTGTGGCTCATTTGGGTACTTAGTTTCCAATCTGTGTTCCCTTGTTGGTGTTGTTCCCATGCTAGGCAATCTGTCCATGTTTGCCGTGTTTGTTTCCCTGAGTATTTTGTATTTCCTTATCATGTCTCCTCGTTTCTTCTCTCTTTCAGTGACACGAGGTTTGCTTTTTTTGGCTGTTCTCGCAGCTCATACCTCTCAGCTCTGGGACCAGTCTTTTGGCACACTTCTCAACTTTCTCCAGCTTCGTTTTGCATTTAACGAGATAAGGACTTAAGCTGTTGTGTGTGTACTCACCTAGTTGTGCTTTCGTGGGATGAGCTTCGGCTTTTTGGTCCCGCCCCGCAACTGTTAATCAACCGGTGTACAGATTGCATCTGTGTGTACTCACCTAGTTGTACTCACCTAGTTGTGTTTGCGGGGGTTGAGCTCTGGCTCTTTGGTCCCGCCTCTCAACCGTCAATCAACAGGTGTACAGGTTCCTGAGGTGTGTGTGTGTGTGTGTGTGTGTGTGTGTGTGTGTGTGTGTGTGTGTGTGTGTGTGTGTGAAGACCTTTTCGCAAGCATCATATTCGACGTGGTATTTTACCGTGCCAGAAGCGTTTGAACCTTTCAGCTCATCTAACCTATCAGTTCCGACCCTCATTAGTCTGAAGAAGTGACAATATAACTATGCTTCTAATTTCAATAAAGCCCTGGAATTTTGACGCTGTGGCGCATACTTCAAAATACAGTGAGGACAGGTTGGAACCTTTCATTTCCATTTTTTTCCCTGTTTATCCTTAAAGAAAGACTATAATCAGATATCTGTTTCTGTGTTCAGATATCCTTCTAAGCTTCAATTGATTTTATTTCAGAACATGTTTCGCTATCCTGGTTGCCGTGAAAATAACTTTTAACTGCACGATTATGGTGGTTTTGTAATTGACCCAACGGTTACAGTTGGCCAATTATCACGTCCCATACGTGCCTGAACTCTGTCATGTATCAGCCCAGCACCCTCCCCCCCCCCACTTCCCCAGTGTCGACCAATCTGGCTCCCCGCGTCACTCCCGCTGCTTCTGTTACCCTATAAATTAACACTGGATTTTATTTTGCACCATTTCCCCCTTTTGTGTGTTCACTATTTGTTTGGATTTGGTGAGTGTGTACTCACCTGCTGTTGTGTTCACCTGCTGTTGTGTTCACCTGCTGTTGTGTTCACCTGCTGTTGTGTTCACCTGCTGTTGTGTTCACCTGCTGTTGTGTTCACCTGCTGTTGTGTTCACCTGCTGTGGTGTTCACCTGCTGTTGTGTTCACCTGCTGTTGTGTTCACCTGCTGTTGTATTCACCTGCTGTTGTGTTCACCTACTGTTGTGTTCACCTACTGTTGTGTTCACCTGCTGTTGTGTTCACCTGCTGTTGTATTCACCTGCTGTGGTGTTCACCTGCTGTTGTGTTCACCTGCTGTTGTGTTCACCTGCTGTTGTATTCACCTGCTGTTGTGTTCACCTACTGTTGTGTTCACCTACTGTTGTGTTCACCTGCTGTTGTGTTTACCTACTGTTGTGTTCACCTACTGTTGTGTTCACCTACTGTTGTGTTCACCTACTGTTGTGTTCACCTACTGTTGTGTTCACCTACTGTTGTGTTCACCTACTGTTGTGTTCACCTACTGTTGTGTTCAGTTACTGTTGTGTTCACCTACTGTTGTGTTCACTTACTGTTGTGTTCACCTACTGTTGTGTTCACCTACTGTTGTGTTCACCTGCTGTTGTGTTTACCTACTGTTGTGTTCACCTACTGTTGTGTTCACCTACTGTTGTGTTCACCTACTGTTGTGTTCACCTACTGTTGTGTTCACCTACTGTTGTGTTCACCTACTGTTGTGTTCACCTACTGTTGTGTTCACCTACTGTTGTGTTCACCTACTGTTGTGTTCACTTACTGTTGTGTTCACCTACTGTTGTGTTCACTTACTGTTGTGTTCACCTACTGTTGTGTTCACTTACTGTTGTGTTCACCTACTGTTGTACTCGTACCGTTACTGTTCCTCATCCTCACAGAAGACATAGACAGGAACACAAGCCAGAGTTTCGTGTCACCCTTCGTGTCCGACACGAAGATATGAAGGAATATTGCTTGATGGGAAGATGCACACAAACTGTAGTCTAATATTAAGAACTTCCAATGGGCAGCGGGAAATTGTTTGATGTTCAACGGTGACAAACTCCAATAAAAAGGAAGAGCGAAAAACATAAAGGTATACACGGTTGAAGACTTCTATATAATATCATAAAAAGGACTAAGTGAAAGGTCTTGGAATACTAATATAAGACGAGCTTGTATTTAGATGTGAAGCAAATGAAGCCAACATTGCGAGAGCGAGGAACATGACGGATGGCTAATGAGAACATTCCATACAAGGGATCCCACACCGGTGACGGTACCCGTCTAAGCAATGATGCTATCTTGTGCGACTATTGTGCAGCCCTCGCATCCTCTTTTAACGCAGGCGAGATTGCAGTGCTGGAGAGTGCGCAGTAAGGCTAGAATCAGACTTCGCTGATTCTAGCCTTACTGCGTGCCTAGAATCAGCGAAGCATTTAAACTACCGTGACAGAGGCAAAACACTCAAACCGTACCTCTTGGAGAAAAAAAAGAGAGAGATATATCTTATCATATACTTGGAAGATACTAAACGTCAGGTTTAAAATCTGCACAATAAAATACCCTACTGGAGTTAGAGATACGGTAGTAGTGCAAAATATATCTAATGAAATGCCATGGTTCCGTAAGCACAAGCACACATCACAGTGTAAATATCAGAGGCCCACGACCTTTCCGTCTCGTGTCAATACAGGTAAGCAAATATCGTTGCAACACCAGTGGACGCGTTCAAGAGCGAACCGCACAAGTTTTTGCTGCAGTTGCCTAATCAGCCTGGCTGTGTAGGACTCCAGGCCACGGTGACAAGCAGCCTCACAGGTCAGGCAGTCACCAGGCAAAACGGGTCACAGCCAAGACTGTCGGAGTAGAACAGTGCCTTTAGGTAATCAACAGATAATCCTAAAAAGGGAGGTCTTTTCTTAGCAACAAAAATTAACCTTTTACCCAGGTAAACTAAGAAGTTGAATCCAGGGGAAAGTAATTAGAAAAAGAAGACCTCTTATGTTTAATTAGAAAGCTATTTTGATTAATTAGCAAGCTTAGATCCATATTTAAACAGGATAACTGGGCTCCTCGGTAAAAAAAACGAACTTATTTTCTTGGAGAACTTGGAGACGTTAAAATCTTTCGTTTGCAGAGTCCGGCTTACTGAAAAACTGGGCTAATTGGAGACCTCGAATTGAGATTATGTTTTTTTATTGTTAAAAAACTGTTCTATAAAGAGCTCAGCTCAACGTAAATCTCTACTCTCGAAGAACTTGGCTCCATGAAGTACTTTACGGATTGGAGAACTCGGTCCCTCGAATAACTCGACTCCTCTGAGAACTCGGTCCCTTGAATAACTCGACTCCTCTGTGAACTCGGTCCCTTGAATAACTCGGCTCCTCTGAGAACTCAGACCATCGGAGAACTCTGTCCCTCGAATAATTCGGTCCCTCGAATAACTCGGCCCCTCTGAGAACTCGGTCCCTCGGAGAACTCGGTCCCTCGGAGAACTCGGTCCCTCGGAGAACTCGGTCCCTCGGAGAACTCGGACCCTCGGAGAAGTCGGTCCCTCGGAGAACTCGGTCCCTCGGAGAACTCGGTCCCTCGGAGAACTCGGACCCTCGGAGAACTCGGACCCTCGGAGAACTCGGACCCTCGGAGAACTCGGTCCCTCGGAGAACTCGGTCCCTCGGAGAACTCGGTCCCTCGGAGAACTCGGTCCCTCGGAGAACTCGGTACCTCGGAGAACTCGGTACCTCGGAGAACTCGGTCCCTCGGAGAACTCGGTCCCTCGGAGAACTCGGTCCCTCGGAGAACTCGGACCCTCGGAGAACTCGGACCCTCGGAGAACTCGGACCCTCGGAGAACTCGGTCCCTCGGAGAACTCGGTCCCTCGGAGAACTCGGTCCCTCGGAGAACTCGGTCCCTCGGAGAACTCGGTACCTCGGAGAACTCGGTACCTCGGAGAACTCGGTCCCTCGGAGAACTCGGAGAACTCGGTCCCTCGGAGAACTCGGTCCCTCGGAGAACTCGGTACCTCGGAGAACTCGGTCCCTCGGAGAACTCGGTCCCTCGGAGAACTCGGTACCTCGGAGAACTCGGTCGTAAACGAAGAGAACTGAGCTTAATTAGGAAGACAGCTGCCCTTCGGTGACCCACCTGGTGACTCACCTGGTGACCCACCTGGTGACCCACCTGGTGACCCACCTGGTGACCCACCTGGTGACCCACCTGGAGACCCACCTGGAGACCCACATGGTGACCCACCTGGAGACCCACATGGTGACCCACCTGGAGACCCACATGGTGACCCACCTGGAGACCCACATGGTGACCCACCTGGAGACCCACATGGTGACCCACCTGGAGACCCACATGGTGACCCACCTGGAGACCCACATGGTGACCCACCTGGAGACCCACATGGTGACCCACCTGGAGACCCACATGGTGACCCACGGCCGTCAAGGACCGTCCTCAACCCTAGCATCTCCACCTGGCTCAATCCCTCAACACTCCCTCTGATGACTGACTCCCAGGCTGATCACTGCACGATAACTCGTTATCCAACATCCCCCTTCACATACTTAGGTCCTCCCCACATCTACACACAATAATTTCCCCCTTGCCTCCCCTCTCCCCCTCTTCTTACTTACGTATCACTTCCCTTCTACCCCTCTCACACCTCCCTCCATCCTCCCTTCCTACGTCTCTACGTTTGTACATCATAATGCCTTCTGTCTTCCTTCTAGATACGTTGTTACACTATCTCCTTCACTCTAGCCTCGCGATACTTCCTATCTCCAGCCTCTTAACTCCTCCTTCCTAACACGCACTCCAACATTCCTCCATCACACACTCCATCACTCCTGCAGCAGGATGGGTCCTCAACACAGTAGCCACCTTGGGACGCCTCTTTCCAGGAGCTTTGAAGAAGCGTGGCCACACTACTCCAGCTCCAGTGTGGTCTAAGATGTGGTCATTTGCATGAACCCGGAGCCCTGTTAACACTGCCCCGGGAGCCCTGTTAACACTGCCCCGGGAGCCCTGTTAACACTGCCCCGGGAGCCCTGTTAACACTGCCCCGGGAGCCCTGTTAACACCGCCCCGGGAGCCCTGTTAACACTGCCCCGGGAGCCCTGTTAACACTGCCCCGGGAGCCCTGTTAACACTGCCCCGGGAGCCCTGTTAACACTGCCCCGGGAGCCCTGTTAACACTGCCCCGGGAGCCCTGTTAACACCGCCCCGGGAGCCCTGTTAACACTGCCCCGGGAGCCCTGTTAACACTGCCCAAGGAGCCCTGTTAACACTGCCCCGGGAGCCCTGTTAACACTGCCCCGGGAGCCCTGTTAACACTGCCCCGGGAGCCCTGTTAACACTGCCCAAGGAGCCCTGTTAACACTGCCCCGGGAGCCCTGTTAACACTGCCCCGGGAGCCCTGTTAACACTGCCCCAGCAGCCCAGTTAACACTGGCCTGAGCGATACACTGCACCCACCACCGCCCCTGTCTCCTAATTTACCAGCAGCCCCCTAGTGTTTACTGGCCCCTCTGACTCAGCCTCGCAAATTCCTTTCTGACTCTTCCCAGTCCAGCACCTGAGCCTTCCTGCGCGTAATTCTTGCATTCCGCGCAAGAATACCTTACACACGCTGCGTATTTTGTGGTATGCCGTGTTCTTGGAAATTGAATCAAGGAACAGTGAGAGCTAAGAATTTCCTTCCTCAAGAATTGGCGTTAAAAGTTATGTTGCTCAGCATGTTCAACCACACGCTCAGCATGTTCAACCACACGCTCAGCATGATCAACCACACGCTCAGCATGTTCAACCACACGCTCAGCATGTTCAACCACACGCTCAACATGTTCAACCACACGCTCAGCATGTTCAACCACACGCTCAGCATGATCAACCACACGCTCAGCATGTTCAACCACACGCTCAGCATGTTCAACCACACGCTCAGCATGTTCAACCACACGCTCAACATGTTCAACCACACGCTCAGCATGATCAACCACACGCTCAGCATGTTCAACCACACGCTCAACATGTTCAACCACACGCTCAACATGTTCAACCACACGCTCAGCATGTTCAACCACACGCTCAGCATGTTCAACCACACGCTCAACATGTTCAACCACACGCTCAGCATGATCAACCACACGCTCAGCATGTTCAACCACACGCTCAACATGTACAACCACACGCTCAACATGTTCAACCACACGCTCAGCATGTTCAACCACACGCTCAGCATGTTCAACCACACGCTCAACATGTTCAACCACACGCTCAACATGTTCAACCACACGCTCAGCATGATCAACCACACGCTCAGCATGTTCAACCACACGCTCAGCATGTTCAACCACACGCTCAACATGTTCAACCACACGCTCAACATGTTCAACCACACGCTCAGCATGATCAACCACACGCTCAGCATGATCAACCACACGCTCAGCATGTTCAACCACACGCTCAACATGTTCAACCACACGCTCAACATGTTCAACCACACGCTCAGCATGATCAACCACACGCTCAGCATGTTCAACCACACGCTCAGCATGTTCAACCACACGCTCAACATGTTCAACCACACGCTCAGCATGATCAACCACACGCTCAACATGTTCAACCACACGCTCAGCATGATCAACCACACGCTCAACATGATCAACCACACGCTCAGCATGTTCAACCACACGCTCAGCATGTTCAACCACACGCTCAACATGTTCAACCACACGCTCAGCATGATCAACCACACGCTCAACATGTTCAACCACACGCTCAGCATGATCAACCACACGCTCAACATGTTCAACCACACGCTCAGCATGATCAACCACACGCTCAACATGATCAACCACACGCTCAGCATGTTCAACCACACGCTCAGCATGTTCAACCACACGCTCAACATGTTCAACCACACGCTCAGCATGATCAACCACACGCTCAACATGTTCAACCACACGCTCAGCATGTTCAACCACACGCTCAGCATGTTCAACCACACGCTCAGCATGTTCAACCACACGCTCAGCATGTTCAACCACACTCTCAAAATGTTCAACATGTTGAGCGATCTTCACAACATTCTTCCCTACACAATCTTCACTACCCACGTTAATCTTCCGTACAAACAATCGCCACTATGCACGACCTGTCTCATATGATCTACACGACACGGAACTGGATGAGGCTCTAATTCACCATTCATGAGCCTCGCACCACACGACCAGCTATGGTGCAGCTGTCGTTGTCTCTGCCAGCTATGGTGCAGCTGTCGTTGTCTCTGCCAGCTATGGTGCAGCTGTCGTTGTCTCTGCCAGCTATGGCGCAGCTGTCGTTGTTTCTGCCAGCTATGGTGCAGCTGTCGTTGTCTCTGCCAGCTATGGCGCAGCTGTCGTTGTTTCTGCCAGCTATGGTGCAGCTGTCGTTGTCTCTGCCAGCTATGGCGCAGCTGTCGTTGTTTCTGCCAGCTATGGTGCAGCTGTCGTTGCCTCTGCCAGCTATGGTGTAGCTGTCGTTGTCTCTGCCAGCTATGGTGTAGCTGTCGTTGTCTCTGCCAGCTATGGTGTAGCTGTCGTTGCCTCTGCCAGCTATGGTGTAGCTGTCGTTGTCTCTGCCAGCTATGGCGCAGCTGTCGTTGTCTCTGCCAGCTATGGTGTAGCTGTCGTTGTCTCTGCCAGCTATGGTGTAGCTGTCGTTGTCTCTGCCAGCTATGGTGCAGCTGTCGTTGTCTCTGCCAGCTATGGTGCAGCTGTCGTTGCCTCTGCCAGCTATGGTGCAGCTGTCGTTGCCATAGAGAGACCCTCAAGATACACTGCATCCGGATCCCAGGCAACGCTTGGAGGGAACACTGCAGTATGGACATGTTCCGTAGCCTAAGAAGAGGGTATTGTCCCTAGTGTCGTGTAGTGTCCAGACGATGTTCACTCGCATTACGCCAGGTATAGTGTACAGTGAGAACCTTCACCACCAGGGATCACGGTGAAGGCAGTGTACCGTGACGACCTGCACCCGGGCGAGCGTCGAGTGAACAATGAAGGTAGTGTACCGTGAATGTTGTTCAATGAGGATCTTCGCCCGGGCTAGGGTCGGGAGTGTGTGTGTACAGAAGACTCCCTCCACCAGGGTACATGGAGCCTCCACCAGGGTACATGGAGCCTCCACCAGGGTACATGGAGCCTCCACCAGGGTACATGGAGCCTCCACCAGGGTACATGGAGCCTCCACCAGGGTACATGGAGCCTCCACCAGGGTACATGGAGCCTCCACCAGGGTACATGGAGCCTCCACCAGGGTACATGGAGCCTCCACCAGGGTACATGGAGCCTCCACCAGGGCTGCGGTCATTGTGATGGTCCACGAATTTAGTTTTCAACGTATTCAATATTTTCAATAATACTTTAATTAAAATTAATCGTTGGTTGCGCTCGGAACACAATGGTAATATAAACGGTGGGATGAGATGGAGACAGAGCGAAATAGAGAATATAGATAGATAGACAGAGAGAGAGAGAGAGAGAGAGAGAGAGAGAGAGAGAGAGAGAGAGAGAGAGAGAGAGAGAGAGAGAGAGAGAGAGAGAGACAGAGAGAGAGAGACAGAGAAAGAGAGAGAGAGAGAGAGAGAGAGAGAGAGAGAGAGAGAGAGAGAGAGAGAGAGAGAGAGAGAGAGAGAGAGAGAGAGAGAGAGAGAGAGAGAAAGAGAGAGAGAGAGACAGCTCAACTTGTATTTCATATTGAGGATACACACACAAGCGGACACAGACAATTTAACATATCAGTGAACAGACAAACGGAGAGACAGAGTGAGACGTGATGCTTGACCCGACGCCGTGCGTGGCGGGGTATAATAACTCATCAAGGTGGGTATGTACAGCTCCTCCGGACACTTTCCTCGCCCTCCTTCATAATTCCTTCTTGCTATTATCTTTTAATTACCAGTTGTGAGTCTGCCAGTTCCCTAAGTCCTTGGTGGCCCCTCACCAGATGTCCTCGTCCTCTCTGAGGGTCTTGTGGACATGAAGATAATGGAACAAGTGCGTTATAGAAGTAATTGTTCATTACTCCTATGTTCTTTGTACACGCATTCTTTTGAATACAAATTTTCATTTTGAATTTGAACCTGCAGAAGGTCCTTTGTCTTAAGTGAGACATCGTCTATCAACCCACTTCCAAATATGTATTTATCGTCAAATAAAATCCTATATTTAAAAGGATTTAACAAATCTTTTTCACAATAAAGACACGATTGCCTCTTTTAATATTGTCAAATCCTATATTTAATAGAATTTGAGGTAAACTCATTGTTGAAACATGATAACTTGTTCCTCCGATCTCTAATACTTTTTTTTTTAACCTATGAGTACCCACAGTTCCCAGTTATCCCTAAAGTTACTAATGACGCTGCAAGCCAACACCTGTTATTCAACAATTTATATCCCTCTGGCTAAACCTTGTGGTCACCTCACACTTGTATAATGTGCTCACTTACTGTGAGGTTCTTAACACAATGTGCGGCACAGCCAGACGCCTGTGATGGGTAAGGTGAACAAGCCCTTGATGATCAGCCTGTGTTTACCATCACTGAGTTATATTCACAGTGTTTATGTTTTACTCCCCCTTTGACTAACATTGGCTCTTCCCTTCCTCATCTATTGTGTGTGAAACCTTTTGTGTATATAAATATTATATTCTGACTGTAGTTCCCTATATGTTAAAAATGCATCCATGTACTCTTATTCCTTTCGCGTCCTCTCGCTTCCTATTGCGTCCTCTCGGCTCCTCTTGCGTCCTCTCGCCTCCTCTTGCGTCCTCTCGCTTCCTCTTGCGTCTTCTCGCTCCTCTTGCGTCGTCTCGCTTCCTCTTGCGTCTTCTCGCTCCTCTTGCGTCCTCTCGCTTCCTCTTGCGTCTTCTCGCTCCTCTTGCGTCCTCTCGCTCCTCTTGCGTCTTCTCGCTCCTTTTGCGTCGTCTCGCTTCCTCTTGCGTCCTCTCGCCTCCTCTTGCGTCCTCTCGCTCCTCTTGCGTCCTCTCGCTTCCTCTTGCGTCTTCTCGCTCCTCTTGCGTCGTCTCGCTTCCTCTTGCGTCCTCTCGCTTCCTCTTGCGTCCTCTCGCTCCTCTTGCGTCCTCTCGCCTCCTCTTGCGTCCTCTCGCTCCTCTTGCGTCTTCTCGCCTCCTCTCGCTCCTCTTGCGTCCTCTCGGCTCCTCTTGCGTCCTCTCGCCTCCTCTTGCGTCCTCTCGCTCCTCTTGCGTCGTCTCGCGTCCTCTTGCGTCCTCTCGCCTCCTCTTGCGTCCTCTCGCTCCTCTTGCGTCCTCTCGCCTCCTCTTGCGTCCTCTCGCTCCTCTTGCGTCCTCTCGCCTCCTCTTGCGTCCTCTCGCTCCTCTTGCGTCCTCTCGGCTCCTCTTGCGTCCTCTCGCCTCCTCTTGCGTCCTCTCGCTCCTCTTGCGTCCTCTCGCCTCCTCTTGCGTCCTCTCGCTCCTCTTGCGTCCTCTCGCCTCCTCTCGCTCCTCTTGCGTCCTCTCGGCTCCTCTTGCGTCCTCTCGCCTCCTCTTGCGTCCTCTCGCTCCTCTTGCGTCCTCTCGCCTCCTCTTGCGTCCTCTCGCTCCTCTTGCGTCCTCTCGGCTCCTCTTGCGTCCTCTCGCCTCCTCTTGCGTCCTCTCGCTCCTCTTGCGTCCTCTCGCCTCCTCTTGCGTCCTCTCGCTCCTCTTGCGTCCTCTCGCTCCTCTTGCGTCCTCTCGCCTCCTCTTGCGTCCTCTCGCCTCCTCTTGCGTCCTCTCACTTCCCTTCCTTTTTCATCATCATCAATCCTGGTTTCTTATACTCTTTCATTTCCATGCG
This sequence comes from Procambarus clarkii, assembly GCF_040958095.1. Classification (NCBI taxonomy): domain Eukaryota; kingdom Metazoa; phylum Arthropoda; class Malacostraca; order Decapoda; family Cambaridae; genus Procambarus; species Procambarus clarkii. The sequence continues at coordinate 13,369,591 of NC_091172.1, read as the reverse complement.
CTCTCTTCCGCATCTTTTACTTGTACCAGCGGTCGGGTGTCCCCGAGGGTGTCCAGGAGAGTGTCCAGCGTGTACCTACACGACCCCCTCCTCAATACCACACCTACACCTCCCTCAACTCCCTGGTCCTTGCTACACTTCCAGCATCACACTTACACACCTTCCATGCAAATGGTTGTTAGAGTTCAACCCCTATTAAGTGTAAGGTAATGAATATAGAAAATATTGACAGTAGAAAGACAGAAAGCTACACTATGAGAGGAAGAGGATGATTGGTGAAGGGTGGTGAGGGAGAAGGCGATTGATGAAGGGGTGGGGGAAGGAGTAGGTGATTGATGAAAAGATAGAGTGATAGACCTTGCCTCAGTTCGAAGACAAGTACTTACAACATGCAAATTCTGCATTGTGATTGGCTACCAGGCCGTATAAGAGTAGTAGTGTAGGATTAGTGTTCATCTGTACTTGACAGTCAGATAGTCATACTGGCTCATTATTGGCTGTTGGACGAGTGTTCGTCTGTGATTGGCAATAAACGGAAAGAATTTCTCAGTACTGACTACAGTCGTTCTTGGCTATACATATACTGCCCTGTGACTGACTATACATATACTGCTCTGTGACTGACTATACATATACTGCCCTGTGACTGACTATACATATACTGCTCTGTGACTGACTATACATATACTGCCCTGTGACTGTCTATACATATACTGCCCTGTGACTGTCTATACATATACTGCTCTGTGACTGACTATACATAAACTGCTCTGTGACTGACTATACATATACTGCTCTGTGACTGGCTATACATATACTGCTCTGTGACTGGCTATACATATACTGCTCTGTGACTGGCAAAAACACCATTGATTTCTGACTGTTTCGAGATTAGATTAGTCTGGAGCTGCCGCAGTCGACACGCTCCTCCTGGTTGATGGGGTTACCTGGTTGATGGGGTTACCTGGTTGATGGGGTTCTGGGTAGCTCTCCTACTCCCCAAGCCCGGCCCGAGACCAGGCTCGACTTGTGAGAGTTTGGTCTACCAGGCTGTTGCTTGGAGCGGCCCGCAGGCCCACATACCCACCACAGCCCGGCTGATCCGGAACTTCTCTTAGAAGAAGTTCTCCTCTCTGGTCCCATGAAGGGTGCGACTGGGAGTAAGGCGGTGGTAAGGTGGTGTTTAAGATTCAGCTACTCGGAAGACAAAGTTCCAAGTAGCACGGGTTATGGTGAGCCCGTAAGGCTCTTTGGAGCCATTATCTGTACAATATCTGGTACTGGAGATCTGGGGATGGGGTCCGTGGACGCGCCAATACAATACAAGATTAAAGTGTGTGTGTTTTGTTGTTGTAGTGGACGTATGTGTGATGAACACTTAGGGGTGAGGTGTTCACTTGAGCGTGAGGTGCTCACTTGAGCGTGAGGTGTTCACTTGAGCGTGAGGTGTTCACTTGAGCGTGAGGTGCTCACTTGAGCGTGAGGTGCTCACTTGAGCGTGAGGTGTTCACTTGAGCGTGAGATGTTCACTTGAGCGTGAGGTGCTCACTTGAGCGTGAGGTGTTCACTTGAGCGTGAGGTGTTCACTTGAGCGTGAGGTGTTCACTTCAGCGTGAGGTGTTCACTTCAGCGTGAGGTGTTCACTTGAGCGTGAGGTGTTCACTTGAGCGTGAGGTGTTCACTTGAGCGTGAGGTGCTCACTTGAGCGTGAGGTGTTCACTTGAGCGTGAGGTGTTCACTTGGGCGTGAGGTGTTCACTTGAGCGTGAGGTGTTCACTTGAGCGTGAGGTGTTCACTTGAGCGTGAGGTGTTCACTTGAGCGTGAGGTGTTCACTTGAGCGTGAGGTGTTCACTTGAGCGTGAGGTGTTCACTTGAGCGTGAGGTGTTCACTTGAGCGTGAGGTGTTCACTTGAGCGCGAGGTGTTCACTTGAGCGTGAGGTATTCACTTGAGTGTGAGATGTTCACTTGAGCGTGAGGTGTACACTTGAGCGTGAGGTGTTCACTTGAGCGTGAGATGTTCACTTGAGCGTGAGGTGTACACTTAAGTGTAAAGTGTACAGTTGAAACACCTCACACCTGCTCGTTTGCCAAGGAACACACTGCGCGCTGAACCTCACAATCTCACTGAACCACAATCTCACTGAACCACAATTTTACTGAACCACAATCTTACTGAACCGCAATCTTACTGAACCACAATCTTACTGAACCACAATCTCACTGAACCACAATTTTACTGAACCACAATCTTACTGAACCGCAATCTTACTGAACCACAATCTTACTGAACCACAATCTTACTGAACCACAATCTTACTAAACCACAATCTTACTGAACCACAATCTCACTGAACCACAATCTCACTGAACCACAATCTTACTAAACCACAATCTTACTGAACCACAATCTTACTGAACCACAATCTTACTGAACCTCACAATCTTACTGAACCACAATCTTACTGAACCACAATCTTACTGAACCACAATCTTACTGAACCACAATCTTACTGAACCGCAATCTTACTGAACCGCAATCTTACTGAACCACAATCTTACTGAACCACAATCTTACTGAACCACAATCTCACTGAACCACAATCTTACTGAACCACAATCTTACTGAACCACAATCTTACTGAACCTCACAATCTTACTGAACCACAATCTTACTGAACCACAATCTTACTGAACCACAATCTTACTGAACCACAATCTTACTGAACCTCACAATCTTACTGAACCACAATCTTACTGAACCACAATCTTACTGAACCACAATCTCACTGAACCACAATCTCACTGAACCACAATCTTACTAAACCACAATCTTACTGAACCACAATCTTACTGAACCACAATCTTACTGAACCACAATCTTACTGAACCACAATCTTACTGAACCGCAATCTTACTGAACCGCAATCTTACTGAACCACAATCTTACTGAACCACAATCTTACTGAACCACAATCTTGTCGGAAAATCCGACACCATTTAATAATCATACAGATAATAGCTGTATTGTATAAACAAGTTACCCATAGAAAACGTAACTTGTAGTGGAATTACCGTCTAAAGAAAACGGGATATCATCACCACATACTATTATAATTCACCAGCTATTCTGCTGGGAATTATTCTTAAATACATTAGTCTTTGGACTTTACCATCATAAAAACATCTTATATAAATTAACTTAATTATCAATATTAAAGTAGAGTAAATGTGACCCTTCTATCACTTTCTGAAATGTGGACAATGTAAGCCAGGCGTCAGAGTGAGGAGGAGGGCAGCCATTGTTGTTTTATACGAGACCAGAGGCTCACACGGGAGCAAATTCAGCTCCTGTTAAATTTACTTGGACGTAGTGTTATGGAAACCAAAGGTGTACCATTGTCAACACGCTGTCTACAAATTCAAGTTAAGTGTCTATCCGAAACCCGTTTATCATTCATTTATGGCCATTAATGTCAGGATATAGGGTGACCCGGTTAGATCACGTGGAAGCCTCAAACTAAAGGTAATTAAGCCAGGTCTTCAATGTTCCATGTACTGTATAGTGTTTTCTCTGATATAGCTTGTCATATATAGGATTCTGGCTTCACAGCTAGCGCACTTTTGACAGGTCAAGACGAGGATGGAAGACTTTGTGCACCAGTTACTGGGTGAGGAAGCTACCTCAAAGAGGATAATTTGGTGTCTACACCCTAGTTATACCTGGTGGACTAACCTGCTGTACTATAAGATAAGGAACCTTTTCAATGTATGTAGTTAATACTGTAGTTTGATTGGCTGCATATATATATAAACTAATAAACCCCCCCTAATGTGTAGAGGATCGATTTGTGAGATTATGAGATTATTGCAGAAATACAGTCCACTCATTATCATACAAATTGCTATCGAAGTATATAAATTAACGTAAATATAAATTCATATAAATTAAATAAATATAAATCTCACAGGTCGGTTCCCACAAATCTCACTGAACCACAATCTTACTGAACCACAATCTTACTGAACCACAATCTTACTGAACCTCACAATCTTACTGAACCACAATCTTACTGAACCACAATCTTACTGAACCACAATCTTACTGAACCACAATCTTACTGAACCACAATCTTACTGAACCACAATCTTACTGAACCGCAATCTTACTGAACCGCAATCTTACTGAACCACAATCTTACTGAACCACAATCTTACTGAACCACAATCTCACTGAACCACAATCTTACTGAACCACAATCTTACTGAACCACAATCTTACTGAACCACAATCTTACTGAACCACAATCTTACTGAACCTCACAATCTTACTGAACCACAATCTTACTGAACCTCACAATCTTACTGAACCACAATCTTACTGAACCACAATCTTACTGAACCACAATCTCACTGAACCACAATCTCACTGAACCACAATCTTACTAAACCACAATCTTACTGAACCACAATCTTACTGAACCACAATCTTACTGAACCACAATCTTACTGAACCACAATCTTACTGAACCGCAATCTTACTGAACCGCAATCTTACTGAACCACAATCTTACTGAACCACAATCTTACTGAACCACAATCTCACTGAACCACAATCTTACTGAACCACAATCTTACTGAACCTCACAATCTTACTGAACCGCAATCTTACTGAACCACAATCTTACTGAACCACAATCTTACTGAACCACAATCTCACTGAACCACAATCTTACTGAACCACAATCTTACTGAACCTCACAATCTTACTGAACCGCAATCTTACTGAACCACAATCTTACTGAACCACAATCTTACTAAACCACAATCTTACTGAACCACAATCTTACTGAACCGCAATCTTACTGAACCGCAATCTTACTGAACCACAATCTTACTAAACCGCAATCTTACTGAACCACAATCTCACTGAACCACAATCTTACTGAACCACAATCTTACTGAACCACAATCTCACTGAACCACAATCTTACTGAACCACAATCTTACTGAACCACAATCATACTGAACCACAATCTTACTGAACCGCAATCTTACTGAACCACAATCTCACTGAACCACAATCTTACTGAACCACAATCTTACTGAACCACAATCATACTGAACCACAGTCAACTGTTGTTTATAACAACAGTTGATTGGGAAGTTTTCATGCTTGTAAACTGTTTAATAAATGTAACCAAAGCCGTCAAAGATTGAGGAAAGATGTACACGTTCGTAAGGACTTGCGAAACTGCTTCGTGAATCAGGCCCCTGGTGGTCATCCGGCTGAAGCTGGCACTATCGACAGCTACAAGATGATATCAGAGGCTGGTATATCAGTTTAACTGTTAAGTAGCACACGAAATATATGAGTGTTCCGTGTGTGTGTGTGTGTGTGTGTGTGTGTGTGTGTGTGTGTGTGTGTGTGTGTGTGTGTGTGTGTGTGTGTCTGTGTGTGTGTGTGTCTGTGTGTGTGTGTGTGTGTGTGTGTGTGTGTGTGTGTGTGTGTGTGTGTGTGTGTGTGTGTGTGTGTGTGTGTGTGTGTTTCTGTGTGTGTGTGTGTGTGTGTGTGTGTGTGTGTGTGTGTGTGTGTCTGTGTGTGTGTGTGTGTGTGTGTGTGTGTGTGTGTGTGTGTGTGTGTGTGTGTCTGTGTGTGTCTGTGTGTGTGTGTGTGTGTGTGTGTCTGTGTGTGTGTGTGTGTGTGTGTGTGTGTGTGTGTGTGTGTGTGTGTGTGTGTGTGTCTGTGTGTGTGTGTGTGTGTGTGTGTGTGTGTGTGTGTGTGTCTGTGTGTGTGTGTGTGTGTGTGTGTGTGTGTGTGTGTGTGTGTGTGTGTCTGTGTCTGTGTGTGTGTGTGTGTGTGTGTGTGTGTGTGTGTGTGTGTGTGTCTGTGTGTGTGTGTCTGTGTGTGTGTGTGTGTGTGTGTGTGTGTGTGTGTGTGTGTGTGTGTCTGTGTCTGTGTGTGTCTGTGTGTGTGTGTGTGTGTGTGTGTGTGTGTATGTGTGTGTGTGTGTGTGTGTGTGTCTGTGTGTGTGTGTGTGTGTGTGTGTGTGTGTGTGTGTGTGTGTGTCTGTGTGTGTGTGTGTGTGTGTGTGTGTGTGTGTGTGTGTGTGTGTGTGTGTGTGTGTGTCTGTGTGTGTCTGTGTGTGTGTGTGTGTGTGTGTGTGTGTATGTGTGTGTGTGACTCTGAGAACGCAGAGAGGAACAACAGAGGTATACCAGCGGGTATGTGGCAGAAATATTATACCTGGTGTTAGATAAACCAAAACATACTCAGAAAAGATAAGCAGAGTTTGTTCTGCAGAAAAGAGAGAAAGGGAGTATAAAGAAAAACAGGAGAGTGTGAAAGTGTAAGGGAAAAATAGGAGCAGGCAGGATACAGGGTCAAGAATAAAAAGAGCAAACAAAGAGAGAAATTGAACCATTTATAATTCAAAATGCTGGTGTGGGTAGCAGTGTAGGAGTGTTCTCATTGGCCGAGCGCACGTGACGTCATTTCCCCTACCATGACGTAAGAGGTGAACTAAGCGGAGGCGGGAATAATGTCAGTGTCCGTCTGGCCGGCGCGTAAAGCAGGTGTGTGTACTGCGCCTTCTTTCTCCATTATGTGTTTAGGAAACATATATTATCCATCACAAACAGCCTCTACCTTCAAATGTAGATAATAGCACACAATGAAATCAGATCAACAAGAAACGTCTATGAGAAAATCTCTACCGCAGGACGGCGGATCGTTGATATTTCTGTTGCGTTTCCGCCATTTAAAAACTATTTTGTGTTTCGTATATCATTTAAGATATCCTTTTTTTTCAAATAAATTTTCTTCTGTTACAAAGGCCTTTTTCCCAGCCAGTTGGCGTTAGATTTTTAATATTGTTGATGTGTTCGCCAGTCTTTTATATATTTATTGTCGGTTAACAGATGGCTGGTTAATACTTTTATGTAAATATTTACAAAGACGGGCGACGCCGTCTGTTTACAACAAAATAATGCATCACAAAGATAGAAGCACTAATGAGTTAGATTAATCAGCAAATATTTCTTTATGTGAATTGTTTGGAGGAGGTTGAGTCCCTGAGACTCACAACTGGTAGTTGAGTGTGAGTGAGGTGTGAGTGAGGTATGAGGCATGGCTCTGTGTGTCCTCACAAACGCTTCTCTCCCTCTTCCCCTTCTCTCACGGTCCCGTCTCCTGACACACTCCTCTCTCTCCTCCTCACACACTCCTCTCTCTCTCTTCCTCTCTGTCCTCCTCACACACTCTTCTCTCCTCACACACGCTGCTCTTCCCTCACTCTTCGCCTCACCCCCCTTTCACCCCCCCTCCCCCCCCTCCCCCCTCCCTCTCCTTTCGCTCAGTCATTATTCGTTTCACATCTTTCATTTCCTCATTACCATTGTCCTGTATTTCCTGTCTTACTTGCCTTTTCTTTCAGAACTTGTTTTCCGAGCGCCTTTGTCTGTCTTCTCTCTTGTTTCCTCGACTCTTTGCAACACATTCTTCCATTTTTTGTCACATACTGTTGAATGGACCTAAGTTCATTAGGACAGAAGGACGATACTCTCAGGTTATAGGCAGTATAGACCTGCCTTATGATGTGAGACTGAGGAAGCTTAATTTACATCTCCAGAAAGACGCAGAGAAAGAGGTGACAGAACTGAAGAGCCCAAGTGGCTGAAAGGGCAAACCAAAGAGGATACAAATAATGTGTTCAGTGTTTCCACACAAAATAGAACGAATTGCAATGGATACATATTGGATACAACTAGATTTATGAGCGGCCTGGATGACTGTTCGTTTGGCTCAAATGGTTGTTAATTGGAAAAAAATAGTTGTTGATTTATGGTATAAATGTCCGGATAATCTGGTATTGTTTGATTGTTTCAAGCGTAGTTTAGACATAAATGAATGCGTTTGGGTAGATATAAATAGGAGTTGCCTTTGTATGAGCCAATAGGCTTTTTACAGTTTCCTTTGTTCATGTTTTTCTTTCTCCTCGCTTTCATTCCCTTCCTTCATGTTTCCTAACTTTCTATATCTCTTCCCTCCCCCCACCCAACCACTTGGACTGGGCGGTAGAGCGACGGTCTCGCTTCATGCAGGTCGGCGTTCAATCCCCGACCGTCCAAGTGGTTGGGCACCATTCCTTCCCCCCGTCCCATCCCAGATCGTTATCCTGACCCCTTCCCAGTGCTATATAGTCATAATGGCTTGGCGCTTTCTCCTGATAGCTCCATAGCTCTCACCCCCCCTCCTTCCCCCTCTACTCCTTGTTCATATCCTCTGTTCTGTTCGTTTAGTGTTCCATCCTTTCTTCTACGAATTCTATCTTCTCGTACCTTCATCTGTTACCATTTTCGTATCTGCTATCAAAACCTCTTCCTTCATCTCTACTCTTCCGCTTTCTACTATTTTTACCCATCAACCCTCTTCACCCCTACGCCCCTCCCCCCCCTTCCACTCGCTGGTCACCCCTCTTCCCCCTCCGCACTACCCATCCTCTTCCCCCACATCCATATCCCCTTTTCCATCTCTACACCCCATCCCCCCCCACCCCAGTAACCCCCCCCCCACCCCTCCACGTATACCACGCGCGACTCGCAAACTTTCAACTAAAACAAACAACAGCTCAGTCAGCTTTACAAGAAAAAAAAGTATTGACTTGCCACTAACAGCCTTGTCTGTGGTCAGCCAAGAGCAGCCGCCCCTCTCACTGCCCCTCTCCGCCCTGTGCAAATAAAAAAAGTCTAAAGTGTATAAAAGCCTTTTGAAAATCCAAAAGAAAAGCATGTGGCTGCAGCCAGGGAGTTAGAGGACGACCACCGGCTGGAAGACGACCCCGGGACAGCCCGTGTGTCTCAGGGAAGGGCGGAAGGAGGGGACCAGAGACTCAAGGTAAATGGTGAGTGAACGCCCAAATATTTAACGGGGCACCAGCGAAGATACCGAACATGAGATCTGGTGCTCTGAAGACTCACGAACACCTTGAACAATGTACTGTGAGAGAGACACACACAGAGAGCGAGAGGTGATACAGAAACAGAGAATGATTTATTTTCAGAAACAGAGGCAGGGAGAGAGAGAGAGAGAGTGGTAACTATGTAGTACATATGCTCCGGGCAGAAAGTGGAAATTGATTTGGCAGGTTCTGCCCCAAACTGTGGAAACAACTTTTGAAATTTGCAGGATATTATGAAAAATAAGAATGCTGGTGAGAACTGAAAGAGAGAGAGAGATAGGGAGAAAGAGAGAGAGAGAGAGAGAGAGAGAGAGAGAGAGAGAGAGAGAGAGAGAGAGAGAGAGAGAGAGAGAGAGAGAGAGAGAGAGAGAGAGAGAGAGAGAGATAGAGAGAGAGAGAGAGAGAGAATATGAGAGACAGACTAGAAAAAACTGAAATTTACCAAAACTTTGAAGCCGTATTACTCAACGTTGAGTAAGAGGAAGAAGACAAAGACAAACCAATGAGGCTAGAGAGTGAAGAGAAGTGAAAGAAGAGGTAGAGACGTAACTGAAAAGCAGAGAAGGAACGAAGGAATGAGTTGGTGATGATTGAGAGATGAGCAAGGAGGAGGAAGCTGGCGAGGATGGGCAATATCCCTCCACTAATTGCCCACGTCCCATTAATCTTCGGGAGTGAAACTTAAGAAGGATCTCCGGTTGAAGACAGAATAGCTCACAAATTACTGTTTTTCCTCCCGTCGTTATTGTCATAAAGGCAGCTGCAGTGAACCCTTCGGGGGTAGAAATAGAAGTATTGAGAAGTATTTCTTTCTTGTCTCAATAAACATACTTAAACTTGAACTTGTTAACCCTCTCGTGTAAACAAGTGTCCGAACAAGTGTCCAAATGTCAGTGTGTCCGTCTGACATACAAGAGGGCAGGCGTGTTCTATGGAGCTAAGTACGGAGTTGTATTCAGTTAGGTTCAACAACGATTCCAATTATGATTAATATGGATTCATAACCAGTTTGATTTAACACGAATTCGTACTCTTTTTGAATACAGAAAACATCATACACAAAATTTCAGAAAAAGTAATATAGAAAAAATTGCAATTTTGTTTGCCGAAGTCCTCAATTTTTGTTTTTATCGTGTTTTATATCTTTCAAGTTATCAACAGTACGACATGTGCAACAGTCAGTATTTAATATGTAACTTTCAGTCGTTCTAGGTAATCTTTCAGTGGGTCTCCTGTGGGCTGACGGGAGGACCTTCTAAACTCTCTATCTGCTGTGTATCTCTTAAGATCTGCAGTGTAGCTTACCATCTGAGATGCTAAATAGCATCTCAGTTGAGCATCCTTATCGTCTGGCCGTCAGGTCTCCCCGATGTGCTGAAAAGCTGCTGAAAATCCAGTGAGACTCCAGAATCATTAAATATTCCCTGAACGCTATGCCGCCCCCTCCATTGGCTATATTTTCCCCTTGAACTGCAGTGTGGTTCATGGTGTGTTACACGATCCTGTATACTGCATAGATCAGTGAAGTTTAGTGTAGCGTGGTGATATATTGCACAGTTCCACCACCTACACTGTACTCACCTAATTGTGCGTACGGGGGTTGAACTTTGGCTCTTTGTTCCCGCCTCTCAACTGTCAATCAACTGGTGTACAGATTCCTGAGCCTACTGGGCTCTATCATATCTACATTTGAAACTGTGTATGGAGTCAGCCTCCACCACATCACTGTCTAAAGCATTCCATTTATTAACTACTCTGACACTAAAAAAATTCTTTGTAACGTCTCTGTGGCTCATCTAGGTACTAAGTTTCCACCTGTGTCCCCTTGTTCGTGTCCCACCCGTGCTGAAGAGTTTGTCTTTGTCCACCCTGTCAATTCCCCTGAGAATTTTGTAGGTGGTTATCATGTCTCCCCTTACTCTTCTGTTTTCCCAGGGACGTGAGGTTCAGCTCCTTTAGCCTTTCCTCGGAGCTCATTCCTCTCAGTTCCGGGACGAGCCTTGTTGCATACCGCTGATTCTTCTCTAGCTTTGTCTTGTGTTTAACTAGGTATGGACTTCAGGCTGGATATGCATACTCCAGGATTGGTCTTACATAAGTGGTATACAGTATAGCATATATACAGTATAGCATATATACAGTATAAAAGTGGTATACAGTATACTGTATAGTTCCCTAGTGTGCTACACAGTCTCTGGAACATCAGTGTAGTCTCCCTTATAGCCAGAGAATTCCATGATGTAGCACAGAGCCCCAAGTCCTCCAATGCAGCATCAGATGGCCCCCATTTCCGTTCCTAGATCAATGGTCCTATTAACAACTGCGCCGGGTATAATCAACGATAATCGACAACGATAAGAATGTAAGAACACCAATGTTATGTACTCTCACAAACCTATTGTACCTTATTGTAAATGAATTAAATAAATAAATACATATCGACAATAATCCTTCATACGGAGTGAGGTTCAACCTCTCTTAACATGTGGGTGCACAGTTGGCTCCACAGCGGCAGTGATAACACTGTCCTGGGGTCACAGTCTTCACGGTGGAGGCCGCGTCTCACTCTAAAATGGTATTGTCACTGTAGTGATGGATGGATGGTGAGGCTCCGGGAGACAGTGTCCAGGGTGAGTCAGTGGCTCGTGGGTAATACTGTCACCCATCACCATCTGACACCCCTCTCCCCCTCCCATCTCCTCTCACCTCTCTCCCTCCCATCTCCTCTCACCTCTCCCCCTCCCATCTCCTCTCACCTCTCCCCCTCCCATCTCCTCTCACCTCTCTCCCTCCCATCTCATTCAGATCCCTTCCGCATATCTCCCTGCCCTCTTCCTCTTCCTCCTCCTCCTCCTCCTCCTCCCTCGACTAACAACAATAGTGTCAGCCGCAGGGGCTGTGAGGCACCGCTCCTGGCACACAGTGGTGCCGCTGGTCTTATAGAGTCAATGGTGGCACTCGCGTCTTAGAGCCAAAGGTGGCACTAGCGTCCTTTAACAACTTGGGGGACACTCGGGCTAAATTTGCGCAAGTGGTGCTTCAGCAAAAGTTTGCAAAAAGTTGGTATACATCGTATCCATTTTTTCGCCCTGTGGCAGTTGTCCGTGCGTGTGCTTCCATATGTGTGCTGGCAGGGTGGAGTTCCAGCTCCTGGACCACCATATTGTCTGTGAACTTACAACACAAAATATATGATGAAAACGACTAATCGAGAATTTTGGAATTCGAACGATATAAAAATAAACAGGAGTATTACGAAGAAAACTGGGATAAACGGAAAAATAAGAAATGATGGGAATATGGTAACGATGTTAGTCATAAAAAATATCATAAAGAGAATAAAATTCAAATGAATTATTACGAAAATTAAACTGATTGAATCACTGACTATCGATCTACTGTTTCATTCACACATTTAAAGTATCGAAGGAACTTACACGGTGAATTACACTTCAAAATACATTGACCCTTTCCATGGGGTATATAGTCGTAATAACTTGTCGCTTTCCCCCTAATAGTTCCCTTCCCTTCCTTACTAGTCACTTACTAGTCGCGGCATAAAATCACTGGACTTGAAAACATGAAAATAATTACTGAATTACCGATTCGGGCTGAATCACCGTACCCACTGAATCACGATGCCCACAGAATCACGAGACCCACCGAATCACGATGCCCACAGAATCACGAGACCCACTGAATCACGATGCCCACTGAATCACGAGACCCACTGAATCACGATGCCCACAGAATCACGAGACCCACTGAATCACGATGCCCACTGAATCACGAGACCCACTGAATCACGATGCCCACAGAATCACGAGACCCACTGAATCACGATGCCCACTGAATCACGAGACCCACTGAATCACGATGCCCACTGAATCACGAGACCCACTGAATCACGATGCCCACAGAATCACGAGACCCACTGAATCACGAAGCCTAATGAGACACGATACCCAATGCATTACAATACTCAACGAATCGGGAATATGAATAAATACGAATCATATTGACTCGCTGAATATCAAGTTCCTCTCATGTCACTCGGTACTCGGGGTACAGTGCACATCTCTATGACTGGAAAATTAAAACTTAACTCTTTACGAAGATCAATATAATCTGAACCTCGGCCTTCATCACTCCAAATGTGAACAAATGTGAACAAATTCCACTTTTTTGTCAGGATCACCATTCTGTTGGCTGTTATGAATTTTTGGGGGAGTTTTAGGCATGCAACAAAAAAGTGCCTATCGTGGAAAAAATGCCAAATGCCCAACAAAATAGCCAAAATGCCCAACCCTAAAAAATGTCCAAGAAAAAAATACAAAATGCATAAGGAAAAAATTACAAAACGAACAACAAAAAAGTGGCGAAGGTCCAACAGAAAAGTGGCAAAGGCCCAACAGAAAAGTGGCAAAGGCCCAACAGAAAAGTGGCAAAGGCCCAACAGAAAAGTGGCAAAGGCCCAACAGAAAAGTGGCAAAGGCCCAACAGAAAAGTGGCAAAGGCCCAACAAAAAAGTGGCAAAGGCCCAACAAATAAGTGACAAAGGCCCAACAGAAAAGTGGCAAAGGCCCAACAGAAAAGTGGCAAAGGCCCAACAGAAAAGTGGCAAAGGCCCAACAGAAAAGTGGCAAAGGCCCAACAGAAAAGTGGCAAAGGCCCAACAAAAAAGTGGCAAAGGCCCAACAAATAAGTGACAAAGGCCCAACAAATAAGTGGCTAAGGGTCTACAAAAAATTGGCATACGCCCAACCAAAAAGTCCCAAACATCTAACAAAAAAGTGGAAACTAGCCAAGAAAACGTTCTGAACAGCCAAGAAAAAAGTTCTAAACCTGCCAAAAAATAGCACTAAACGGCCAACTAATAAGTGCCAAACGGCCAACTAATAAGTGCCAAACGGCCAACTAATAAGTGCCAAACGGCCAACTAATAAGTGCCAAAACATACACAAAAAACATATAGACATACAGAAAGAAACATAAACATATAGAGGGAAAATGGGAATAGAGGTAAGGCAAAAGAAAGTGAGCCATTCAGGGAGAAAAGACTGAAAAATAGATGAGGGCAGAAGGAAAATGTTGGGAATAAAATGAAATGAAGGGAAGAGAGACTTTCAAGAAGTATGTGAAAGATGAGAAATAATTGGAGGGGATTGCTATAAAGGAAGTGACCCAGACAAATTGGTTTGTTTTCTGGAAAAGCTTATACAAACTATTTTTGTGGTTTTGTTGCGTACAGTCGATAACACGTTGTGCCCCGTTACACAACATGCTCCAATTAAGTGAAACCTGGCAGAATGTATCCGTAGATTTATGAACAAAGAGTTGTGATGCATCCTTTGGCAAAACTGTATTGGTCCAAACATTCAGATCTGATAAGAAAGAACTTACTGACTCCCAACGACCTGAAAGTACTAGTATAAAAACTATGATTTGTTCAGATCTGAAACCTACATCTATGGACAGCACAAAACGTCCACTAGACTGTGCGACACAGTGGTTGCAAGGATCAGGTTGGGTTACCGTTACCTGTGGCAGGTGGCTGCAGGTGACGGGTCTCCCAATCCTGAGCACTCCAGTTGCAAACTCTGTGAGCAGGAACTACGGCATGATCTCCCGCACTACATCACTGAATGCCCAGTTATTAGACCTTTCAGACCAGTTGGCATGAGGTACCTGGAGCTTTGCAATTACTTTATTCACTCTCGTATTCTTGAAGATATCCTCACAGTATACCCAAAATTTGCCAGTGCAGGCTATTAAACACATGGCTCTGTATGACTAACCATCCTGCGAGATGGGGACTTGTATTATCACTGCTACCTTATTCAATCTTGTGTTGTTGATATCCTCAAAATGCATCCGGAGTCTGCCAGTGCAGACCGCTTATCACATGCCTCTGTATGACTAACCATCCTGTGTGATGGGGATTTTTTAGCATCACCTAGTTAGCTTTTTTGACACACTGCACTCCACTTCATATAGTCTAGGGTAGCTGCACTAATGCAGATGTACCTAATATGTTAATAAAAAAAAAAAAGCATCCTTTGGCTGTTGACCTTGAAAGTTATAGGGACATGAACCAGAACATTGAAACGTGTAGGCAGCACAAATACCTTGAAGTTGGTATTAACAGTGACATTGTAAACGATCTACACCGTAGGTTAAAAGAAAGACTAAAACCATTGAGAACACTTACTGGTAAGAATATTGGTATCAATATTAAATATGCTAGACTATTCTATATGATGTTTGTTAGATCTCTCGTTGATTATAATGCTCTGCACTTAATTAATTTCCCCTCCTCTGTGTTGGACAAACTTGAAGTAGTACAGAATGAGGCCATGAGGATAATTCTTGGTGCCCCAAGATGCACAAGAATCATCAACATGAGGGAAGAACTGAAGCTTCCAACCATACTAGAGAGAATAATGCAAGTTAACACTACCTTTTGCCTTAAAGTCATGAGAGATCCTACATCTCCTGCATTGCTCAGAGACAAATTATTTAGTGCTGTTAACACCCTTTTGACTGGTGCCGACATAACAACTCACTCCTTTTATGATAATTGGCTGAGCAACAATGCTTACAATCTCATTAAACTTAACATTCCTTTTAAGTGCAATCTACCTGTCTCTGATATTCCTCTTTATCTGTACCCCACCATTCAGGTATCATACACACCTGTCACCAAGAAAGATAATGAGAATCTTTCTCTTCTCAAAGCTGTCACACTTGAAACAATTGCCTCCTCCATCGAGAGTTTAAGATCTCACGAGCACTGTGTCTACACCGACGGCTCAGTCCAGTCTTCTACTGGACGGACTGCAGCAGCATGTAGGTTTTATAGAAATAATATTTGCACAAAGACTGTCAGTGTCAGGTTAAACAACTGGCTGACCTCCACACAAGCAGAACTAGCAGCATTACACTTAGCTACCAGTACATTAAAAAACATTGGAGGAATAATATTCTGCGATTCAAAGTCTGCTCTTCAAGCAATCGAAAACTTCTCTTGGAAGATCCACAGCAAGAACCTCATACTCCCAATTATAAATGACCTAATTGCTGCACAGAGTAAAGGGTCTCGAATCTCCTTTGTATGGATACCTTCACACATAAATATAACCCATCATAATGAGACAGACATTGCAGCCAAATTAGCGTGTAACAAAGATGAAGTTGAATTAGATCTAGGTATCCCCATCTCTGCTGTCAAAGCTGTATTGGTCCAAACATTCAGATCTGATAGGAAAGAACTTACTGACTCCCAACGACCTGAAAGTACTAGTATAAAAAACTATGATTTGTTCAGATCTGAAACCTACATCTATGGACAGCACAAAACGTCCACTAGACTGTGCGACACAGTGGTTGCAAGGATCAGGTTGGGTTACCGTTACCTGTGGCAGGTGGCTGCAGGTGACGGATCTCCCAATCCTGAGCACTCCAGTTGCAAACTCTGTGAGCAGGAACTACGGCACGATCTCCCGCACTACATCACTGAATGCCCAGTTATTAGACCTTTCAGACCAGTTGGCATGAGGTACCTGGAGCTTTGCAATTACTTTATTCACTCTCGTATTCTTGAAGATATCCTCACAGTGTACCCAAAATTTGCCAGTGCAGGCTACTAAACACATGACTCTGTATGACTAACCATCCTGCGAGATGGGGACTTGTATTACCACTGCTACCTTATTCACTCTTGTGTTGATGATATTCTCAAAATGCATCCGGAGTCTGCCAGTGCAGACCGCTTATCACGTGCCTCTGTATGACTAACCATCCTGTGTGATGGGGATTTTATAGCATCACCTAGTTAGCTTTTTTGACACACTGTACTCCACTTCATATAGTCTAGGGTAGCTGCACTAATGCAGATGTACCTAATATATTAATAATAATAAAAAAAGCATCCTGTGCGGTGGGGCATTTTAGTATTTCGTAGCTATTTCTAGACACAATTTGTACCCCCCCTTCATATACTCTAGGGTAGCTCCATAAATTCGGGTATACCTAAACGTGTTAATAAAGAAAAAAAATCAAAGTTTAACAGTACAGGCTACAGATCACAAGATCCTGTATAATTAACCATCATGTGAGATGTCAATTTTTGTACCACATAGCTAGCTCTTGACGCAAACCATATAACCCTTCATACAGTCTAAGGTAACTGTATAAAGCTCTGTTTTTCCAATATATCTTGCCATGAGTGAGGTCACTCATGAGTATCAATGGAACTTGACACTCATGAGTGTCAAGTGTTCTACTTTCAATTAATGCAGCCTTTTCTATGATGATTATACTTATCATTTTGGTCATGCTGAACTACTGTTAGGACAGTTGGTAATTTTGTATAGTATAATATATCACTGTTACTATTATGTTTAGTTCTAAGATTGTTATAGTACCTACAATATAGTCGCAGAACCATTACACACACAGATCACACTAACGTGATGCATCAACGTGATAACGTGATGTAGAACTTCGGTTTCAACTCTTTTAACCCTGTCGTAGCTCAGTCGATTAAGGCAGTTATTTATTTTTTTATTTTTTATTATTATTATTTTCTACCACAGACGTGGCCACACATTTACAATGCTAACCAGCATATATACATTTTCTTCTGTCCTCCATGGACAGGGTTAGAGAAGTGTTAAACATACAGTTCAAGGGTTTATTGAACAATCAACCACAGAAGGTGATTCGGTGCTTTTAAAATGCTAAGCTAACCTACATACGTATATACATAGATACACAGGTTTACGTACGCCCTACATAAAGTGTTAGATGTGTCTTTTACATAGTGTCATTAATGTACATTCACAAAGGTGAAATGTAATTCTGATCAGCTTCCATATATACTTTATACCCATACATATACATGCACACACACACACATATACATACATATACACGCACACACACATATACATACATACATATACACACACACACACATGCATTCACATACATTTGTCTCATTTACTCTGACAGGGTGAGATAGCTGATAAAGAAACTAGTGTGCAATTAAGCACTTAATCACTGAAGGTGATGAAGGTGCTTTTACAAGATCAGGTTATATAGTTACATGATATATATATATATATATATATATATATATATATATATATATATATATATATATATATATATATATATATATATATATATATATATATATATATATATATATTGTATGATTGATATATTACATGGTCAATCTTGGATACAAGTCCAATATATCATCAAGTGTTCCAGTACTCATATAGTAACTACAGACAGTGGGCAGGCAATTAAGGCAGTGTCTGGGATGCTCCCGGACGCAGGTTCGAATCCTCGTCACGGCCCTTGTGGATTTGTTCATTAGTCGCAGAACCCTTCAGAGCCTGTGAATACTATCTCCTTCAATCTCTAATCCTTCCGTGTCAAAAGGGTCACTCATGTCTCCCCTTCTCTCTCTCTCTTTACCATGTGGTAAGTTGAATACTGTATTTGTTAAGCCTATAAACAGTTTCTGTACCGGGTGTGCAATTTTGTTGGTATTCTGCGAATGATTCCATTCCCTCATTTAATTTGCCTTGATTGTAAATCCATCTGAATTTTTATTCGCGGCTTAATTTTAAACTCAATTCTTTCTGTGAATATATTGTCTGAAACTCGTTTCTCGTCTGTCTACTAATTATGGGTGCTGCTCGTTCAGGGGCAAATTTCTCGGGTTAGGCTCTGGTCCTGTCTGCTCAGCATTTTGGCATATTACCTCGACGTCAGCTTGAAATCAAGTCAACCGATTAAATGAGAACTTTGACAAACAGTTGGGTCCGTGACTGTAATTTAACACTAAAGCTTATTACGAATGAAAATCTTACAATAAATATATTAAATATTTAATTTCTAGGACAAACCTTGAGATCCCAAGTGTTAGTTAAGTTAAAAAAGACGAATAAGAGAGAGAGAGAGAGAGAGAGAGAGAGAGAGAGAGAGAGAGAGAGAGAGAGAGAGAGAGAGAGAGAGAGAGAGAGAGAACTCTCTCTCTCTCTCTCTCAATTTTCCTTTCTTCCATACTCAGTTTCTATCCTTCTTTTTCCCTCCGACCCTCCATCTGCATGTACAGAAGTAGTCGTCCCGGCTCCCCAACTTGGAAACAGTGCATGTAACTTGCCCAAACTTCCTAGCGTTGGGTTACAGGGCCAGCAGTTGTGGGAATGGTGTCACTCTTGGCAGGTGACGATGGGAATGGTGTCACTCTTGGCAGGTGACAATGGGAATGGTGTCACTGTTGGCAGGTGACAATGGGAATGGTGTCACTGTTGGCAGGTGACAATGGGAATGGTGTCACTCTTGGCAGGTGACGATGGGAATGGTGTCACTCTTGGCAGGTGACGATGGGAATGGTGTCACTCTTGGCAAGATGGTTGTGGTTATGGTGGTGGTGAGGGAAGATAATCTGGTGGACTACAAGACTTAATTATGATCATTTGTCCAAGCACATTTGCTGTTTTTTGCCAACTAAGAAAAATGTTATTACATTAGACCGTTCAAGCTGTCAGACGAACTTTTAATACCCACATGGTGACATCAGCTGGAAGCTTTAAACGCCAACCTGGTGACATCAGCTGGAAGCTTTAAACGCCAACCTGGTGACATCAGCTGGACGTGGGAGATGACGTCGTGTAAGTCCCACAAGAATCTCAAGATGGTTGGAGTAAGGTGCCATGCAGCTCTCAAGAGGTCATTTACATACTCCTCAGCTCGCCCAACATAATGTTTCACGTTTTTCTTTCACTATTTTCTCGGATGCAAATTTACTTGGACGCGGTCTTACGTATGACAGGGAGGAGGATATGTGGTGAGACTGTCAGCTGGCGTCAGCTGGGGAACCTGCTACATTGTCTTTTTTCCTGTAACCTCTTTTGTAACAAAAAATATATATTGGGTTGTCCTCTCATAGTTTTAAATATATATATAAATATATATTGGCTTCTGGTTGTCCTCTCATAGTTTTAAATATATATATAAATGTATATTGGCCCTTGGTTGTCCTCTCATAGTTTTAAATATATATATAAATGTATATTGGCCCCTGGTTGTCCTCTCATAGTTTTCCTAGAGAGGACAATCAGGGGCCCTCCCCACCCGTGCCAAAGACACCCACCGCAAGAAAGTTATTAACAACAGAACCGAGGCACGCAAAATCAGAGCAACAGTCAGCAAGAAAATAAGAAGGCAACACAGTAGAAGCGATCAGAGTCATCACCAGTGAAGACACAGTTGCCACGCCAAAACAGCACAAGCCTTGAGAGAAAAACACCCACCCAGAGCTCCATATGATGACAGTATACCACTAGTCGGTGTCACCAGAGCAGAGCCCGTATGTGTGGTCGAATCCATGGTGCAAAAAGCAGCTTTATCCTTCCCACCAGGATCAGCAGGCGGGTTCACAGGACTAAGACCCAACCACAGCAAACAAAGGCTTAACCCAGCACTGGGAGACATTGCACAGGACCTCCTGGTAGAGCTAACTCTATTCTCCAACACATGTCTAGCTGGCAACATACCAGAGACCATACTGACGCTACTCTCTGTGCCATGAGGAAAATGGATAGAGGAATCAGACCGATTGCTGTGGACAATTCACTCCGGCGTCTCGTCGCTAAGGCTGCTGCTAGAACAGTTAGCAAGGCAGCAGCAGACATGCTGAAGCCAAAACAGCTCGGGTTTGGCATAACCCAAGGGTGTGAGGCAGCAGCTCATGCAGCTAGAGCTTACATTACCAAAATTACAGATAAAAAACTGATAAAACTGATTTTAAAAATGCTTTCAATCTGGTAAGAAGGGATGCAGTACTCAGTGCGGTTCATCGCTTTTTTCCTTCCCTCTACCCGTTAGTAAACTCATGCTACAGCAAGAATCTAACTCTGCTTTTTGGGGAACATGAAATTGAATCACAAGAAGGTGTCCAACAGGGTGACCCCCTTGCTCCCTTTCTTTTCTGCCTAGTCATCAAGGAAGTCACCGATAACCTGTCCAGTGAGCTCAACATTTGGTTTTTGGACGATGGTACTCTAGCCGGCTCCCCAGCCTCACTCTTGGACGACATAAGAATAATCCAGGAGCAAGGAGCAAGCCTAGGCCTCACACTGAACTCTTCCAAGTGCGAAATAACCTCCACCAACCAGCACATAATAGAGCAAATAAAGGTTGTTTTGCCTGACATTCATACAACCAACCCTGAGGACAGCACACTCCTAGGTGCTCCTCTTGGGAGGAATGCCATCGACGGGGTCCTTGGTAAGAAGATCACTGACCTGAAGAGGATGAACGAGAGGATTGAAGACATTGATGCTCATGATGCACTTTACCTCATCACCAGATGCTTGTCCCTCCCCAGGCTGACCTACTTTCTTAGATGTTCGCCATCTTTCAATAATATTAAATTAGAAGGTACGACAGCCTTCTGAAATCAATGCTAGAAAAAGCACTCAACCTTTCTCTCAGCGACTCACAGTGGAAACAGGCCTCCCTTCCTGTCAGACTCGGGGGCCTTGGCGAGCGCACAGCAACACAAATTGCTGTACCAGCGTTCCTGTCCTCCTCAGTGGCGTCTGACAACTTGGTGAAGGAAATCCTACCTGAGCACCTAGTTCAACAGGCAGGGGTACATGATCCCAGCTTCACACACGGTACAACCTAATGGGTCTCTCTCGCAGGACCAGCACCCCAACCACTGCCTTCTGAAGCCCATAAGCAATCCAGCTGGGATCGCCCCATTGCCGACCAAGAAGCTGCGACATTGCTAGAAGCTGCGACAACACCACATGACACTGCCTGACTAAGAGCTGTAGCAGCTCCCCATGCAGGGGACTTCCTATTAGCAACCCCAATGTCAGCAACTGGCACCCGTCTCACACCGCAGGCCCTCCGAATTGTCGTGGCTCTCCGCCTCGCTGCCCCAATCCACACCGAACACAGGTGTATTTGCGGCGAGGCAGTGGCCAACAGGTACGGACGGCATGGCCTTTTCTGCTAAAGGACAGGAGGATGGCATGCAAGATACGGCGAGGTTAACGACTTTATCAAGAGAAGCCTTACTACAGCCGGTTGTCCAGCAGAGAGAGAGCCCCGTTACCTAATGCCCCACAACTCTGATGAGCCTGTCGGTTGCCCAGACGGGATCACGGTGAACCCCTGGAAGAATGGTAGACAGTTGTGTGGAACCAAACTTGCGTTTCAACTTTAGCCAACACCTATGTTCACTTCAGTGCTACACAAGCAGGAGGAGCTGCCAATCACCGGGAAGCAGCCAAGTCACGTAAATACAGAGATTTTGATCACCACTACAATTTTGTCCCCATTGCCTCAGAGACACTTGGTGCCTGGGGTAAAAGTGCAGCTAGGTTTTTGAAGGAGTTGGGGTCTAGTTGAAACAACTAGAGACCCTAGAGCTGCCAGTTTCCTCTTTCAGCGCCTTAGTGTGGCGATCCAGAGAGGAAATACTCACTGCATCCATGGTTCCTGCCCGCTATCTGAGGAGCTGGAGGAACTCTACAACCTGTGACAAGTAGCCTTGTACCCTGCATGTATCCAATGTTGTAACCCTTTTTGTGTAATGAAATATTAAAATAAAGTGAGATAGATATATACACACATACAAAAAGAATAGGGAATATTGGTGGTAGGAGAAGAAAATATCAGTGTTCAGTGAGGATCCACAAGGTCTTCTCTGAGTACTCTTTATTTTCTTCTCCGAGGCTATGGGTCCCTACACTTGCACCAGAGGTGGTACCCCTTTTAAGAATAAAAGAGAAATATATATATCCTCTATCACTCCTATAGGCAAGTTCAGTATTATGAGAACCTTAGGGTATTCTAGTTTGGGTAACAAACAACTGATATCTTTAATTATATTTTTATTAAGGACTTTAAATATAGTTGTAATGATAACAAAAGTATTCATTTCCCGCCACAGCGGTAGTCAGGTGACGCGGGCCTTCACACACTGTGTTCGAGTCCGTTGACTTCTGACTAGAGTTCAAATTGGATATTTTGTATTCCCATATATCTGCAATGAGCAAAGAGCTCCACTAAACAATAAACAAAACGAATCCAGCTAATTGGCATGGCAACTCTGCCAGTTAGTACATAGAGTCGCATAATACCACAAAAGAATTTGAAAATGTTTGCGGGTTAACTGAAAGACTCTTCACAGTTGCCACCTTCTGAAGCATTCAGATAATTTCACCAGCTGTATGTCTCGCTTTATATATATTTATATTTATATTACAGAACGCTGCTGCGAGGAGGTGGGAAAGGGCACAAAGGCCAATACAGCGGCAGGAATTATAACTGACAACAAATTTTTGTATCCAGTCATTAAAAACACGTGTGGCAGCGGCGCGGCAAAAATGTCATAACTGACAACTCGAACCTGAATTTAAAGTTCACTCAGTCCCATGGGTGAGGGTGAGAGGGGGTGGGGGTGTGTGGGGTGAGAGAGGGGTTGGTGTGGGGTGAGAGAGGGGTGGGGGTGAGAGGGGGTGTGTGGGGTGAGAGAGGGGTTGGTGTGGGGTGAGAGGGGGTGTGTGGGGTGAGAAGTGTGTGTGGGGGGGGTGAGAGGGGAGGTGTCAAGATATGGTATAAAACTTGTTCAACCAGCACAAGGAGTATCAGAGGAGTTGAGGGCGTGTCAATAGGTAACATCTACTCCCCAGTTAGACATTTTTACGGAGTACGGAGTAAGCCAGTGAGACTGTTAGTGGGTGAGCAGGTGTATGAGGTGTGACGTGACCACCTCGACCACCGGACTCACCTCAGTACAGTGTTATGGAGACAGCGTGCCCTCTAGTTCTCTCTCTGTGGCAAGGATCAGGAGAAGGTAGGCCAGGGGGAGCCTTCGTAGGTAAATCGGTTTAGGTTCGTACACTTATGGTGAGGCAAAAACACTTGGAATTTAACGGTCGTTACAATGTGGGAAGGTGATGGTGATGGAAGGGAAGGGAGAGGGACCAGCGGACGCCGACTGATGTTCAAGACTGGCAGTTAGTGAAGTCATGTGAGGAGAGTGTAGAGCAATGGCGCTGAGGTCACTGCTCTACACTCTTCCGACCCTTGACCTGAGTCCCCCGAGGTCAGGGGTCCAGAGGTGTTACACACAAGGTGCTCATATGTCTGCTGTGGTGAGTGGTGGTGCTGCTGTAGCTCTCACTCGGTCACCGGTACAACACTTCTTCCCCTCGTATGTTATAAAGTGTATTGAGGGGGAGCTTGTATGGCATGTGCTTGTGAGGGGATGGTGTATGTTTAGCGGGAAGGGCGTAGGGTGTAGGGTGGGTGGTGGGGGTGTAGGGTGGGTGGTGGGGGGTGTAGGGTGGGTGGTGGGGGGTGTTGGGTGGGTGGTGGGGGGTGTAGGGTGGGTGGTGGGGGTGTAGGGTGGGTGGTGGGGGTGTAGGGTGGGGGGTGGAGGGTGTAGTATGAGATGGGAGAGTGCAATGTGTGTGTGTCCTGCGGTCTTAAGAGTAGAGGCTGCGGGTGAGCATGCGGGGACCTGTTAGGAAAGGTTGGTGGTTGGGGGAGGAGGCCGGGGGGATTTGGAATAGTTTCCCTACATCATAAAACAGTCTCATATGCTCCTAGAGCCAAGTGCCTCATGTAGCAGCTCCCCCCCCCCGGCCTCACCCCCACCCTCCACCGCCTCACAACCCCACCCACCTCATCTCCCCCCCCCACCACCCCCCCCACCCCGCCTCACCAGCCGCATCAACTTCCCCGCGATACTTTTATTCCTTCAGACAAACTTCTTGACGCTACAACACGGGTCTGAATTAAGAATCCGGCTTCTTGCTGCTTCCTCGTCCTTACGGTAAAAGACGGGTTAAATTAATGGACCTGGCTTCTGGCTGCTTCTAGGTGGTGGGCGGGTTGGTGGATAGGTTGGTTGAGGAGTCACTAGGATGTTTGGTTGATGAGTGAGCAGGTTAGTAAGTCTGTTGGTTGGTAAATCTGTAAAGAGTTGGTTGGTGGGGTCTCCACACACACTCTCAGAGCAGGCGAAATATCCGAGCTAGAAATTACTTATAACATTTTTACTTCTGGAACAGAATTAGTGAAGCATTTAAACCACTTGGCCGCCGCAAGGCACTCAAATTATAATTTATGCAATGGGGGGATGAGAAAGATGTTTCCCAATTTACCCAAAGTAATTTCTGGATGATCAGGTTCCAAATCTGCCCAATTACACCAACTAGGAATAAGATAACTGTACAATTTACCCAATTAAATACAGGGTTGATTTGAAATATAATATAATATAAAATTGAAATACAGAGTTGAAATTACATATGTAAGACCAGTCCTGGAGTATGCGGCCCCAGCATGGAGCCCGTACCTAGTCAAGCACAAGGCGAAGCTTGAGAAAGTTCAGAGGTATGCCACTAGGCTAGTCCCGGAACTAAGAGGCATGAGTTATGAGGAAAGGCTGCGGGAAATGCACCTTACGACACTGGAAGACAGAAGAGTAAGGGGAGACATGATCACTACCTATAAAAATCTCAGAGGAATTGACAGGGTAGATAAAGATAAACTGTTTAACACGGGTGGTACGCGAACAAGGGGACACAGGTGTTCCCTTGTTCTTGTGTTTTCAGTGTCAGAGTAGTTAACAGATGGAATGCACTAGGAAGTGATGTGGTGGAGGCTGACTCCATACACAGTTTCAAGTGTAGATATGATAGAGCCCAGTAGGCTCAGGAATCTGTACACCAGAGGATTGACAGTTGAGAGGCGGGACCAAAGAGCCAGAGCTCAACCCCCGCAAACACAACTAGGTAAGTACAACTAGATAAGTACACACTTGGCTGTTACACTCCACTACCCGTTTAGCAAGTTGCAGATACTTTACAATCATCAATGTTAACTTTACCTTATTCTGTGAACCAATAATGATCCCCCGCATGACACTGCTGTAGATTATACCTGACGTCTCGGAACTGGTTGGTTTAGGAGAACTACTAAACAAAAGTGTGTCGGGAAGCGTGCTTGTGTCGTGGGTTATACAGAACGTATCAACAAAACCAATAGAAATATCATGCATTTCGAGGAGGAATTACATAGAAGACTCACACGAGTCGCTTTTGTGAGACGCAGAGTTCTTAGAAGACTGTTAGAGTTAAGTGGATCGATTTAATTAACCTAAGAGTTATATCTACCTGTGTTGTTGTATTCTTGGTGTACCGTGACGCAGACCTTGCGTCTACCTGCGTCAACAAGTACAATGTCAGCACTTCTCTCAGAGGACGTTTGTGTGATGATAACGTGGACAATGTTTAGTGATGGAAGGCGGAACACGACTGCAGGAAGGCAGGCGTGTGATTGGGGCGCCACGGCTGAACTTTTTATTTTCAATTATGTGTCGGAAATGTTCCATACAATAACGTGAGTATTGGCTCCCGGCCTGGAAGGCTGAGTCACATCCTATCTAAGCCTATATACCACTAATAACAACTCAAGCATGCGCACTTAAGGGGATTGTAATGGACTTACCACACACACACACACGAGACACGCAAGAAAACACTAGCAACTCGGCATATTAAGAGATAATGGTGATAATAATTGAATATGAGTCCATGTCGGGTCCAAGACGGGTACGGGACGGGTACGGAACTGGTACGAGACGGGTACGGGACAGACCAGAACGTCGTCTCTTCCATTCTACATGTTTGGGTTGTGTTATTTGTGTTCAGCCACGGCATTGTAGCTTTCTGCATTAATATAACTATTACTAAGAGGACTGCTCTGTAGGTTGAGAATGTATTTCGTGTATACTGAAGGCTGAGAATATTGTGATGCCAGCGACCTTCCGAGCAGCTCTGCCATCATCATAACTATGTATGACATAGACCCCCGGGGCCCGGCGGTGTTGCTACCCAGGCCAGTGGGTTGTTGCATCACGTGTGCTAGGGAGAGTGCAGGTGTTTAACACTCTCCAGTGATCAACACGCACACACACACACTATCTTAGATACCACTGGAAATGGCGTGACGTAAAATTGAAAACGAGTCCTAATTAACCTATCCTATTATGACTTACAGGCTATTATAACCCAGCAACAATTTTTGTATACTACATATGTCAGACCAATCCTGGAGTATACAGCTCCAGGATGGAGTCCATATCTAGTCAAGCATAAGACTAAACTGGAAAAGGTTCAAAGATCTGAACCAGAACCTAAATTAACCTAACCAAGGAAAATCTGAACAATCGTAGCCTAACATAGCATCAAGCAGTGTGTGTGTGTGTGTGTGTGTGTGTGTGTGTGTGTGTGTGTGTGTGTGTGTGTGTGTGTGAGTGTGTGTGTGTGTGTGTGTGTGTGTGTGTGTGTGTGTGTGTGTGTGTGTGTGAGTGTGTGTGTGTGTGTGTGTGTGTGTGTGTGTGTGTGTGTGTGTGTGTGTGTGTGTGTGTGTGTGTGTGTGTGTGTGTGTGTGTGTGACAGCAACACAGTATAAATTAATAAAGAGTTAAACTGAGAAGATTAAAACGATTACAATTACCTAGAGCCGCATAACTCCCAGCAGGACCCGTGAGCCACACACGCACTAATCTCTACATTGGTCTCATTAAAGCAATAAGTCTCGTGTATTTAAAGTACATTATCTGATGTGTAAATAAACTATGAATATAACTGCTAATTAAGATCTCTTATCAATACCATTATATCTGCAAGAGTGTTTCTCTCCGGCATGACTTCGGACGCCACCGAATGGAATTGAAGAGGGGGGTATGGCGATGGGGGTACAGGGTATAAGCGGGTATGTGATAGGCCTCTGGGACACCTGAGAATCAGCCTCAATACCCACGATATTCGGGGTCTGGGGTCTGGGTCGTGTGTATTGATGGACTTACTTCATGTTGATCATATGTGCGTACATGTGGTGTACACTGTTAGTGACCGCGTGTTATATTGTTACGCTATGCGTAGTCAGGGGGAACACTGGAGCATTAGGAGTGTCAAAGTCAGCCTTCCGCTCCAACTCTTGACTTTAGCGAAGCTGATGATAGAAGCACAGGGAACTGAGCGTGTGATCCAAACTTGAAATAGGGTTTGGTTATTTAACAAACAACAGAGAAATGTATAAATGTTGACAAATTCGAGAAAACCCCGTTGTAAGTGGAGTACTATAAGGCTTTTTTTTTCTCCAATGTTTATAAACGGTTTAAACATAAGATTCAACAGCACCATTTACAAATTTTCAAACAATCCAAAATGGGACAGGAAATCAACTGAGATGAAGACAAAGTGTCTATTAGACGATCTAGACAGACTTTCGCAATGAACGAAAGAGTGACAGTCGCAGTTCACTGCTGGAAAAGGTAGGGGTTTTAAGTTAAGTAAATATTAAACAGACCCAAGATATCAACTGGACAGTGCTGAAGTACGAAATCTGATATCTAAAAAAAGATCTGAGATCCATGTTTAGTAAGAATCTCAAGTAAAAATAAATTGCATAAAAGCAATGCAAATTGGAGACTGGGAGTAATTTCTAGTATCGTTAGCAATAAAATATCTAATACTAATGTTCAGTTTTATCTTGTCCATAAATGGCCCCATATGGATAATTCAGTTCAGCCCAGGTGAATGAACTGTTGATACCCACGGAAGTTTGGATAACAATTTTTATGAATAGAGTGTTGGTGACCAAGTTATTACCAGCACTAAGAGACCTTGCTTATAAAACATGAATAAGAATGCCCAATTAATAATTTAAAGAAAGTCGAAAAGCAAAGGGGTAACATGATTGAAATATATAAAAGGATAAAAGGCTATAACAAACGGCGCTACAGATATTGTTGTAAACATATCCAAACAAAATAGAACACGAAACAGTGGATATAAATTTGATATGTTCAGACTCACAACATTCAGGTTGTGAATCTGAATGTTACACCCACACACACACACACACACACACACACACACACACACACACACACACACACACACACACACACACACACACACACACACACACACACACACACACACACCAGAGAGTGAAGAACTCAAGAATAAGAAAGAGGAAGACCTGGGGGTTGATATCACGCCAGACCTGTCCCCTGAAGCCCATATCAAGAGGATATCATCAGCGGCATATGCCAGGTTGGCCAACATAAGAACTGCTGAAAAATGTTGACTAAGCCACACAGTAGAAAGTGAAGAGACGACGTTTCGGTCCGTCCTGGACCATTCTCAAGTCGATTGTGATGAGAGGAATGTTGTTGTTGTTATACATTCAGCTACTCGGAACAAGTTCCAAGTAGCACGGGCTATGGTGAGCCCGTGCAAAACCGATGTGAGGAAGGAGGCAAAGGCAATAAATAGGCAAGAGAGAGGTGAGGAGAAGGAAATCTTACCGGAAGAAAAAAAGCAAGGCAACAGAAACCGGACCGAAACGTCGTCGTCCCTTCACTTTCTAGTGTGTGGTTTGGTCAACATTTTTCAGCCACGTTATTGTGACTCCTCGTCTGCATAAGAACGGCCTTTAGAAACTTGTGTAAGTAATCATTCAGAAATTTCTATACCACATATGTCAGACCAATCCTGGAGTATGCGGCTCCAGCATGGAGTCCATATCTAGTCAAGCATAAGACTAAACTGGAGAAGGTTCAAAGGTTTGCCACCAGACTAGTACCCGAACTGAGGGGTATGAACTAACACGAGAGACTACGGGAATTAATCCTCACGTCGCTGGAAGACAGAAGAGATAGGGGGGACATGATCACCACATACAAGATTATCAAAGGAACTGATAGGACAGATAAAGACAGACTATTTAACTCAAGGGGCACACGCACTAGGGGACACATGTAGAAATTGAGTGCCCAAATGAGCCACAGAGACATTATAATTTTTTTTTTAAGTGTCAGAATAGTTGACAAATGGAATGCATTAGGAAGTGATGTGGTGGAGGCTGACTCCATACACATCTTCAAGTGTAGATATGATAGAGCCCAATAGGCTCAGGAACCTGTCCACCAGTTGATTGACAGTTGAGAGGCGGGACCAAAGAGCCAAGGTTTAACCCCCGCAAGCACTACTAGGCGAGTACACACAAACAAACAAACACACTATGAAAGGTCAGCAACAGTAGCCGAAATTATCCTGTTATGAAATTCAGAATTGATGAAATGTTAATCATTCACATTTTGATTAAATATTAAGAGATTAACCGCGTTATAAAACAATTACGTCCAGTATAAACAATGTGTGTGTGTGAGAGAGAGAGAGAGAGAGAGAGAGAGAGAGAGAGAGAGAGAGAGAGAGAGAGAGAGAGAGAGAGAGAGAGAGAGAGAGAGAGAGAGTCACAATGAGACGGAGAGAGGTACAGACAGACATAAAGTAAAAATTTACAAGTCCCCAGACTGAGGCTATTCAATGTACTGAAGACAATTTTACAGTCTAGTCAGCTGGCGGGGGACGAGTGGGTGTCGCAGTGCGTACTGTGCTCAACTGGTGGCGGGAGAGACACACACAGCGAAAGACAGACAGAGACAGCGAAATAGAAAGAAAGATGGTGGAAGTAAATTTTTATAACTATATATATATATATATATATATATATATATATATATATATATATATATATATATATGTATATATATATATATATATATGTCGTACCTAGTAGCCAGAACTCACTTCTCAGCCTACTATTCAAGGCCCGATTTGCCTAATAAGCCAAGTTTTCTTGAATTAATATATTTACTATAATTTTTTTCTTATGAAATGATAAAGCAACCCTCTATGTATGAGGTCAATTATTTTTTATTGGAGTTAAAATTAACGTAGATATATGACCGAACCTAACCAACCCTACCTAACCTAACCTAACCTATATTTATAGGTAAGGTTAGGTTAGGTAGCCAAAAAAAGCTAGGTTAGGTTAGGTTAGGTAGGTTAGGTAGACGAAAAAACATTAATTCATGAAAACTTGGCTTATTAGGCAAATCGGGCCTTGAATAGTAGGCTGAGAAGTGCGTTCTGGCTATTAGGTACGACATATATATATATATATATATATATATATATATATATATATATATATATATATATATATATATATATATATATATATATATATATATATATTCACAATAATAATAATAATTATTGCAATTACTAATTATTACTCTTCCTTTTGCTGGGTCATGAAAGAAGTCGGCCTCGGGTGAAAGGGGCTGTGACGATCACTGTCAGGAACCCGTAGGTGCGGGACCGGGACGTCCACCACCAGGGACTCGAGCGACCCAAGCTCTCCTTCAGGAGGCTGGGGTTGTTCTTGCCCTTGATGGGGTGGTTCTTCTCCGGCCCCGACCACGGCGGTCTCCGGGTGCAGGCAGTCCCTGTGCTTTCTTTTACCAACTTCGAGGTAAACTCCGGAACTGGAGCCCCCTGGGGGCAGTTCGTTGTTACCTTCAACCTCGTTCTAACATTTCCTATGACGGCGCTGGAACCAATCGTATTGACGTTTGCCATTCCAGTGGAGACTTTCGGCGCCGGGGAAAGGGTAGACCTGCTGCTTGGGTAACAGCTTCTCCTCCATATCAACCTACCCTGGCTTTGCGCCCCTGGTGAGGCCACTCCAGACCGACAACCAGAGCGCAACTCCATAGTCTCCTATGACTGATGGATGCCTACTACCACAATATACAATGACACGGAGTGAGGCGAGGAAAGACGCATATATCGTAATGGGAAATGAATACACGGGCAGATATTTTAAGAGAAAACACGCCAGTGGAAAAGTGTTGAGGAAGAGAGAGGTGTTCACCCCAGGGGTGGGGCTCACGGGGCGGCCAGCTGCAGGTGGCTGGTCTTGGACCCTCTCACAATACATAGTTCTTGAGGATTTAAAAGCACAAGAGGTGTTACATTCTGCTGAAGAGCGAGTAGGTACGTCAGGAGGACGAAGTGGATTTAAGAGAGAGAAAATAATAATATTATAAAGTGGAAGAACAGGAGAGGTCTGTCTCAGGAAAAGGTAAAGTCTGTCTCCAGATTTATATCATCGTGCCTGATCCTCAGGTATTCAGATCACGAACACAAGGATTAATGCCGTACAAAATCACTCCTGGTTTACGGTACTATAGACATCTTCGTGAATTTTAGAAATTTTTATCCTTTACGAAGCATTTTATAGCATAATACCATGCGAACATCAATTGCGTGGTAGTATATTTAAATATAATTAAACTTCCGTACATTAGGTATAATGAATGTGTGTCAAAGGAATATTGAGTTGATTTATCTTAAATTGTGAGTAAGTATATAATGTTATTTGGAAATCTTAATCTATGAAACAGATAATTCTTGATATTCCAACTTGTGCGCTGACTTGAATACTCCTCAAGTAATTAGCTGTCAAGAGAAGGCACCAAGCAGGGGAGACTATGAAGCAGAGATATCCTAAGATAAAATAGATAAGAAATTCTAATGATATTATACACGGTGAAGAGTAATGAAAGTTGTGTATAGTGAGACACTCACCGTTGTACGCCGCCCGGCACCGTACCACTGCTCGAAATTCATGTGTGCCCACCTGGCCGACCCACCTGGCCCACCCACCTACCCGACCCACCTGGGCGACCCACCTACCCGACACTATGCGTAACTTTGCACCTGTCACCTGTCACCTGTCACCTACATGGCCAGCACGGCCTCACTCTCGCCTAACAAGCCAACAGGTGCGATTCCTGGGTAGAATACGATAGCTCGTCACCGTTCCTTCGCTGTTCGCCCATGTGAAGCCAACATAAACTACGGTCTGAAGCGATTAGGCAATGTTTCGCAGGAAAAAACAGCTGAGTTCTGTATCAACAGGAGGACAAGGTCCGAGAGAGCAAACTTAGAGGCAGAAAACTTCTGATCATGTACCATCTAGCGTCAAAAAAACAGTCTTACGTGTAATTTTATTAAGTTGTATATGACGCAAGGGTATATTGACTTTTAATACACAGTCTGAAACATCCTGGCAATAGTCTATTTGTGTACTATTAGCGACGGTCGATTGGCTGTTCCTTGTACACATGCGCGGGGGGGGGGGGGGGAGGACTATGCTGGAGCACTGGTTCTTATGTGTGATTATCTGTGACTCAAGGCTCTCCTTCGTCAGGGGTATCCTTTCATGTGTGTGTGTGTGTGAGTGTGTGTGTGTGTGTGTGTGTGTGTGTGTGTGTGTGTGTGTGTGTGTGTGTGTGTGTGTGTGTGTGTGTGTGTGTGTGTGTGTGTGTGTGTGTGTGTGAGTATGTGAGTATGTGAGTGTGAGTGTGTGTGTGTGTACATATAAATGGATAAGCAAACATATACATATTTTATCCGCGAGATTTTCTGTTTTTCTGTCTTACTGTCCAACCCCTCGCCTGTCTACCTGGAGGCTCCCGTCCACCAGAGAGAGACAGTGATGGACCACTACCAGGGAAGACACGAACCATTACGAACCATCAACAATAAGCCTCACACGTTCCTTCTGACTTAAGACTCGAAAATATTTCGATAGCT
The DNA here is from genome assembly GCF_040958095.1 of Procambarus clarkii. Classification (NCBI taxonomy): domain Eukaryota; kingdom Metazoa; phylum Arthropoda; class Malacostraca; order Decapoda; family Cambaridae; genus Procambarus; species Procambarus clarkii. Next base: position 13,336,060 of record NC_091172.1, on the reverse strand, counting down.
CCCTGAAGGTCTAATTGCCTTGTTACACGACTCGCTCCAGTCACAACAAACGACGAAACATATAGATCTTAAGCTGGCAGACTTTCTTCCCTGCGCCTGGCTGTTGTTGTAGTTGTGAATGGAAGTTATTATTTCATAGTGCCCGAGCTGCCCCGTGGCCCTACCTCTGGGTATATGGATTGTTTACATGGATGAGGAAGACTTTACGTTGATTGTTTACATGGATGAGTAAGACTTTACGTTGATTGTTTACATGGATGAGTAAGACTTTACGTTGATTGTTTACATGGATGAGTAAGACTTTACATTGATTGTTTACATGGATGAGTAAGACTTTACGTTGATTGTTTACATGGATGAGTAAGACTTTACATTGATTGTTTACATGGATGAGTAAGACTTTACGTTGATTGTTTACATGGATGAGTAAGACTATACATTGATTGTTTACATGGATGAGTAAGACTTTACGTTGATTGTTTACATGGATGAGTAAGACTTTACATAGATTGTTTACATGGATGAGTAAGACTTTACGTTGATTGTTTACATGGATGAGTAAGACTTTACATAGATTGTTTACATGGATGAGGATGCAGGATAAGGGGAAGGAACAGAATACTTCAGAAGCGCAGGATGAGAGGGAGAAACAGGATGATGAGCAGATCTCAGGATGAGGCAAGGAACATGATGCAGGGGAGGATAAGGTTGTATGGTGAAGGGGACGAGGACCGGATGAGGTGGAAAAACGGGATAATGGGGAAGTTCAGGATGAGGGAGAGGAACAGGATGGTTGTGGGGGGGGGGTATAGGATAAGGATGAGAGAGCAGGACACATGTATCACCCACTGGAGGCCCTCCAGCGATGGCCGGCTTATAATTGGTTATTAAATATACACACGTCACTCTCCCGGGGCTGCTACCTGAGGGACCTCTCACCCGCCGCTCTCACTTATAATTATTACTGCTACTAATGCTATTATTATTATTGAGAAACTTACTGCAATGCCGTAGTGCTTGAAGGAAGGTGAAGGGAAGACCCCAAGATATGTGTAGGTGTATTATCTTGAGGTTATCTTGAGGTTATCTTGAGATGATTTCGGGGCTTTAGTGTCCCCACGGCCCGGTCCTCGACCAGGCCTCCACCCCCAGGAAGCAGCCCGTGACAGCTGACTAACACCCAGGTACCTATTTTACTGCTAGGTAACAGGGACATAGGGTGAAAGAAACTCTGCCCATTGTTTCTCGCCGGCGCCTGGGATCGAACCCGGGACCACAGGATCACAAGTCCCGCGTGCTGTTCGCTCGACCGGCTCCCCATTACTTTATTATCTATAGTATTATAACCCACACACTCTCTGAGGTAAGCTACACCCTCGCAGTACACTCTGTACACCACCATCACGAATAATGTACATTACATGGGAATTTTTTTTTTAATGTAATTGCACATATATTGGGTCCTTCACCGTCGTTATTATCACTACTTTTTTTATCAATCACCGTTGTTTTGACTAATAAAATAATAAATAATGATGGCGATTATAGCAACGATTGAGACAATAATAATAATAAAATACTAATACTAATAAGGTAGTAGCAACAATAATGACCACGTGGGTAATGCATGAATAGTCAAGAAATAAGAAAATAATGATGGATGTTAAAGTCTGTTTGTCTTAGCTAATTGTATCAGCTTTTTTGTAGTCCAGACCACCAACACCCGCCCCAGGGAGGCACAGTGGCTGGTGAGAGTGAGAGCGTTAGTGAGAGTGAGAGTGAGAGTGTGTGAGAGAGAAAGAGAAAGAAAGAGAGAGAAAGAGAGAAGTTTGGACCTGCCAGAGCAGCAACTATCAGCTCAACAGTCTTCACTCACCACTATAGAGATGTTACTGTGATTCATGAGGACAATATTACCAAGGTTCAAAAGCAATATGAACTTGGAGGCCAGCCTTCTGACGGCAACTACAACCCAGGACGCTCAGCCTGCAGCAGCCTCTCCAGTTGGGGGCCAGACGTCAAGAACGTCACTCCATCAGCAATCGTATATGGATTGACTTCCTTTTGGAGTCAAAAGTTTCCACAGAAAGATGTTCTGGATATCGTCACATGAGGACTCATACTGGCCCACAGAGGGCTATACACCCTGACGCTGAGACACAGATGGACACAGCGACACGCGGCAGGCTAATTGAAAGTGTCGAATGAGGAGTTGGAGGTGGTAGTGGGGGTGTAGGTGTAGGGGGGGATGGTGTAGGGGGAGGGGGTGTGTGTTGGAGGGGTTTTGGGGGAGGGTGTGTGTGTTGGGGGGAGAGGGAGGGGGTGTGTGTTGGGGGGAGAGGGAGGTGTAGGTAGTTGCGGTGGTGGAGTTGGGGGAGAATTAATGAACCCTGCTACACAACTACCCCGCTGGACGACCCCGTTCACTGTGCAGCACTCGTGGACGACACCCGTTCTTTGTCTAGCCCACGTGGACGACCCCCGACCTCTGTCTAACCCACATGTTCGACCCCCGACCTCTGTCTAACCCACATGTACGACCCCCGACCTCTGTCTAACCCACGTGGACGACCCCCGACCTCTGTCTAACCCACATGGACGACCCCCGACCTCTGTCTAACCCACGTGGACGACCCCCGACCTCTGTCTAACCTACGCGGACGACCCCCGACCTCTGTCTAACCTACGCGGACGACCCCCGACCTCTGTCTAACCCACGTGGACGACCCCCGACCTCTGTCTAACCTACGCGGACGACCCCCGACCTCTGTCTAACCCACGCGAACGACCCCGACCTCTGTCTAACCTACGTGGACGACCCACGACCTCTGTCTAACCCACGTGAACGACCCCCGTCCTCTGTCTAACCCACATGTACGACCCCCGACCTCTGTCTAACCCACGTGAACGACCCCCGACCTCTGTCTAACCTACGCGGACGACCCCCGACCTCTGTCTAACCCACATGGACGACCCCCGACCTCTGTCTAACCCACATGGACGACCCCCGACCTCTGTCTAACCCACGTGGACGACCCCCGACCTCTGTCTAACCTACGCGGACGACCCCCGACCTGTCTAACCCACATGTACGACCTCCGACCTCTGTCTAACCCAAATGGACGACCCCCGACCTCTGTCTAACCCACATGTACGACCTCCGACTTCTGTCTAACCCACATGTACGACCTCCGACCTCTGTCTAACCCACGCGGACGCATCAAACACCTTGAGAGTGTAGAGGATTAAGTGTGTTGATGGCTGCGTGTCAGCCAGATCTTTACTGATAATACTTTGGGCCGGCGTCGTCTCGCTCTAATGACGCGAGATATAATGAACTAGCCTGCCATCCATGGAGATGGTTATCACCTTCGCCTGTACAGCGAGCGGGGTGGATATCACTGATAACCAGCGGGATATAATTAGGTCGTCACCTCACGCAAGGTCTGCATGAACGGTCCGTCAGTTCTGTACTAATTGTTGTCGGGTAAACGATAGCAATTCCGTCCTTCATATCCCGTCACGACGTTGATTAGTGGATACTTATATATTTACATAATTTTAGGAATAGTGGATATAGTACTGGACACCCTTGAGAGAGTACTGGACACCCTTTAGAGTACTGGACACCCTTTAGAGTACTGGACACCCTTTAGAGTACTGGACACCCTTTAGAGTACTGGACACCCTTGAGAGAGTACTGGACACCCTTTAGAGTACTGGACACCCTTTAGAGTACTGGACACCCTTTAGAGTACTGGACACCCTTGACCTTGAGAGAGTACTGGACACCCTTGAGAGTACTATGGACACCCTTGAGAGTACTGGACACCCTTGAGAGAGTACTGGACACCCTTGAGAGTACTATGGACACCCTTTAGAGTACTGGACACCCTTGAGAGAGTACTGGACACCCTTGAGAGTACTATGGACACCCTTTAGAGTACTGGACACCCTTGAGAGAGTACTGGACACCCTTGAGAGTACTATGGACACCCTTTAGAGTACTGGACACCCTTTAGAGTACTGGACACCCTTTAGAGTACTGGACACCCTTGACCTTGAGAGAGTACTGGACACCCTTGACCTTGAGAGAGTACTGGACACCCTTGAGAGAGTACTGGACACCCTTGAGAGTACTGGACACCCTTGAGAGTACTGGACACCCTTGAGAGTACTGGACACCCTTGAGAGTACTGGACACCCTTGAGAGAGTACTGGACACCCTTGAGAGTACTGGACACCCTTGAGAGTACTGGACACCCTTGAGAGTACTGGACACCCTTGAGAGAGTACTGGACACCCTTGAGAGTACTATGGACACCCTTTAGAGTACTGGACACCCTTGAGAGAGTACTGGACACCCTTGAGAGTACTATGGACACCCTTTAGAGTACTGGACACCCTTTAGAGTACTGGACACCCTTAAGAGAGTACTGGACACCCTTGAGAGTACTGGACACCCTTGAGAGAGTACTGGACACCCTTGAGAGTACTGGACACCCTTGAGAGAGTACTGGACGCCATTGAGAGAGTACTGAACACTCTTGAGAGAGTACTGGACACCTTTGTGAGTACTGGACACCCTTGAGAGTACTGGACACCCATGAGAGTACTGGACACCCATGAGAGTACTGGACACCCTTGAGAGAGTACTGGACACCCTTGAGAGAGTACTGGACACCCTTGAGAGAGTACTGGACACCCTTGAGAGAGTACTGGACACCCTTGAGAGAGTACTGGACACCCTTGAGAGAGTACTGGACACCCTTGAGAGAGTACTGGACACACTTGAGAGAGTACTGGACACCATTGAGAGAGTACTGGACACCCTTGAGAGTACTGGACACACTTGAGAGAGTACTGGACACCCTTGAAAGTACTGGACACCCTTGAGAGAGTACTGGACACCCTTGAGAGTACTGGACACCATTGAGAGAGTACTGGACACCATTGAGAGAGTACTGGACACCATTGAGAGAGTACTGGACACCCTTGAGAGTACTGGACACACTTGAGAGAGTACTGGACACCCTTGAAAGTACTGGACACTCTTGAGAGAGTACTGGACACCATTGAGAGAGTACTGGACACCATTGAGAGAGTACTGGACACCATTGAGAGAGTACTGGACACCCTTGAGAGTACTGGACACCATTGAGAGAGTACTGGACACCATTGAGAGAGTACTGGACACCCTTGAGAGAGTACTGGACACACTTGAGAGAGTACTGGACACCATTGAGAGAGTACTGGACACCCTTGAGAGTACTGGACACACTTGAGAGAGTACTGGACACCCTTGAAAGTACTGGACACTCTTGAGAGAGTACTGGACACCATTGAGAGAGTACTGGACACCATTGAGAGAGTACTGGACACCATTGAGAGAGTACTGGACACCCTTGAGAGTACTGGACACCATTGAGAGAGTACTGGACACCATTGAGAGAGTACTGGACACCCTTGAGAGAGTACTGGACACCATTGAGAGAGTACTGGACACCATTGAGAGAGTACTGGACACCCTTGAGAGTACTGGACACACTTGAGAGAGTACTGGACACCCTTGAGAGTACTGGACACACTTGAGAGAGTACTGGTCACCCTTGAAAGTACTGGACACCCTTGAGAGAGTACTGGACACCCTTGAGAGAGTACTGGACACCATTGAGAGAGTACTGGACACCCTTGAGAGTACTGGACACACTTGAGAGAGTACTGGACACCATTGAGAGAGTACTGGACACCCTTGAGAGTACTGGACACACTTGAGAGAGTACTGGACACCCTTGACAGTACTGGACACCCTTGAGAGTACTGGACACCCTTGACAGTACTGGGCCACAGCCAGATGGTAGTATGACAGAGTTGTAACAATACTCACACATACATAAAGCACTGCTCTCCTTTAAGACACTCCACGCTCCCCGACCAGGGCTCCCCGACCAGGGCTCCCCGACTAGGGCTCCCCGACCAGGGCTCCCCTGACCAGGGCTCCCCCGACCAGGGCTCCCCCGACCAGGGCTCCCCCGACCAGGGCTCCCCTGACCAGGGCTCCCCCGACCAGGGCTCCCCCGACCAGGGCTCCCCCGACCAGGGCTCCCCGACCAGGGCCCCCCGACCAGGGCTCCCCGACCAAGGGCCCATCCAACCAGGGCTCCCCCAACCAGGGCTCCCCCAACCAGGGCTCTCCCGACCAGGGCTCCCCTGACCAGGGCTCCCCGACCATGGCTCCCCGACCAGGGCTCCCCCGACCAGGGCCCCCCGACCAGGGCTCCACACGACGATAAACCGATCACAAAGTTACGTCATTACTCCGGCGCAACACTCAGCAACTCGGGTATTAGAAAAATAAATGTTGACACAGGGAATAGCTCTCCGGGGGCGTGTTGCTCCCTGTCCAGTGTAGAGGGAGACCGCGGCGGGTGCTGGGCTCCAGGCGGCGGCGGCGGCGGCGGCTGCTGCTGCTGCTGCTGCTGCTGCTGCTGCTGCTGCTGCTGCTGCTGCTGCTGCTGCTGCTGCTGCTGCTGCTGCTGCTGCTCCTGCTGCTGCTCCTGCTGCTGCATCATGGGGCATCAACATGCTTGCAGCAGCTCCTGCAACATTGATGAGGATGGCGACTGTGGGGGAAGGGGGGGGGGAGGGCGAGTGTGTAAACACAAACTTGGTGTGTACTTACCTAATTGCTTAATTTACCTAGTTGTGTTTGCAGGGGATGAGCTCTGGCTCTTTGGTCCCGCCTCACAACCGACAATCAACAGGTGTACAGATTCCTGAGTCTACTGGGCTCTATCATATCTACACTTGAAACTGTGTATGGAGTCAGCCTCCACCACATCACTTCCTAATGCATTCCATTTGTCAACCACTCTGACATTGAAAAAATTCTTTCTAACGTCTCTGTGGTTCATTTGGGCACTCAATTTCCACCAGTGCCCCCTAGTGCGTGTGCTCCTTGTGTTAAAAAGTCTGTCTTTATCTACCCTATCAATTCCTCTGAGAATCTTGTATATGGTGATCATGTCCCCTCTAACTCTTCTGTCTCCCAGTGACGTGAGGTTTAATTCCCGTAGTCTCTCCTCGTAGCTCATACCTCTCAGCTCGGGTACTAGTGTGGTGGCAAACCTTTGAACCTTTTCCAGTTTAGTCTTATCCTTGACTAGATATGGACTCCATGCTGGAGCCGCATACTCCAGGATTGGTCTGACATGTGGTGTATAATGTTCTGAAAGATTCCTTACACAAGTTTCTAAAGGCCGTTCTTATGTTAGCCAACCTGGCATATGCTGCTGATGTTATCCTCTTGATATGAGCTTCAGGGAACAGGTCTGACGTGATGTCAATCCCCAAGTCTTTCTCTCTGACTCTTGCAGGATTTCATCTCCCAGATGATACCTTGTATCTGGTCTCCTGCTCCCTACCCCTATCTTCATTACATTACATTTGGTTGGGTTAAACTCTAACAACCATTTGTTCGACCATTCCTTCAGCTTGTGTAGGTCTTCTTGAAGCCTCAAACAGTCCTCTTCTGTTTTAATCCTTCTCATAATTTTAGCATCGTCCGCAAACATTGAGAGAAATGAATCGATACCCTCCGGGAGATCATTTACATATATCAGAAACAAGATAGGACCGAGTACAGAGCCCTGTGGGACTCCACTGGTGACCACGCCAATCGGAGGTCTCACCCCTCACCGTAACTCTCTGCTTCCTATTGCTTAGGTACTCCCTTATCCACTGGAGCACCTTACCAGCTACACCTGCCTGTCTCTCCAGCTTATGTACCAGCCTCTTATGGGGTACTGTGTCAAAGGCTTTCCGACAATCCAAGAAAATGCAGTCCGGCCAGCCCTCTCTTTCTTGCTTAATCTTTGTAACCTGATCGTAGAATAATGTGTGTGTGTGTGTGTGTGTGTGTGTGTGTGTGTGTGTGTGTGTGTGTGTGTGTGTGTGTGTGTGTGTGTGTGTGTGTGTGTGTGTGTGTGTGTGTGTGTGTCTCCTGGAAGGTTAATAACATTAGTAACTGTTTTAAAACATTCTCTTAATTTAGTTCTCATTTATTTCTTGGTATTCAGCCGTGACTCGCAGATCGACGCGTGACCGACGAGGATAAACGATGTTACATTATTTAAAGAAAGTCAGACTTGTTTAATTGTACAATGAAACCCCATTAAGGTGATGTGTCAATGACACAATCAGCAGGAGCCGTCAGAAGGACGGCTGTCTTTAACTTGGTTTAAGAATCAAGACCAAATTAAGAACAGGGGCCGTAGTGAGGAACAAAGTTAATGTCCCGTGACTTAAATGGTGTAGTGCCAGACCCCTCCTCCCCCCCCAAGACACAGCTGTGGGAGGTGTGAGGGTCCTCTACAACACTGCCGCAACACCACACCCACATCTACCTGCTCTACAACACTGCCGCAACACCACACCCACATCTACCTGCTCTACAACACTGCCGCAACACCACACCCACATCTACCTGCTCTACAACACTGCCGCAACACCACACCCACATCTACCTGCTCTACAACACTGCCGCAACACCACACCCACATCTACCTGCTCTACAACACTGCCGCAACACCACACCCACATCTACCTGCTCTACAACACTGCCGCAACACCACACCCACATCTACCTGCTCTACAACCCTCCCGCGATACCACACCCAGATCTACCTGCTCTACACAACTCTCCCGCAACACCACACTCAGATCTACCTGCTCTACAACACTGCCGCAACACCGCACCCACATCTACCTGCTCTACAACACTGCCGCAACACCACACCCACATCTACCTGCTCTACAACACTGCCGCAACACCGCACCCACATCTACCTGCTCTACAACACTGCCGCAACACCACACCCACATCTACCTGCTCTACAACACTGCCGCAACACCACACCCACATCTACCTGCTCTACAACACTGCCGCAACACCACACCCACATCTACCTGCTCTACAACACTCCCGCAACACCACACCCACATCTACCTGCTCTACAACACTGCCGCAACACCGCACCCACATCTACCTGCTCTACAACACTGCCGCAACACCACACCCACATCTACCTGCTCTACACAACACTCCCGCAAGAATAAACCACCAGAGGAGAGGCACCAGGGTGGGCACCAGGGTGGGCACCAGGGTGGGCACCAGGACGGGCACCAGGGTGGGCACCAGGTCGGGCACCAGGGTGGGCACCAGGTCGGGCACCAGGGTGGGCACCAGGTCGGGCACCAGGGTGGGCACCAGGTCGGGCACCAGGGTGGGCACCAGGTCGGGCACCAGGGTGGGCACCAGGTCGGGCACCAGGGTGGGCACCAGGTCGGGCACCAGGGTGGGCACCAGGTCGGGCACCAGGGTGGGCACCAGGTCGGGCACCAGGGTGGGCACCAGGTCGGGCACCAGGGTGGGCACCAGGTCGGGCACCAGGGTGGGCACCAGGTCGGGCACCAGGGTGGGCACCAGGTCGGGCACCAGGGTGGGCACCAGGGTGGGCACCAGGGTGGGCACCAGGGTGGGCACCAGGGTGGGCACCAGGGCGGGCACCAGGGTGGGCACCAGGGTGGGCACCAGGGCGGGCACCAGGGTGGGCACCAAACATCATGAGAGATCAGCCAGGGTTATCTTGTGATAACTCTACCACTGGCGTGGGTGGTCAGCGCTTTATCTTCACAACAGACAATTCCGGACTCGATTTCCACAGCTAGACACAAGCGTTTGGGCATGCTTTCTTTCACCTAATACCTCTTTTCACCTAGCAGTAAATAGGAACCTAGTAGTTAAACAACTATTGTGGGTTGTCTCCAGGGAGAGGCCAGTGGATTAACCTAACAGGCTTCTAGCTATGCCTAACTCCGGGCCTCCGCATATTGGGAAAGCAATCTGTAGTTATTGGGGCTGTGGAGCAGACCCAACCTCTCACTCGCCACTGTTGCATGCAAGATGCAAGTTACTGAGGCAGACCGCTGTCACCCCGTGTTACTGCTCCTTGTCTACCTGTTGCATTAGACAAGAATGTCAGCGGTCACAGGACCAGTGTGTGTGTGTAAGACCAGACCGCCTACAGCCATGGTCACTGGGAACCCCGCGTTGCAACCTGCGGGCAACCTTGCATGCACCAGCCGGCGTCTCCACTTGTCTGGAAGATGATGGTCTAAGATGAAGATGGTGAGTGTTTGTGTCGTCTTGTGAACCACAGACGCGGCCCGAGCCCCGAAGGTCGTGAGCAATAGTTACTCCTCCTGCCGGAGACGCCACAGGGGCCAGGACGCCCTGGTGGGTGTTGCAGTCTTGTGCAACATTTACAGTAACGGCGTATTGTGTTTATGTAAATGTTTGCACACTTAGTTCACCTGGAGACATGAAGGAAGATGGAAATGTCATTAACGAAACTGTGAATATTTGGTAATACTGTTGTTACTACTACTGTTGTCGTTATTACTGTTGTTATCGTTAGTACTGTTATCGTGCAGTATTGCCATAACGAGACTCACTAGTGTTACTGCCACCACCACCAGCATCACATAGTGCTTCAACAACAAATATCTCCACTCATGTTGCAAGCACTCATAACTGTGCACCCGTTGAGTACAGCCACAACTGTAACAGCCTGCACTAGGTGTTAAGAATACAGCTGACCACTCTGTATTAGACCTAATTGTCTGGGGGATGAGGTCGACAGTTGCCACAATACACTATATATATATATATATATATATATATATATATAGTGAATTGTGACAACTCGACTCCAACTCCAAAAAAAGTCACACGCACTACCCACTGAACCATGATGAGCTTAAAAGTATTTGAACCAGCAATAAGTCTTTTCTCATGGTAGTCCGGTTGGTATTGTGTGTGGGGAGTGTTGCCTCCTTGTGCATGAGAGAGGTGATGCAGGATGATGTTGCACGCAGGTAACGTGTGTGCAACACTGTTGAGTGTTGCACTTCACCTAGAGGCTCCGTGAGAGGTCACAACACACCTGTGAGGTTTATGGTGAAGTACTCAAGAGTAGGTCGGGATGGTGACACCACGCCTGCCTCAAGATGGTGACACCAAACCTGCCTGAAGATGGTGACACTACACCTGCCTCAAGATGGTGACACCACGCCTGCCTGAAGATGGTGACACCACACCTGCCCCAAGATGGTGACACCACGCCTGCTTGAAGATGGTGACACTACACCTGCCTCAAGATGGTGACACCACGCCTGCCTGAAGATGGTGACACCACACCTGCCCCAAGATGGTGACACCACGCCTGCCTGAAGATGGTGACACTATGCCTGCCTCAAGATGGTGACACCACGCCTGCCTGAAGATGGTGACACCACACCTGCCTCAAGATGGTGACACTATGCCTGCCTCAAAATGGTGACACCACGCCTGCCTCAAGATGGTGACACCACACCTGCCTCAAGATGGTGACACCACGCCTGCCTCAAGATGGTGACACCACACCTGCCTCAAGATGGTGACACTATGCCTGCCTCAAGATGGTGACACCACACCTGCCTCAAGATGGTGACACCACACCTGCCTCAAGATGGTGACACTATGCCTGCCTCAAGATGGTGACACCACACCTGCCCCAAGATGGTGACACCACGCCAGAGAGCTACACAACACCTAGAGAGAGACGCTAACAGAATATACTCGACCCAGTGGTGGTCCATCCAGGCCCTGTAATGATAAGTCAATACAGCTGGTCCATGATTACAGTACATTACTCATTACAAAAAGAGTAACGGCGGCTAAGGTTCACTACTGCGCGCCCTCCCTCATAGCACCTAAGCTTCAGATCTCTCTCATATCCCCCCCCCCACACACACACTAAACTCTACTTCAGGGACCTCCCCTTAAAGCCACCAAGCTTGGCTACAGTGGCCGGCCTCATAAAACCCTCTAAGCCAAGCTTGGCTACAGTGGCCGGCCTCATAACACCCTCTAAGCCAAGCTTGGCTACAGTGGCCGGCCTCATAACACCCTCTAAGCCAAGCTTGGCTACAGTGGCCGGCCTCATAACACCCTCTAAGCCAAGCTTGGCTACAGTGGCCGGCCTCATAACACCCTCTAAGCCAAGCTTGGCTACAATGGCCGGCCTCATAACACCCTCTAAGCCAAGCTTAGATACAGTGGCCGGCCTCATAACACCCTCTAAGCCAAGCTTAGATACAGTGGCCGGCCTCATAACACCCTCTAAGCCAAGCTTAGATACAGTGGCCGGCCTCATAACACCCTCTAAGCCAAGCTTAGATACAGCGGCCGGCCTCATAACACCCTCTAAGCCAAGCTTAGATACAGTGGCCGGCCTCATAACACCCTCTAAGCCAAGCTTAGATACAGTGGCCGGCCTCATAACACCCTCTAAGCCAAGCTTAGATACAGCGGCCGGCCTCATAACACCCTCTAAGCCAAGCTTAGATACAGCGGCCGGCCTCATAACACCCTCTAAGCCAAGCTTAGATACAGTGGCCGGCCTCATAACACCCTCTAAGCCAAGCTTAGATACAGTGGCCGGCCTCATAACACCCTCTAAGCCAAGCTTAGATACAGCGGCCGGCCTCATAACACCCTCTAAGCCAAGCTTAGATACAGTGGCCGGCCTCATAACACCCTCTAAGCCAAGCTTAGATACAGTGGCCGGCCTCATAACACCCTCTAAGCCAAGCTTAGATACAGTGGCCGGCCTCATAACACCCTCTAAGCCAAGCTTAGATACAGCGGCCGGCCTCATAACACCCTCTAAGCCAAGCTTAGATACAGTGGCCGGCCTCATAACACCCTCTAAGCCAAGCTTAGATACAGTGGCCGGCCTCATAACACCCTCTAAGCCAAGCTTGGCTACAGTGGCCGGCCTCATAACACCCTCTAAGCCAAGCTTGGCTACAGCGGCCGGCCTCATAACACCCTCTAAGCCAAGCTTAGATACAGTGGCCGGCCTCATAACACCCTCTAAGCCAAGCTTAGATACAGCGGCCGGCCTCATAACACCCTCTAAGCCAAGCTTAGATACAGCGGCCGGCCTCATAACACCCTCTAAGCCAAGCTTAGATACAGTGGCCGGCCTCATAACACCCTCTAAGCCAAGCTTGGCTACAGCGGCCGGCCTCATAACACCCTTTAAGCCAAGCTTAGATACAGTGGCCGGCCTCATAACACCCTCTAAGCCAAGCTTAGATACAGCGGCCGGCCTCATAACACCCTCTAAGCCAAGCTTGGCTACAGCGGCCGGCCTCATAACACCCTCTAAGCCAAGCTTAGATACAGTGGCCGGCCTCATAACACCCTCTAAGCCAAGCTTAGATACAGCGGCCGGCCTCATAACACCCTCTAAGCCAAGCTTAGATACAGCGGCCGGCCTGAACAATAACTATCACCAGAGACTACAAGATGTTCTCTTCACTCATCCTAAATACACAAAAACCTCCAACTTGTCTAATGAACAGTTAGCACCAGAACCCCCAGTAACTTGTCTCCAACACTTGGACTGGACGATAGAGCGACGGTCTCGCTTCATGCAGATCGGCGTTCAATCCCCGACCGTCCAAGTGGTTGGGCACCAATCCTCCCCCCCCCCCGTCCCTCCGTCCCATCCCAAAACCTTATCCCTTCCTTGTGCTAAATAGTCGTAATGACTTAGCGTTTTTTCCTGATGGTTCCCATCCTTTCGGGTAACTTGTATGCCGAAATACAACATAAACCCCCCCCCCCCCCTAGGGAGCCGGTAGCTGAGCGGACAGAATACTGGACGCGTTATCCTGTGGTCCCGGGTTCGATCCCGGGCGAGAAACAATGGGCAGTTTCTTTCACCCTGATGCCTCTGTTACCTTGCAGTAAATAGGTACCCGGGAGTTAGTCAGCGGTCACGGGCTGCTTCCTGGGGGTGGGGGCCTGGTCGAGGACCGGGCCGCGGGGACACTAAAGCCCCGAATTCATCTCAAGATAACCTCAAGAAGATAGTTAATAACACGACGGTGTTCGATAACTCTCCACAACTAACAAGTACACAGATAACTACACAGAAAGTATCCAGCTTGAGCATTTAACATCCTGATGTTACCACCTTATCTCATGTTAAAATGTTAATGATGTACTGTACATATTTGTATTATTAATCATAGTGTGAAATGTTGATCATTTAAAAGAGAGATACATTATACAGATCACTATACACTATACAGATCATTATACAGATATAAAATACATTATACAGATAACAACATAAAGATGATACCAACGCCACAGAATCAGTATTAATAATATTAGTGAATAACTTCAAGGTTCGAATGACCGAAACTTTGGTGCAGTCGACGGCTTGAGAACGCCTCGGTCAACACCTGATCACCACTTAACCGTAAACTTAACCCAACTTGACCGCAACTTACTGCGGCTTTACCGGATCTGGTCCCAAACGTGCCACAACTTTATCAGTCACTTTGTCAATTTCTTCTTTAAAAAAATATTTCAATATTTCACTACAATTTTATTTTTTTTAATTTATTTATGTATTTTATTTTTGCTTCAACGATGAATAATGTTGGCCATTAATCTCCTTCACTTAACACATGTGTATTGTAACATATTATAATTTTCCCAATTTAGACCAACTTCCCCCACGTTACGTCGTCACCCCTTCCTCTAATTTACCACCTACTTTGGGGTAGGAGAGGCAGCAGTCAGGGACCAAGATAGGGGGTAAGGAGGCGGTATAAGGAGATGGCCATTTCGGCCAAGGTGTGTGTGTAAACATTGATAAGTCGGCTGTTGGTGGTAATGGTGGTGGCTGTGGTGGTAGTGGTGGTAATGGTGGTGGCTGTGGTGGTAGTGGTGGTTGTGGTGGTGATGTTAGTTCTGATGACGATGGTGTGTACATTTTTTGTATTAATATTTCTGTATATATATATATTATTAGACTGCATCTGTCAGTATACACTTTTGAGTATTGGTTGAGTGAATGTCCAGTTGGTCGTCCACGATACATGTATTGTGTTATTGTGGTGTCGTGTTTATCCTGGCACTGGACGACCCTGGCTTACTGTGTGTGTGTGTGTCTCAGCTGTTCTTCAGACATGGTGCCTAACTACCCAAGAAGTGTATCTTTGATTTACTCGCTTCTAGTCTTGGCTATCTTCAGTCACTCTGCTAACTGAGTGGTGTTGTGTGTGTGTTTCTCAAAGCAGCTCTGTGTTGTTTCATTGGCGACAATGAAACAAAACAATGTTTCATTGTTTCAGTCTTCTTTAATCCTATTTAGGTTGTCATATGACTTTCCAACTCTGATACTATTATTTAAAACAATGTTAAAATAGGGTCTATTATTTGTTTAAATGGCATTTGTTTGTTGAAATAGGGCCAAAAGTCAGTCGAAATACTTTAACGTTGGTTGAAATATGGTCCAATTTGCTATGGGATGGTTTCACGAGGGTAATGTCGGAACTTTAGATGAGAGATACGTCCAGCTACCATACAATAACACAGTGGTCCTTAACGAGGTCTTCACACACTTCTTATGTCATCTTACCTTTGACTGTGATTGGCACAGCAGCCTCCTTTGTTACGACTCGTCCCGTGGGATGAGTTGAACATCATCTCTTTATGTTCAGGTGTTGACTATGTTGACACATGGAGCAGTATGTTGAATATGTTGGCACATGCTACACTACAGTGTGTTGACTATGTTGGCCCATACTACAGAGTGTGTGTGTTGACTATGTTGGTACATGTGGCATTGTGCATAGTGGGTGGCTATGTTGGTATGTGATATAGTGTGTGAATTGGCTATGTTGATACATGTTGCACTATGTAAGGTGATTGGCGCGTTGAACATGGTTGGGAAGGTGATGGTGCAGAAGGAAGGTGAGGACGATTATATTCTGTCCAAACGTAACTATATAGATTTAACAAATCCACAAGGGCCGTGATGAGGGTTCGAACCTGCGTCCGAGAGAATCTCAGACGTGCCTTAATCGACTGAGCCACGACATGGTAAAGGAGGAGACTTCTTTTGCAGTGGGAGAGACTGCAGGATCCGTGTGAGGGCAGTTGCACTCCCGGTTGCAATTCTTTTTGCCATGTCTTGGCACGCTCGATTAAGGTGTGTCTGAGATCCTCTCGGACGTAGGTTCGAATCCTCGTCATATCATAGGACGCCTGACAGCTGGATGGACAGCGCTTCGAATTCATAGTCCTGAGGTTCCGGGTTCGATCCCCGGTGGAGGCGGAGACAAATGGGCAAAATGTTTCTCTCACCCTGATGCCTCTGTTACCTAGCAGTAAATAGATACCTGGGAATTAGACAGCTGCTACGGGCTGCTTCCTAGTGGTTGTATAACAAAAAAGGAGGCCTGGTCGAGGACCGGGCCGCGGGAACGCTTAGCCCAGAAATCATCTCAAGATAATCTCAAGATAACGGCCATTGTGTATTTGTTCATTTGATTCATCACGCTATTGTTATTTCTGTGTGTATATAGATTTATGTAGATTTTTGCAATCTCCACCAGACCCTGAGAACATCTCTCTCTTTACATAAACACTCCTGTGATTCCCTCTGCCAGTTGCAAAAACAAAAGACACACACACACTCAGTCAATTATCATAAATATATGAAACAATAGAAACTGTAAACATGGCCTCGTTGGGCAACTCTGGCTGGTAGATACGGCTCTTTGCCTCTTAATAACAGTCGATGTCTAGTAGAGATTATCCTGGGCTGAGAGTAACAGCAAAGACCAGTGGCTGATAAGAACGGCTTGGGAAATAGTTGGTTTTTACTTTTAGGAGAAACCGCGTCTCGTAATTTAGACCTTGAAGTGGCCAGGATGAGGCCAGAGTGAGAGGCCTTGTCTGTGTTTAACTCGTGCCTCTTGACATGAGTGGGAAGGATGATAGAGGAACGGAATTTACCTCAGACTGGATAAGGGGACTGAATTCTCAGAAGGGCTGGAGAACGGGATTGAATAGAATTTATTTCAGTAGGACTGGATAAAGGGGCTAAATTAACTCAGTAAGACCGGATAAGAGGGCTAAATTTAATTCTACATTGATAGGCTAGGTTTTAGGACATTAGTGAAACTCTGCTAGATGCTAGAGTAGGTCAAGTCTTAGCCAAATCTTATTCAACTAGAAAAGGTAAGGATCAGATGTTCCTAGCTACTTAGTCAAGAATAGTGTTACCTAAAAAAAAATTTCTAGGGTGAGGCGTAGACTACATTTGGCTGTTTCACGATTGGCTAGTGTGAAGGTGGTATATATATATATATATATATATATTGTGACGATAATCTCCTTCAAGAGATTGAGCCTGCTCTTCCCTCCAAAATTACGTCTTCACAATTATATAAAAAGACTATGGAAGAAATGTCCAACAACGACAAAAACACCAGCACCAGCAAGGCTTGCCAGGGTGAGCAGAAACGTATGCAACCAGCCACCTGTTCGAACTCCAACCACCAAACTACCCGTTGATCGCTACGGCTCCGCTGATTGGTCGCCGGTCTGGCTGCACCTGCACTCGCCCCAATACTACCTGATGTCTGGGGTCGCCCCAACATCAGTCCTCAGAATGTTCCGTGCTTTCGTAGCCAGCACTCCTCCCAGCTAGACTCTAGAGTGTACTGAGAGAGGTGGTGGCTTTAAGCCAATATTCCAGCACCTCCCACTTAACTTTTGTGTTGCACTTCTTGTTATTTTGCCTTAACGTAACTTTTCATTTTGTCATTTAAGTATTCTTATTATTTTGATTCATTGATTTTATTATAAGAATTTGTTTGTGCATTATTTTCATGTTTGATTTATTTAACGTAATTAAAATTTCATTGTTAAAGTTTACTTGTGTTTTGTGTGTCTTCTCCTTACCTTACCACAGACGAAGTTCCAGTTTTTTTCTATTTTTTTTTTTATAACTATGTGACGAGGCCATACCCCTAGCCTTAAACAGCCGAACACCAACGCGTTACCGTCACAAGTTATATGGGGGCCTGTCCGGGAGCCTCACTCAGGTACTGGTGCCAAGTGGTAATTTATGGTAAGCGTATTTAACTCTGTTAACGTAGCTTTACTATTTTTCATTCAATTTCATTTTTTATAAGGTGCGGTGTATTGTGCATTACGAGAGTAACATATAGTGAAGGTGAGACAACTTTGGATTACGTGGTGACTGTAGGCCTCAGTCATACTCTTAATTGGTCATCTCTCCCTCCATGTTATTACTCGTATTTACCATCTATGTCCCTTGAATATTTCTCATTCTGACAGATCATCATATTGGTACCCTGATACTGTGGTCTGCCCCGGGTCAAGAGTACCCAATCTTCTGCAATCTGACTGTAGGAGGACAAAGAGGGCCATAGTTCCTCTAGCTCGAACTTTAGTTGCTGAATTGGGACCTCAGCAGCAGTTCTCGTCACCAGTTGACACCTCGCACCCCTACACGTCAGTCAGAGATGATGATACATACAACGGTAGGGAATTAGCTTATTTTTTCAGAGCACAAAAGTTCGCTAATTCTGTAAGTATCATATTAAATTCAGTAGGAAAAACTTGCTTTATGTCCTATAGAGACTTGGCAAGGTATGCCTACATCCTTGGACTACCAATTTTACTTTTGAAGCATTTAACTGTTTCATTTGTTTTCGAAACTTTGTTTCATTTGTTAGTAGGATTTTCTTGCCCTTATTCTCTTACATGAGTACCGGGTACAAGATTTCCTGCGCCCTTGATTTAATTTAATATCTTTCACTTAACGTTAATTGTTAAAGATCACACAGGATAGATACCAGTTGCCACGTTGTCCTGTTTCTGACATTTCATTATTGAACATTCGTGTACCTTTATTTGCTAATTTCACCATGTTTCGTCTCCAAACTTTCCGTGCAAATCCAGCAGGTGAAATAGGGACTTTAAGTCGTGCCAAGAGGACTGAACTACAAACTCTTGCACATGAGTATCAACTAGAAGTTCCCTACCAAGCCAACAAAAATGACTTACACAACCTGTTGCTGGATTACTATTTAGAGCAAGGTAAGATAGACTCTGAAACTCATGAAACTTACTATATTGCAGATAAAACTGATTTGGCAACGCTGAAACTCAAACTAGAGCTGGCCAAGATTGAACGTGAGCAGCAAAGGGAAGCCCTCGAACAACAAGAACGAGCTGCTGCCATACGAAGAGAGGAACAAGAACGAGAAATCACCCTCAGAGAACGTGAAGCTGCCTTGAGGAGAGAAGAACACGAACGTGGACTCGCCCTCCAGGAACGTGAGGTTGCACTACTCCAGGAGCGGGAACGAGTACAGCTTGAAACCAAACGACGCGAGTTGGAGATGCAACGCGAACATGACAAGCAACAAGCGACTCTGGCTCTAGAGTGTCGTCAACGGGAATACACGTTGGAAACTTCACACCTCGCTCAACGCCAGCAAGCTACTGCCAATCTTCCCGTCAGTTTTAATATATCACATGCAAGTAAGTTAATGCCATCCTTTGTAGAAGCAGAAGTTGATGTGTTCTTTACCACCTTTGAAACCCTTGCTAATCAACTCAGTTGGCCTGTCGACCAATGGGCCACACTTCTCAGAGTCCATCTTACAGGTAGAGCTGCAGTCACACTCAGTACTTTGGCGTCTGAGAATGACTACTACACTCTGAAACAAGCAGTGTTGGACGCCTACCTCCTCTCTACTGAAAGTTATAGAAGGAAATTCCGTGACCACCTGAAGGCAAGTACCACTACCTTCCTCGAGTTTGCTAACACGAAACGGAGGTATTTCATGAAATGGCTGGAAGCAGCACATGTCTCTACTTTTACAGAACTCGTCAACCTGATGCTTGTTGAAGAATTCTTGAGACGTGTGCCGCCTCCTGTCCGCCTCTACTTAGCAGATAAAGAAGAAACCGACTACCTGAAGTGTGCTAAGTCGGCTGACACTTACAGCCTCATCCACCGGCTGACACCTGAACCATCCTCCAGTAAGAAGTCGTGGTACAGTTACGAGAAGGTGAGCCCCGATCAAGCTGGTTCACAACTGTACTGCAAGTATTGTAGACTCTATGGACATACCATAGACAAGTGTGGTAAGTCTCAATACAAGGGAACCACTGACCAACAACGACCCAAACCAACTCCTCCTAAGTCCGGTAAGCCTGTGATGAATGTTGGTGTTGATGTTAATGATCTTTCTCTTTTCAGTAACCACCTGTATACTGGAACTGTCTCTGCCAACGGTTCAAATCCGGAGGGACGTTTCAAATTGAAGATCTTGAGGGACACAGCGGCTCTACAATCGATCATCTTGAAGTCGGCTGTGCCCAACATAGTCTACACCGGGGAAACAGTCTTCATCACTGACCTCACTGCTACCACTCCATACCCTCTCGCCAGAGTCCACCTGGATTGTCCCTACGTGAACGGGGAAGTCCAAGTCGCCGTCAGGGAAAAGCCTTTTCCCATGCCTGGAGTGCAACTTCTCCTAGGCAACGACTTGGCAGAAGACCTGCAACCGACCAACCTGATCGTCATGGACAAACCCCAGGTGTGTAACTCTGTGCCAAGTAATCCTATTCTCGAGTATGTTCCAGCAGAGGTTCAAGAGAGTGATAAAGTTTCTCCTCCGGTTCTCGTGACCACCCGTGCACAAGCCGCACGTCCACAGCCAGCTGACTCTACTGCTACCGCTGTCCCTCAAGACCCTCAGAAACTACCCCCGCATCTGACCAAGTTGGAGTTCCGTAAGTTGCAGAGGGAAGATCTTACTTTAACACCATTGTTTTTCCAGGCTGAGACTCAACCCGACAGTATTCCTGGGTTCTTCCTAGAGAACGACTTGCTCTACCGCAGATATAGACCCAGTAAACTGAAGGAGGAGGACGATTGGGCCAACACCGAACAACTTGTGATTCCCACCAGCCTGCGGCCCACTATTCTACACCTGGCCCATGGAGCATTCTCCCACTACGGCTTCAACAAGACTTACCATGGGATTCGTCAAGACTACTACTGGCCAGGTATGGTAAACAACGTCAAACAGTACGTAAAACAGTGTCATACATGTCAGATGGCAGGCAAACCGAACGTCTCCATTCCCAGAGCACCACTGATTCCCATACAGGTGCCTGCGGAACCTTTCCACAGACTCATAATAGACTGTGTTGGTCCTTTACCTCGGACCAGTTCAGGTAACGCCTACATCCTAACCATCCTGTGTCCTACCACCAGATTTCCCATAGCAGTTCCAGTGAAGAACATCACGGCTGCTACGGTTATCAAACATCTATTGAAGATCTTCACTCAATACGGATTTCCCAGGGAGATTCAAAGTGACTGTGGCACCAACTTCACCAGTGATCTCTTCAAAAGGACACTGGAGGAGTTCAACATCAAACAGGTATTGTCCAGCCCCTATCATCCTGCTTCACAGGGTTCTCTTGAACGTAGTCATCAGACCATCAAAGCACTCTTGAAAAAGTTTTGTAGTGAAACCTCGAAGGATTGGGATAAGCAGATTGACCTAATAATGTGTATTTTCAGAAGTCTCCCCAATGAGTCCCTAGGAGTATCTCCTTATGAGATGCTCTACGGCCGTAAGTGCCGTACTCCCCTTAAGGCTTTCAAAGACTCTCTCAGAGATGCCACCTTCAGTGAGCATCAGAATGTGCCCCAGTTTCTTCAAAACCTTCAACACATTCTAGAGAGAGTCCACCGCTTTGCTCATGATAATCTATTGAAAGCCCAGGTGAGAATGAAGACTCATTACGACCAGACCAGCAAAGTAAGAAAATTCAAGCCGGGAGACTTCGTCCTTGCTTATTTCCCTATCCCAGGTTCACCTTTACAAAACAGATTTTCAGGACCCTACTGCGTCAAAGAGTGCAGAAGCAACAACACATACGTCATAGAGACTCCAGATAGGCGGCGGAAGACCCAGCTGTGCCACGTCAACCTCCTGAAGCAATATAATGGTACTCCTCCCACTGTCTTGATTAATTGTTCTACCTTCACAGAACCCTACATCCACAGTGAGACCATCCCGGCTTCTTCTCCCGAAAGCACTGACAAGGAGTCGGCGCTTTCTAATTCCAAAATCCTTAATGATCTTCCCAAATGCTTTCAGGATAATACTCGTGCTCCTATGCCCTCTTCTAATTCCACTCTCACCTCGTCAGATAAGCCCTACATCCTCCATGTCGACGCCAATGGTACCGACGATGGTGGTGTCGTGATGCAGCAACGAGGCGAGAAGAATACACCTGTCAGCGACTACTGCTACAAGGAACGACGGAACAATTGGCAAGGAGCTACTCTTCCTCATCCTGAAGCTTCAGCACTTCACTCCACACCTGAAAAGTGCTCGGTCCACCATCAATACGGACCACACCACCCTACACCTCCTGCAGCACGCCCACTTCTCATCTCAACGTCTTCTACTATGGGCTTGCTACCTGCAGAAATTCAACCTGGAGACATGCTATACCAAGAGTCTGACAACACCATAGCCGATGCCCTCTCCAGAGTTTATGAAGTAGAAGCGACTCCATCCATTACTCCACCACATAACGACGTACTTCTTCCAGAACCGCAGGCTTCGGGGGAGAGTTGTGACGATAATCTCCTTCAAGAGATTGAGCCTGCTCTTCCCTCCAAAATTACGTCTTCACAATTATATAAAAAGACTATGGAAGAAATGTCCAACAACGACAAAAACACCAGCACCAGCAAGGCTTGCCAGGGTGAGCAGAAACGTATGCAACCAGCCACCTGTTCGAACTCCAACCACCAAACTACCCGTTGATCGCTACGGCTCCGCTGATTGGTCGCCGGTCTGGCTGCACCTGCACTCGCCCCAATACTACCTGATGTCTGGGGTCGCCCCAACATCAGTCCTCAGAATGTTCCGTGCTTTCGTAGCCAGCACTCCTCCCAGCTAGACTCTAGAGTGTACTGAGAGAGGTGGTGGCTTTAAGCCAATATTCCAGCACCTCCCACTTAACTTTTGTGTTGCACTTCTTGTTATTTTGCCTTAACGTAACTTTTCATTTTGTCATTTAAGTATTCTTATTATTTTGATTCATTGATTTTATTATAAGAATTTGTTTGTGCATTATTTTCATGTTTGATTTATTTAACGTAATTAAAATTTCATTGTTAAAGTTTACTTGTGTTTTGTGTGTCTTCTCCTTACCTTACCACAGACGAAGTTCCAGTTTTTTTCTATTTTTTTTTTTATAACTATGTGACGAGGCCATACCCCTAGCCTTAAACAGCCGAACACCAACGCGTTACCGTCACAATATATATATATATATATATATATATATATATATATATATATATATATATATATATACAGAGAGAGAGAGAGAGAGAGAGAGAGAGAGAGAGAGAGAGAGAGAGAGAGAGAGAGAGAGAGAGAGAGAGAGAGGAAAAATAGATCTATTTAAATATATGTGTATATTTTGAATATTGATACATAAGCCTTTAAAGATATATATCTTTATGTCGCTTATATATATACTATATATATATATATATATATATATATATATATATATATATATATATACCCGTAGATAAATATTGTTTTAAAGCCTTTAAATATATATATATATATATATATATATATATATATATATATATATATATATATATATATATATATATATATATATATATATATATATATATATATATATACCCGTAGATAAATATTGCTGAATTTACAGGCAGACGATGATAACCAAACCACACACAGGATAACGAAGACACGTCGTCGTCTCCTCATGTTCTGATGTGTGGTGTGGTCATGACACCTTCAGCCACGTTATTGTGACCCATTGTCTCCATATATTTACGTTACTTTAAGTGCATGTAAAGCAGACTAACACACACACACTCAAACTAATAGACTGATAGACAGAGAAAATATATGTAGCCATTTGCTTAGATGGACACATTAATAGATATCAGGATTTTGATTATGAAACAGCCCTGTGTTGAGTAGACTTGAGGCTTCTATGTATTGTTGTGTGTGGAAATGCAAGTATATATGTACATATGAGTGTTGCCGGCCAGAGCAGCACTCACTAGTGCTTCCTGATAGTGTTTAATATAGTGTTTCAACAGTGCTCAATAGTGCTTCCATTCACTTCCTGATAGCTTGTGACCGCTGGCGCAATGTATGAGTCTCAATCTACCTCAGAGTTGAGATAGATTAAGTAGAGTGAGACAGAATTGAGATGGAGTGCGTAGAGTGAGGCAGGGTTGTGATAGAGTAAGTATAGTGAAACAGCCTTGAGATAGAGCAAGTGGAGTGATGTAGCAAGATGAGTGTTAGAGGCGGCCTGTGGCTTCACGGCTCGCTGCCTCCAGCCGCTGCTGGCCAGGCACTCTGTGCCTCGCTCAGTAGATTAAAATAAAATTATTATAAAAGATAAGGCACTATATCAATAGTATATTAGCAGGTAGAAAGATAACTTTATTATTTGTAGATTAGTAAACAAAGTAGTAGTAAATTAATAAGTAGAAAGATGGGTAACTATGAGAGTGGTAGAATAATTACAATATAAATCTACCTGCTATCCAATACTAATATTGATAATATCAGAGAACACTATTTACTCTGCTCTCCAATTAGAATGATTGGAGAGCAGAGTGAGACAGAGCCAGTAGAGAGGAGGAATTAGCCCTGACACCCCGTACCCCATGATGGCTTCTCCTCCCCCAAGGTAGTAAGAGAGAAGTTTCCATCAGTGACGTATCTATCTCTCTGTCACCGCGTCCTACGCTCATGACCAGGCACACAAGAGCACTAACGGACAGTTCTGTCAGCACATTGTTGGGTTTACTGTGTCGTATGCAGCAGACGGGCTGACATGTTGACTGAGGCTTTATACGGAAAAGTTTCCATTCAAGACTGTCGTTCTATGAAATCTATCTTATTTTTCACATGTTGTGAGTTAGATGGGAAGGTTATAGAGTTGGAGGCGCGAGGTTATGACGTGAGCGCGGCGGGGCGCTACCCAGCAGCCAGAGTTGCCCTGGAGGGGGTGACACAACAGACGCTGGGGGAAATATACAGGAGATTGTTGTTGACGTACGGAGATGGTGGCGCTGGTTGTGTCAGAGTACGAGGCGATGGTGGTCGCTTCCTCCGCCTACCTCCATAGTGCACCGCTGACACCCGCTTGCTACCTGTCCGCTCATTTACCTGGCTCTCTGCCTCCACCTCCGTCGCACCAGCTTCTGCACTCTCGCACTCTCTCTCACGCACACTCACGCCTCAATGCGCCGGCCGGAGACATGCTTAGCGAAGCTTTCACTTGTAATTTACATTATCATCTATTATTTTTTTTCTAATCACACGTGGTAGGAGCGCACGTGAGGGAGGCACTGATGGAGCACGTGGCCCTGGGCCGTGAGGTGCCACGGGCCGGTGTGAGGGGCCACGGGCCGGTGTGAGGTGCCACGGGCCAGTGTGAGGTGCCACGGGCCAGTGAGGAGGGTGGTAAAGTGCCTCAGCTCACCTCCGGCCGCAGTCCCGCCCAGCACAACACTGACGAGCCTTCCCCATCACAGCTCCCAGCCACGCTGCCCTCCTCTCCTGGCCTCCCCCAGCCACGCTGCCCTCCTCTCCTGGCCTCCACCAGCCACGCTGCCCTCCCCCAGCCACGCTGCCCTCCCCCAGCCACGCTGCCCTCCCCCAGCCACGCTGCCCTCCCCCAGCCACGCTGCCCTCCCCCAGCCACGCTGCCCTCCCCCAGCCACGCTGCCCTCCCCCAGCCACGCTGCCCTCCCCCAGCCACGCTGCCCTCCTCTCCTGGCCTCCCCCAGCCACGCTGCCCTCCCCCAGCCACGCTGCCCTCCCCCAGCCACGCTGCCCTCCTCTCCTGGCCCTCCCCCAGTCACGCTGCCCTCCTCTCCTGGCCTCCCCCAGCCACGCTGCCCTCCTCTCCTGGCCTCCCCCAGCCACGCTGCCCTCCTCTCCTGGCCTCCACCAGCCACGCTGCCCTCCTCTCCTGGCCTCCCCCAGCCACGCTGCCCTCCTCTCCTGGCCTCCCCCAGCCACGCTGCCCTCCTCTCCTGGCCCTCCCCCAGCCACGCTGCTCTCCTCTCCTGGCCTCCACCAGCCACGCTGCCCTCCTCTCCTGGCCTCCCCCAGCCACGCTGCCCTCCTCTCCTGGCCTCCCCCAGCCACGCTGCCCTCCTCTCCTGGCCCTCCCCCAGCCACGCTGCCCTCCTCTCTAGCCCTCCACCAGCCACGCTGCCCTCCTCTCCTGGCCTCCACCAGCCACGCTGCCCTCCTCTCCTGGCCCTCCCCCAGCCACGCTGCCCTCCTCTCCTGGCCTCCACCAGCCACGCTGCCCTCCTCTCCTGGCCTCCACCAGCCACGCTGCCCTCCTCTCCTGGCCTCCCCCAGCCACGCTGCCCTCCTCTCCTGGCCTCCCCCAGCCACGCTGCCCTCCTCTCCTGGCCTCCCCCAGCCACGCTGCCCTCCTCTCCTGGCCCTCCCCCAGCCACGCTGCCCTCCTCTCCTGGCCTCCCCCAGCCACGCTGCCGTCCTCTCCTGGCCCTCCCCCAGCCACGCTGCCCTCCTCTCCTGGCCTCCCCCAGCCACGCTGCCCTCCTCTCCTGGCCTCCCCCAGCCACGCTGCCCTCCTCTCCTGGCCTCCCCCAGCCACGCTGCCCTCCTCTCCTGGCCTCCCCCAGCCACGCTGCCCTCCTCTCCTGGCCTCCCCCAGCTACGCTGCCCTCCTCTCCTGGCCTCCCCCAGCCACGCTGCCCTCCTCTCCTGGCCTCCCCCAGCCATGCTGCCCTCCTCTCCTGGCCTCCCCCAGCCACTCTGCCCTCCTCTCCTGGCCTCCCCCAGCCACGCTGCCCTCCTCTCCTGGCCTCCCCCAGCCACGCTGCCCTCCTCTCCTGGCCTCCCCCAGCCACGCTGCCCTCCTCTCCTGCCCTCCTCCAGCCACGCTGCCCTCCTCTCCTGGCCGCCACCAGCCACGCTGCCCTCCTCTCCTGGCCTCCCCCAGCCACGCTGCCCTCCCCCAGCCACGCTGCCCTCCCCCAGCCACGCTGCCCTCCCCCAGCCACGCTGCCCTCGCCCAGCCACGCTGCCCTCCTCTCCTGGCCCTCCCCCAGCCACGCTGCCCTCCTCTCCTGGCCTCCCCCAGCCACGCTGCCCTCCTCTCCTGGCCTCCCCCAGCCACGCTGCCCTCCCCCAGCCACGCTGCCCTCCCCCAGCCACGCTGCCCTCCCCCAGCCACGCTGCCCTCCCCCAGCCACGCTGCCCTCCCCCAGCCACGCTGCCCTCCTCTCCTGGCCTCCCCCAGCCACGCTGCCCTCCTCTCCTGGCCTCCCCCAGCCACGCTGCCCTCCTCTCCTGGCCCTCCCCCAGCCACGCTGCCCTCCTCTCCTGGCCTCCCCCAGCCACGCTGCCCTCCTCTCCTGGCCTCCCCCAGCCACGCTGCCCTCCTCTCCTGGCCTCCCCCAGCCACGCTGCCCTCCTCTCCTGGCCTCCCCCAGCCACGCTGCCCTCCTCTCCTGGCCTCCCCCAGCTACGCTGCCCTCCTCTCCTGGCCTCCCCCAGCCACGCTGCCCTCCTCTCCTGGCCTCCCCCAGCCACGCTGCCCTCCTCTCCTGGCCTCCCCCAGCCACGCTGCCCTCCTCTCCTGGCCTCCCCCAGCCACGCTGCCCTCCTCTCCTGGCCTCCCCCAGCCACGCTGCCCTCCTCTCCTGGCCTCCCCCAGCCACGCTGCCCTCCTCTCCTGGCCTCCCCCAGCTACGCTGCCCTCCTCTCCTGGCTTCCCCTAGCCACGCTGCCCTCCTCTCCTGGCCTCCCCCAGCCATGCTGCCCTCCTCTCCTGGCCTCCCCCAGCCACGCTGCCCTCCTCTTCTGGCCTCCCCCAGCCACGCTGCCCTCCTCTCCTGGCCTCCCCCAGCCACGCTGCCCTCCTCTCCTGCCCTCCTCCAGCCACGCTGCCCTCCTCTCCTGGCCGCCACCAGCCACGCTGCCCTCCTCTCCTGGCCTCCCCCAGCCACGCTGCCCTCCCCCAGCCACGCTGCCCTCCCCCAGCCACGCTGCCCTCCTCTCCTGGCCCTCCCCCAGCCACGCTGCCCTCCTCTCCTGGCCTCCCCCAGCCACGCTGCCCTCCTCTCCTGGCCTCCCCCAGCCACGCTGCCCTCCTCTCCGGGATTTTGCCTTCCATTGATTTCCTTCTCCATCATTTCCCCCATTAACATCTGACCATTTGTTGACCCCATATTTATTCATTGTTATCCACCCCTTTACCCATATTTTTCACTTCCTTTTCCCCTCACTCCCATCATGCACTCGCTGCACATTCCCAGGCTTCCAGGGAGCCGTTGACATTGTCCCACAGAAGAGGCTAGTGTGTAAATAATGACGTCATATGTCCCATGAAATTCATTGGTTCACTTCACTTGTGAAGTTATTTGTTTCACATTTGTGAAGTTATTTGTTTCACATTTGTGAGTGCGCGTGTGAGTGGTTTGTTTGTGTGTGTGTGTGTGTGTGTGTGTGTGTGTGTGTGTGTGTGTGTGTGTGTGTGTGTGTACTCACCTATTTGTGTCTGCAGGATCGAGCATTGACTCCTGGATCCAGTCTTTCCAGCCATCGTTTTCTTACAGCAAAAACTCCTGTCCCATTTCCCTATCATATCTAGTTTTAAAATTATGAATAGAGTTTGCTTCAACAACCTGTTCCTTAAGTGCATTCCATTTTCCCACTACTCTCACGCTAAAAGAAAACTTCCTAACATCTCTGTGACTCATCTGAGTTTCCAGCTTCCACCCATGTCCCCTCGTTCTGTTACTATTACGTGTGAACATTTCATCTATTTCCACTTTGTCAATTCACC